>NW_027185755.1:296765-374291 GCF_028583685.1 Petaurus breviceps papuanus | reverse complement strand
TACAATATCCTAAACTTTCTGTGGACTACCTCCAATGGGATGTCTTCCAATAATCTCTCAAATTCAGCCAACCTGAACTCACCCTCCCCTCACACCTGCACTTATTTCAAACTTCCCTCTCTCTGTTGAAAATACTATCTTTCAAGGAGCCTGGGTTTGGAACTCCTGAGTCATCCATGACTCTCCTTCCTCAGCATGCTGCCCTCCTTGCCCCACACTGGTCACATCTGCCCTGTTTCACCTGGCCCTCGCTCAGGGCCCCCTATTGCTCTCACCTCTATATAGGAGGCAAGAGCCTCCTTATTGGTTCCCCCACTTAAAGACTCTCCTCTCCAACCCCCATACTCTACACATCTGCCGAAGTAATCTTCCTAAAGAATTCAGATTCAATGCCCCCCATCCCCTACTAAAAATGCTCCATGGCTCCCAAGAGTGGTCAGAACACGCACCTTCTTCATAAAGCAATTTAAAGTATTTCACATTCTAACTCCAGCCTGCCTTTTAAGCCTTACTTTACACACCATTTCTGCCAATCTGCCTTACTTTTTATTCCCCAAACTCTGAATTTTCTTTTTCAGAACCTTTGCCCAGAATCTCCATGGAATGAACTCCGTCCTCACTTTCCTAATTCCCCTAGATGTTAGTGTGCTCTATCTCCACAAATTATTTTGAAGTTATTTGTCTATAAGTTGTATTTCTTCACACAGTACCTATAATTTAATAAATATTTTTAAAGGCCTCATAAGTGCAAGGCATTATGGAGATACAAAACCCAAAGTACCAAGTCCCTGCCCTCAAGAAGCTTATTCTACTGAGGTGATACAACACTTAAAACAGGATATTTATACACAGTTAGCACACGACAATTTTAGGAAGTGGGACTTGAGTTAGTCCTTGAAGGAGTGTATTTCAGTTCATAAAGGATACCCCAGGTTAAAGCATGGGAGTTGGTATTCTGAACTCAGGGGAAAAAATGTGGCAAAAGTAGTATCAGTTGTGTACTCTAAATATTAGGTACAGGTCTTTTAGAAATAATTTTTATAATTTATCATTCTAATCCAAGAACTGTTCTGCTTGGAGGAACACTACACTAACAATGTCTCCTCATGCCCTCCTCAATATCTCTAACATAAGACATTATGAACTAAAATTTATAGGAGTCCTGAATAAAGAAAAATGATGACTACAGTCACAACTCAGGTCAAGGTCAAAGTTAATACTTTTGCTTCATTATTCCAGAACAATAATCACTTTGAGGCAATGTTGGAAAATCTTACACAGGAGTGATCAAAGGAAAGCTTTCTTACTTTCTACAGAAGCAGGTGCTCAGAACTAAAATGCACCAAGGGCAAGCACACCAAGACAAAGGCAGAGCCAGCTTATGTAGATGAGCTAATTAGGGTCCCTTCCAGATCAGGATTGGTCCCAATCCTACTGGGTTACACGCCTTCCACTCCCACCACATACCACTCCTTATCATGCTATCTCACCCAACTTCGTGTGTCACATGTATAGAAAATTGAGGGATAATTTTATGCAGGGTGTGTCGGTTAATATTAACAAGGCTCATTAAGCAAGCACACCTTGATCCTGGTGGCTCTTGCTTTAAATGTCCTTTTGTTAACCCCTTGATTCTTGAGCTCCTTCCTTCTGGGCCAAAATCCATAGCTAAACTATGTAGTCCCATCTCCCTCATTGGATGCTTGATCATTAAACAGATAGTGGTAGGTCAGCTCCCACATGGGGGAGGGGGCTGGTTTCTTCACTTTTTGCTGAGGAAGCAGAACAGACCTTTTCTTACAGTCCCTCATTTTGACACTGCCTGACCGAGCCACCTGTATTCCCATGGTGGGTCCCATTGGAGTAACCTTAGTAAAAGAGGTTTTTATTAACCTCTGGCCTAATCCTCTAATACAAGGGACAATGCAGCATCCTGCCACAATTAGGAAAGTAATAATGGATACTGCCATTCTTTTCCATCTAGTAACAGGGTTACTGACACCTGAATTCTGAGCTAGCTCTTCAGATAGGACAGTCAGTCCTTGCAAAGCTTTGGCTAAGTGTTGTGTTATTAGGGTTAAAGGTGCAACAAGCTCCTCCTATCATTCTGCATACTCCTTTTCTCTGCTAACATCCTATTCTCCTAAGTCATTCTGCTGGTTGCATCTAACTGTCCTGCAATTCCCTTTACTGCATCTCTAGTGTAGCTTATAAATCTCTGCTGGTTATAGTATATGAAATTTATCTAATCTATGTTCTTGTTAATAGTGACCCACTAGAACAGAGAGGACTCAAATCCAGAGGTTACCCGATTCCTAGCTTTGAATTCATCAGGCACCCCTCGAGGGACCCCTATACTGTCCAGATAGATTCGATCATCAAATGACCCATGTGGAGTCCCAGATACCCCTCTCTTCTTCCTGGTTATTGCTTCAGGCTCCTGGATCTGAGTCATGAATGCTAGTGTGAATGTTATAGCCAACTGTACTAATGCACAGGTCCCTGCCTAGTTTTCAGGTAAAGTTGCCCTGAGAGTCTTTCCTCCTCACAGTCACTAAAGGTGTGCTCAAGGATTACTTATCTGAGAGAAACTGCCAGTACTGCCCCTGTAACATTCCAAACCTTAGTGCATGACATCATATTTTCCAAGTCTAGAAGACCCTCTCCCTATCTTAGGACAGGAGGAATAATTTACAGACCCAGGGAAGGAGGAATCAATGTCCTTTGTATCCCCTTGTTTCATAGAAGGAAATAGGACAATGTGCTACGATTTTCGATTTTCTCTCGCGTGCTATCTTGGAATAGCCACACCATACATTTAAACTCAGTCTCATGTCCTTCTGTTCCCAAAGGGAAGGGTACTGTCTGTGCAGCACAACACAAGCACAAGCACAACAGCTGCTTTTGTTCTGGCTCCCACAGTGTACTCACCCATTCTCTCCAAGCATTCGATCCCCATACCCTGTTTCTATTTCCATGGTTTGCTTTAAATCGAGTATCTCGATGGTCCTCGTTTTTTGTAGCAGAAGGTCCCTTCCTTCTAAAGGTTCCCAGGTTGGACTTGTCATACTTGGTTCTAGGACCTCACAGCTAATGTTTATCCTCCCCACTGGGCCCACTGCTCCACCCTGAGCCCATATCCCAAATCCATACATTCCTACAACATCTTCATTACCATTAACAAAGGTCAGTGTTAGGGCTACAATGGTTCTTCCCTGCAGTCTTCCCCTTGCACCAGGCCCTTTGTCAGGAGGATTTTTGAGGCTAAACTTTTCAAGTCCTTATTCTAGATGTTATAGGTCGCCAACCAGAGGTCATGAACCAGATATCTGATCAAGGGGCAAGGAATCTTCTTCTGGTCCCTGTTATGCTAATATTGGCATTCTGGACACGTCTCTCTCATAATTTTGGTTCCTTCTCTGGACGTCTACCTTATGACAGGTGGCCACCACGTGTCAAATCTGGCTGTATGGACTGACACATTTCTTTTTAATAACTATTTGATGGTCTAGGATGAGATCTAAAGCATAGTAATAATCTGTGGTGAGTGGGAGACATAACACACTTACCCAGAGGAACAATCCCATGATCCCTGCCTCCCAGGGGCTGGTGACACCTTAGATAGAAGCGGGGAGCTCCTTGGCTGTTCTGTCAACAGGCTGTCCTGTCCAGTGCAATGGCTCACCTCCTAATAGTATCAAAACTTCACCTAATACAAAGATAATCAGTCCCACCTCATCTCTCAATTCCCTTACACAGAAAGTGATTCAATTCTAGTGGGAGCAAGCAATTACTCATTCCATACAATCAGGAGAATCCAAGTCAACAGCAACAGTATTACACCCAATTCCATCAATTCCCCTCCCTCCCATCTCCAGTCAGGAGTTCTTTCTTCAAAATTAACTTAAGAAGGTCCCTTCCTTGTTCAGCGGTCCATTCCTCAGGTGCCTCATTTCTAAAATATACAGATAATTGAGTCAAATTTACAATACAAGCCATTTTCCAATTGATAAATGGTCAAAGATATGAACAGGATAAGTATAAACAGTATAAAGTTTTCATAGGAAGTTTTTCAGAGGAAGTTATTAAAATATCTATAAGCATAAGAAAAAATGCTCTAAATCACTATTGATTAGAGAAATGCAAATCCAAACAACTCGGAGGTGCCATATCTCACCTGTCAGATTGGCTAACAAGACAAAGCAGAAAAATGATAAATGCTGGAGAAGATATGGGGAAATTGGAACACTCATGCATTGTTGGTGGAGTTGTGAACTGATCCAACCATTCTGGAGAACAATTTGGAACTATGCCCAAAGGGCTATAAAAATGGGCATACCCTTTGACCCAGAAATACCACTTCTAGGGCTGTATCCAAAGAGATCATACAAGTACAAAAATATTTATGTACAAAAATATTTGTATCAGCTCTTTTTGTGGTGGCAAAGAATTGGAAATCAAGGGGTTGCCCATTGACTGGGGAATGGCTAAACAAGTTGTGGTATATGAATGTAATGGAATATTATTGTGCTATTAGAAATGAAAAACTGATGGACTTCATAATAACCTGCAGAGACTTACATAAACTGATGCTGAGTGAGGGGAGTAGAAACAGGAGAACTTTATACACAATTACAGACACATCTTATCTGTGATGACTAACTTTGACAGACTGGGCTCCTCTCAGCAATGCAAGGTTAGAAGACAATTCCAAAGGACCCATGATGGAAGACTATCCACATCCAGAGAAAGAGATTACAGAGTCTGAATGCAGGTTGGAGTGAACTACTTGCTCTCTCTTTTTAATTTTATTTTTTCTTCTTGGATATCCATTCCATTGGTTATAATTCTTCTTTACAATGTGACTAATATTTAATGTGAAGGTATATGTAGAACCTCTATCAGACTGCATGCTGCCATGATGGGGGAGGGGGAGAAAAATCTGGAATTCAAAAACTTGTGGAACTGAATGTTGTAATCTAAAAGTAAATAAATTTTTGAAAAAAAGCATCCCACATAGCTTGTATACCCCAATGACTCCCTTGATGTAATATTCCCAAAATGTCTCTTTTCACTTCCTTATTTAACATCTCCCATCAGGTAAATGCCAGTAGCCTCCCCTTGTTTTTACTGCCCCCAATCTCTTTAGGTTTTCTTCCTTACTACTTGTAAATGAGACGGACACTTTTACAGGAGACAAGAGAGGGGAGAAAAATAAAGGCCTCATATTTAGAATCCTCACCTGCCACTTCCCTGGCCATTTCATCAGCCAGCTGGTTCCCCACTGCTTCTGGTGAACTCCTCTTCTGGTGTCCCTTCACATAGACCACTGCAATTTCTTTAGGTAGGAGTAAACTTTCTAATACTTGTTTTATTAGTTCCCCGTGAACCAATTCCTTCCCTTTGCTATTTATGAGTCCCTTCCCAAATTTTATCAAAGGTACACACTCCTCCCATAAGCATACTTGGAATTCATATATATAGTGCCTTCCAGCCCTTTTAACAGTCTCAATGCCTGATTTAGGGCATATGATTTGCAAGTTTGTGCTGACCAATTTTTAGGGAGGGGGCTGGCCTCTAGCAACTGGTGGCTTTCACCTTCCACTACAGCATACCCATTCTGCCTCTTCCCTCCTACTACTCTTGAGCATCCATGTATAAACAATTTCTTTCTCTTAATAAAAGGGATATCTCTCAAATCTGGCCTAACTGTAGTCTGATAGTCCACCAAGTCCAAGCAATTATGTTCCAAATCTTGTAGAGTTGCTTCCCCTTTTTGCAAGAAAGTGGCTAGATTAACAACACTGTCTGTAGCTAACACTAGACTGTCTTTTTCCATCAATATAGCTTCATATTTCAGGATCCTAGAATCCATTAATCACCTTCCTTCCCTTTGATTTAATATATTTCTAACTTGGTGGGGGGTGCTGACTTATCAGTGCTCCTCCAAAAGTGAGTTTCCTGATTTCCTCTACTAATAAGGCAATGGCAGCCACAGCTTGCACACATTCAGGACCCCTGAGAAACTGGGTCCAATAGCTTAGATAAGAATACTACTGCTTGCTTTTGTCCAGCCCATGACTCAGTTAGGATACCTAGGGCAGCTCCCTTATCCACAGAAGAAAACAAGTGGAATGGCTTGTCCAAAGTGAGTAGGCCAAGCATGGGGGCCTGGATGAGAACTTGTTTCAAACTTGTGACTAGTTGCTTCTCTTCTGTACTCCAATGTAAAATTTCAGGCTCTTCCTCCAACAACCTCTAGAACAAATTTTTAGCTAATCGTGCTTAAGAGCTTATCCAAAGCCTACAATATCCAATCAAACCCCCAAATTTTCTTAGTCCTGGCAAAGGTAACTCCACAATCCCGTTAACTTTTTCAGGGTTGATTCTTCTTTTTCCTTCACTAATTAAATGTCCTAAATATTTTACCTCCTGTTCTGTAAACTGCAGTTTCTCGGGGGAGACTCTCAGGCCTTGATTCCCTAAAAAATTCACTAACTGTATTGTGGCTTGAGCTACCTCCTGCTTCTTTTTCCCAGAAAGGAGCAAGTCATCCACATACTGTAACATCATAACACCCCTTCAAAGGTGCCCAACAATTTGTCTAGTACCTGCCCCCCAAATTGGGAGAATTGGTGAATCCATGGGGTAAAACTGTCATTTCCTCCCTGTATATGGGTTTTCCCAAGTGAATGCAAAAATATCTTCACTCTTGTCTTCTAGTGGACAAGCCCAGAAGGCATCTTGTAGATCCACTACACTAAAAACCATTTACGTTTTGGGGGAACGTTCCTCAATAGGGTGTAGGGATTCGGCACCACTGGGTGTCGCACTTGTACCATCTTATTGGTGGCTCTTAAATCTTGTACTAATCTATAGGTCCCATCAGATTTTTTTACAGGAAGAATGGAGGTATTAAAGCTAGACATACAAGGCTCAAGTAATTTGTCTTTTACAGATTGCTCAATTGCTGGTTGGAGCCCCCTCCTTCCGGGGATCAGATATTGTCTGACACACACTGTCTCCCCACCAGTCCTTAAGACTTATTATTATTGCGTTAATGTTCAGTCTGCCCCTTTACCTTCCTTTGCCCATACTTCAGGGTTAATTTCTGTTTCATCCTGGACTGATGTAAGGTTTATTTTGACCTTTACCTAGTTTTCCACCATTCTTAATTCCAATCCTAATTGTACTATCAAATCCCTTCCTAACAAATTTGTCCCTGCTTCAGGTATATATACAGTAATTCAGCCAATATTCTCTTGTCTCACCAAAAGACGGGGGCCTTCTCTATTACGGGTACTCAAAAGTCTTCTCCCTTGACCCCTTTCAACAAATCTTTCCCTATACTAATTATGGGTGGTAAGAGACAGAGAGATGATCTCAGTCCTGGTGTCCACCAGGAAGACAACTTCTTCCTTGTTCTCCCCAACCTGCAGGTTTACTAACGGTTCTCCATTGGGTCTGAAGGGAAAGAACCCCAGATCCCCCTAGTCATTATCCTTAAAAGTGAGGGAGTCACATGCTCCCCTTTCACCCACGATGACAGTCATTTCTGCCTCTCCACGTGGAGCCTGACCTTTTCCTGTCTCCCTTCTGTCCTAGCCACGATGTCCCTTCCAAACTGACCAACAGCAGTACTCAGCTTTTCCTTTCTTCTCAGGCTGTTTCATAGGCTCCTTCACAATCTGTTTTTGCTTTTCATCCTTCCTCCTCAGTAATTCTTCTGAGCTTCTCAACTCTTCTAGGGACCTTTCTATCTTTTGCAATTTCCTATTAACATCAGGCCATGTCCGAGTCACAAAATTCACCTTTAACATTTCTTGTTATTGGGTCCTGAGGATCCATTCTCAAATATTTTCTCATTCTTTCTCTCATCCATTCTAGGAACTGGGAAGGGGACCCCTTCTTTTCTTGTTCTATCTAAAAATTCTTATTTATATTTCAGGACTGCTCCCTTGATTCCCTCAATTATTAATTTCCTTAGATCCTGCATATGCCTGCGGTATTTTATCAAATTATTGTCCCATTCTGGATCTGTATTCAGGAACTTCCTAACTGTTGCCACTACCCTAGGGCCAGGGAGGTATCATCTCTCCCACGCCTCCACTGCTGCTCTCCTGATCATCCCCTTCTCTTCTCCTGTAAACAGGAGATTTAAAATAGACATTAATTCTGCCCAAGAACTGACCCAGCTGTTCAGCTGGTCCCACCGGATCCTCTATTAAGGATTTCATTTCCTTTTTAAAGTTTCTCACCTGGCTGGCATTTATAAACCCAATCTCACCCCCTCCCACCAGAATCTCTCTCAATGGGAACATTGGTGTTGTCTGAAAGGTTAAGGGGAGAAGTTTTCTACATCCTTTTAACATTGTTTTATTTTTTTCCTTAATCTACTATAGGGTCCCCCTTCTTGTTCCCTCTCATCTCCTAATGCCTCCTCTTCCCTCAAGGGTGTTGATTCACAGGGGACAGAAGGAAGAGGAGGATCATAAGTTGGGGAAATTGCTGATAAGGGATCCCAGAACTTCTCTTTCCTTACCAGTAACAATCAGGGCCCGCCCATACCTCCCTTCCAACAGGAAGCATAGTCTGATTCTTCCTGATTACAGGTGTCCTATAATTTACATACAAGTTTAGAGCTTGACCAATCCAATCCTCCTCTTCCCCAAACTTAGGCCAGAATACAGAAGATTTAAGAATCGGTTCTTTTGGCCACTCAAAATAGCAGTACTTCATCGTTTTTTTATCCTTTCCCAGGGTAAATGCACTACCCTAATTTGCTAGCATTCTCCCCAGCTGTGTCAGGGAATCTCCAGGGGTGTTCCCTCACCCCTAAAGCTTACTTCCCATCTTAGGACTTATACTCCGAAGGTCCCTGAAGCACTGGTCGTACCTAAGATTCCCAATGCACCTCTGAGGCCCCTCACCCTGGACTGGTCCAGTCCTAGACAGGTCCCCTAACCAACAAGGCAGTAATTTAGCCACTGATCTTTCCTACCTTGCTCAATATATCGACATGCATAGTTCTGGCCATCACCTTCACTGACGATCATTCCCTCACTTGCCCTGCAAACAAGGGCTCTGGAATCTTTGTTGAAGCTGAAGCAGTGGTAGGAGGGGGTGAGGAGACAGAGACCACTCAATTGGAGTGGAAGTGCTCTTCTCTGGGCTCTCTCCCACACTGCTCCCGTACTGTCTTCGATTATCTGGCCAACGCACCAGACTGACAGAAAATTCCAAAAGCAGAATCTTACACAGGAGTGAACAAAGGAAAACTTTATTAAGGTTCTCAAGCAGCAGGTGCCCCTCACTAAGATGCATGAGCACACAGAGACAAAGGCAGAGCCAGCTGATTAAGACCCCTCCCTTCCAAATCAGGATTGGTCCCAGTCCTTCTGGGTTATACTCCTCCTCCCACTACATACTACTCTTTATCATGTTATCTCACCCACTTCATGCATCACATGTACAGAAAATAGAGGGATAATTTTATGGGGGTGTGTCAGTTAGCATCAATAAGGCTCATTAAGCAAGCACACCTCGATCCTGGTGGCTCCTGCTTTAAATGTCCTTTGTTAACCCCTCGATTCTTAAGCTCCTTCCTTCATGCCAGACTTTATAGCTAAACTGTGTAGTCCCAACTCCCTCACTGGATGGTTGGTCCTTAAGCAGATTATGAGGGTCAGCTCCCACATGGGAGAGGGGTCTGGTTTCTTCACTATTTGCTGAGGAAGCAGAACAGACCTTCTTTTCTTACAGGCAGGGACCAGCAGTTTCTTAAAACCACTTAAATACCTCTAGCACCACACCCCTCAAAGGCTACACATAGCCTTTTCACTCCCAAACAAAGTAATCGAAAGACTTCTTCCATCTAGAGGGAGAGTAGTCTCCTTCCTCTACCACTGGAGGATACTCTGCCCAAAAGGCTGAAAGCTGCCTCATTAACTTGGGGTATACTGGCTAGATTTCTTTCTCAAAGAACAAGCCTTAAACCCAGTTCATTCATAGAGGACAACACTAGGTCCCTGCCCTCCTAGCCCAGAGTGAATGTAAATAGTAACTGTTTCTCTTTTGGCCAGCAACCCTGAGGGTCTTCCTCTCCCAGATGGATATCTTTTTTTGAATAAAGGGGCCATCCTTTGACCTACTTGTAGAAGAGGTCCATTCACTGAGTGGGAGTTACCTCACTCAAAGTAAGAACCTGAAGAGACCTTGGTCTAAAAGGGCCAGTGTCCCATTGCATCCTGGGCCATCTCCAGTTGTCCTGATGAATATCTGGCCACTGGACCCAGATGGCTCTGGAGGGGAAGGTGAGGCTGGTGACCTTGCACAGCCAAGTCAACTGCAGGTCACCTCATCATTCCCTGATGTTGAGGTCCTCTTTGAGGATGAAGGACAAACACAACAATGAACACCCTTCAGGAGTCAGACGAAGGCAGTGATCCTAACCGGACTGTTTTTATGTCTGGTTCCCTGAATCCGTTTTCTGAGGCCTTAGCTTTAGTTCTTGACCTTTTACACATCTTCCTAAGAAAATGGGGTTAGGTCTAGAAGAGAAGGGGGAAAAGGATTTTATTGGGGGACACTCATTATTAAGAATTTTGATTAAGTACTGACAGTCTTCAGATAAGGATGGAAAGGATTTTAGACTGGATATTTCTTATTTTCATATGAACTAAAATTTTTTAGTATGTTTCTACATGTGTAATCCAATTTAGGAACTAATGTCAAATAAACCAGGAAAGATAGCCTGGAATCCGACTGAAGGACTTTAAATGTTAAACTGAGTTTATATTTTAATCCCAGAGGCCACCAGGAGCCAGGGAAGATTCTTAAGCACGGGATAATTATAGCTGATATTTATGTCTGGCAAAATGCTTCATATACATTATCTCATTTGACCCTCCCAACAACACTGTGAGGTAGGTGCTATTATCAAGAACTAATAATAATCATGAACTGTCTGACTCTTTGTGACCCCATCTGGTGTTTTCTTGGCAGAGATACTGTAGTAGTCTGCCATTTCCTTCTCTAGTTCATTTCAAAGATTAAGAAACTGAGGCAAATAGGGTTAAGTGACTTGCCCAAGGTCACATGGCTAGTTAGTATCTGAGGTCACATTTGAACTCAGGTCTTCTTAATTCCAGGCCTTGTGTTCTACCTATTGCTACACCTAGCTGAAACAGAGCCTCAGAGAAGCTAAGTAAATGCCTGAAGCAGAATTCAGACTGTGGTCTTCCTATGAGTTATACCACACAGGCCAACTGTATGCATAGTATACTGCAGAGAGGAGAGACACAGAGGATAATGACACCATTAACAGAATTTGAATATTTATGCGGAGTGGCAGGTCTAGGGGGAATAGGGGCTTTTCTAAGCCTTCTATGTGCCAGGCATTGTGGGAAGCCCTTGATGATTATCTATCATATTTTATCCTCACTACAACCCTATGAGAGAACTGCTATTATTATTCCTATTTTACAGTTGAGGAAACTAAGTCAAGTAGGTTAAGTGACTTGCCTATGGTCACACAGCTAGGAAATGTTTGAGGCTGAATCTGAACTCAGGTCTTCCTGTCTCTGTACCACCTGGCTACCTTGTTTTTTTTACACAGAATGCTTCCTATTCACCCCATAAGCCATGCATGCACCCACTTTATTTTTTTTTAAAGCAATCGGGGTTAAGTAACTTGCTCAAGGTTACACGGCCAGTTATTTCTGGGTGTGGTGCTTAGTGTCTGAGCCTCAATCTCCAGGTCATCCCAACACTGGAGTCGGTGCTCTTACTCAATGAGCCACCTGGCCGCCCCTCACCCACTTTATTTTGCAGAAAGGGAAAGGAATCTTAGAATAATCAAGCTTTTCTAACTTGGGGGAGGATGGGAATCAATGACCTATCTCCTTGATGTATGTGCCCCCTTTGGCCAATGGAACTCACAATTAGGGCACACATCTTCACCCTCTTACAATATCATGTCAAACAGAATAACCCAAGTCAAGTCAGTAAACATTTGTTAAGCACCTACTATGTTCCATACACTGCGCTAAGTATTGGTGATAAAAGCAAGACAATTCCTGCTCTCAAGGTGCTCACAATCTGGTAGAAAATAACTCTATTCAACTCACTTGAGTATGAACAAGGATGAGCAGTTATAGGCAAACAGGGAGGCTTCAGCAACTGCTATTAAATAGATGATGGTGACCTAGAAAAGTTGAAGCAGCATTAAAAAGGGTACATTAGGGAGCTCAAAATTAGTTTGGATTTAGAGACGTGCTTGAAGTAACAGCAAGATGGACATACCTTGTAGGCTGTTGGAAATATGGAAAGATATAGATATATTATCTACATGGGGCAACTTCTGAAACCATAGGAGTGACTGAGGGTCCTCAGGGAGAATACAGAAAAAGAACAGAAGAAGGCCAAAGACCACACAGGAAGGTTTTGCAGTAATTTAGGAGAGAGGCAATCAGATCTAAAGAAAGACGCATGAAAGAGAAGGGAATAGCTGTCAGAGATATTAATGATGTAGAAAGGACAAGACCTGGCAACCAATTAGATATGGAGGAAGCAGGCAGTGATATGGGTGCCTAGAAAAATGCCGTCCTCGGAAAGAGGAAATCTGGAGGTTCAGGGAAAACCTACTGAAGTTTTACCCAGGTTGAGTTTGAGATGCCAATCGTAGTTAGGTAGGGAGGAGTCCACAACTTATATAGGGATGTGGGAATTAAATCTAGGAAATTTATTAGTGTTGGATATATAGATGTGGCAGTCATCTGCATAGAAACATTAAACCTGTGGGAGGTGACCTAGATCAACCGAGAGAGCTAGAGAAAGATGTTGAGACAGGGTCCAGGAAAAAACCTTCGGGGAACTTTGAGAAACTATCTCAAAACCAGAAACAGACTTTTGTAAGTCTGAATAGACCTGAGTCCTGGGTTTCCTAAGAAATTACACAACCTAGGATCCTTCTGTCAATTAGCCTTAAGCCCTTCAGGAATTTTAGGAATCTCTGAGAGACATTTACCCTTCTTCACTTTGGGTTGGCCAAATAAGGATAGGTAATTTGGATTAGCTATCCCCTATTTCCTTGTTCTATGTAAGCTCACCTCCCAGCCACTGAAAGATAGTGGATGGCCTCTTTGTTCCTTATCATCAGAGGAGATTTCATGCTCAGATAGTAAGCTCGCCTCCCAAACAATGGGAGAAGGGACAGCCTTGGGAGGGGGCTTGACTGCATTAGGGTATAAATTCTTGTTCAGTCTTCTGTAACACACCTCATTCTGCTGGTTTGTACCAGTGGAAGAGATGCCCTCTTCTTGCGAGAACCGAATAAAACTTCCTGTTCTTTCCTCAAGATACCTCTTTTAATTTTTTGGGGTAGAGGATTTTTGGGGTCCCCATACTCCACACACTCCTACCCACAACAAATTAAGATCATCTTTATAAAGGAGGTCTTCAGCAATGTCACACCTACTAATTATGGGTGTACTTCAAAGCTCTGTACTGGACCTCTTCTTTTTTTCTACTTTATTTGATGACTCCATCAGCTCTCATGGGTTCAGTTATTTATGCCAATGACTCCCACATTCATGTGTCTAGCTCTAGTCTCTCTCCTGAGCTTCAATCCCATGTTACCAACTATCTATTAGAAGGCTTGTAGGAATCTCAAACTCAAGTCCAAAACAGAAATCAATGTCTCATTATCTTTCTCTCCAAACCCATCCCCTTCCAAATTTCTTCATCAGTGTCCAAGGCACAACCATGCTTCCAATCACCAGGGGTTCCTAAGCCTTCCCTCTCACCCCACTTAGCTAACCAGTTGCAAACACTTGCTTCTTTCTCCATAAGATGGCTTTCATGCATCCCCTGCTCTTGGCAACCACTTTTAAAACAAGATCTGAAGATGGAAGAAACCTTGAAGATTATTTAGCTGCACCGTATTTTACATATGGGAAACCTGAGGCTTAAATGTTAAACAGTTGATTCAACATTTATGTGCAAAGCACAATTAGGATGCACAAAGGATAAGTATGCCCACAAGAAGCTTGCACCCTTACATGGCAGCAGAGGCAGCATAGTAGACAGTGCAGGAACTTTGCTCTCCCTGTTTAGACATTGAAATTCTTGCCTGGACTATTGTAACAGCTCTCTCTCTCTCTCTCCATATGCATAAACCATGCCAGTATCTTTGCCAAGAAAACCCAAATGGGGTGGGGGAGTGGTCACGAAGAGTCAGATGTGAGGGAACAACCAATACATAAAAACACACACACATACATCAGTGTGTGAAGGGGGGGGAGAGGAAAAGAGAGAATAAGTGCTTCCTAATCCAGGGAACTGATCAAGTCACTCACCTACTCAAAAAAAAAAACAAACATTCTAGTGGCTCCCTACCACTTCCAAAACAAACTTGCTTGGCATTCCATTCTCAACATCTGAGTTAACATATTTGTAAAGCACTTTGCAAACTATAATCTGGCTTTTTCATGCCCAAATCAGTTACCATTAATCTAGCCTAGCCCTCCATTGTCTGCAATCCTCCCGGTTTGGCTCTGGCTGCTTCCCACCTTTGATCCCAGCAAAATCCCATTCTCTTGGTTCCTGGGAGTCAGAACTCTAATCATCCCAGTCTCATCAAGATCCTCCTTAGACACTTCTTCCCATCACCCTGTTGAGGTTTGGGGGTTATGGGGTGCTCAAGATCCCAAAATACCAATATGCCGGGTTCTGCCAAATGAATTCAACCCAAGCCTTCTCTCAGCCAAAGAAAAGTAAAGTTTATTAAAGATTTGCCATAATAGGTAGACTCTTAAGGAGCCTAAGTATTTGTGAGCTTGTATTGACAAGCAGGCCAGAACAATCAGACACAGAATGAGTCTGGGCTAGATTGAGTCTCAGAACCTTCATGGAGTCTAGATGGATCTTATATACAGAAAGACTGTGGGAAGGATCTAGGTCTAGAGGAGGAAGGGTCTTGAGGAGTCTAAGGAGAGACTGAGGTCAGACTCCAGGAATGGGATTAAGGGTGAGAAATAGCTGAAGGCTACCAGGAGAAGACAGACAATGGAGGGCTAGGCTAGTTTAAGGGTAACAGATTTGGGTATAGATACTTTGAGAGGATCAAGGGTGGGAAGTAGCTGGACAATGGAGGGCTAGGCTAGGTTAAGAGTAACAGAAATTGGGGCCTAGAATAATAAAAGGCTTATGGCTTCAGGTAAATGTCTCAAGTGGGAAGATTCAAAGGGGCTCCCAGAGGCTAAACCCCATCAACCCCAGACTGCAAGACCACCCCTAGATCACTCCCACAGTCTTTCTGCATATAGGATCCACCTTGCCTCCATGAAGGGGCTCAGATTCAATCTAGCTCACCTAGCTGAGATTCAATCTGGCCTGCCTGTCAATAAAAGTGTCACAAATGTTTAGGCTCCTTAAGAGACTACCCAATATTGCAAATCTTTAAACTTTGCTTTTCTTTGACTGAAAGAAAGCTTGAGTAGAATTCATTTGGAAGGGCCTGGCAGTTGGGTATTTTGGGCTCCTGAATACCCCTAAAACTCAGCAACCCCATTGGGGGTTTTCTTGGCAAAGATACTAGAATGGTTTGCCTTTCCTTCTCCAGCTCATTTTACAGATGAGGAAACTGGAACTGTGAGAAATGCTAATAGTTTGGTTTCCATAAATTCTATAGGAACAGTGGATGTTGCAAAGACAGATGTTACATAGGACATGCAGGAAGGTGCAAATCAGGACGAAGCAACCCTGTCCAATTATATAGCTGGAAGAAACTTCTAAGTTCCTCCTGAAGGGGGCCCAGGCCAAACTAGCTCAAACTGGCCAGGGTCAAGGGATGGTCACTGACTTTTTAGTAACACAAATGCTTAACTAGCCTCATGCATATTGACTGACACCCCCCTGCAGAGAATTAGAGCCTCATTATCCACACATGCAACCCATGTTGGCCCATGCTCAGGAGGAGGGGACATGTAAAGTAGTACTGTGTGGTGGGCAGGTCAGAAAGATTGTAACCCAGAATTGCTGGAACTAATCCCAGTTCTAAAGGGAGGGACCAGGCAAGACTAGCAGCAGAAAAAGACTCCCATTTGTCTTAAATTTCTGTAGTATTTTTTTTCTGTTGGCAAGATCATTGGGGTTAAGTGACTTGCCCAAGGTCACACAGCTAGTGTGTCAAGTGTCTGAGGCCGAATTTGAACTCATGTCCTCCTGACTCCAGGGCCGCTGCTTTATTCACTGGGACACCTAGCTGTGCCCTCTTATTCTTTTGAAAGAGACTACCCATTTATCTGTTTGTTCCTAGACAAAGTATATTTCTCACAGAGCTAACAGAGTTAAGGGACTTGCCCAGGGTCACATCTGAACTCAGATCTTCCTGATTGCAGACCCCTGCTGTGTCCACTCCACCACCCTGCTGCCCTCTGCAAACTTTGTAGCCTTCCGTAAATACCGGTCACTTTCCTACAATCCTGCCCAGCCTCTCCAGCCCACTTTCTTTCTCGCCTGTGTTGGGGCACTCTGGATGACTTTCTAAGTCAGTTCCAGCTTGGATAGACTTCCTGGCGCCGGCCCGGCAGGTATTGGGGCTACTCGAATATAACAGCCAGTGCCTTCAAGGAGAAACAGCAGGGGCCCGGTAAATAATCACCAGGTGGGAGGGGCGGGGCCCCAGCAAAGCCTGGAGGAGTCAAGGCCGGGAGAAATGGAGGAAGCAGCGTTAGTAGGGGAGCTTCGCTGTGGGGACCCCCCCCCCAGAGCATGCATGTCTCCCCAGGGGCTGCAGCCTCCCGCGGCTCCCCCTCCCGCCCTGGCCAGGCCCAGCATTCCTCACGGCTCGTTACCTGGCTCCGGCATCCCGGCCCGGGCCCCACCTTCCGCAGAAGGCAGCACGTGGTTTGAGCCTCGGAAGGAAGCGAGAGGGCCTTAGAACTCACCCGAGCCAGGCTGGGCCCCTCTCGGCGGGGGGCTGTCTAGCCACAGTCACAGTGGGCGGTGCCGCGCGCGGCCCGGCTCTCCCCGGGCCGGACTCCGCTGCCTCCGCGCCGGAGCAGTCCAGGGAGCAGCCGCAGCTCGGCCTTTCCCGCCCAACTGTGAGCACCACGCACGCCTACCGACGCTCACGGTTTTGCGCGCGCGTGTGTATTTATGTGTGTGCGTGTGCGCGGCGTGCACGCGCACCCTGGTGGTTCCCCCTCCCCCTCTTGCATCTCTGGGAAAAGAGATAAAAAAGATTTAGTTATCTTGTGCGCAGACGCAAACTCCACGGGTCCGGAGGTGGGGGCATCTCCTCTCCCTTAGTAAAGAAGACCCTAGCTTTCAGCTACTTTCGGAGACGAGGACTCGGCTGTTGTTGGTTCAGACTCTGGACAAGTGGCGGGTGCGCAGGCGCGGGACTCCCCGGTTGAAAGCCGGGGAGCCAGGGCCGGCGCGTTGCCTTGTGGGAGGGCTTAAGGGAGCAAAATGGCGGACCTGGCGAACGAAGGTAGGAGAAGGGCCGCCCGGGGCAGCTGGCGGGGAGAGAGGTCCGAGGGCCGTTGGCCTGAGGAATGGAAATCCAGGGTGCAGGGACTCTTCCCGCTAAAGGAAAATGGTCCCGGGGCTCTAAGTAGGCGAGCTGGCTGCGGTGGCGGGCGTCGCGGGCCTCCCCCTCCCCCCGGCCCCCGGCCGAGGCCCGGGCAGTCCCCACTCTCAGCCCTGGGGGCCGGGGCCTGCCTCTTCAGCTCCCCGGCCTGGAGCTTCCCCCGCTTCGCTACCCCCAGCCCCCGTGTCCTCGGGAGAGGCTCGGTCCGTTGGACCAGAGGCGCGGCCCCGGGACGCCCCGGGTTCCAATGTAAACACGCCCCGGACCGCCCCACCGCCCTCGGCGACCCGGCCGAGGAGGCCCGCCCCCCTAAACTTTGTCGCTCCAGGGGGTGCCCTTCGCCGGCCGTAGCTCGCCGCTGCCACCCCCGTCGTCCGCTCCGCTGTCTCTGCCCTACTTGGCCCCTGCCCTCCGTGCCTGTCACCGCCTCTCCTTTCACAGTTCTCTCTTAGGGCGAGAGCGGCGAGCGAGCGGCGTTTGCCGGCCGGGGCCTCGGGCCTTCCCTTCGCGGCCGCCTCGGCGTGTTCCGGTACAGCCTTCATGTGTTGCCGCCCTCGCTCTCTTCCCTTGAGCCTCCTGGTGGCTCGCTCGGCCCTACCCCCCCCCCCTCCCCCCCCCCCCCGGTGTGCCCTGTGGCCGGCCGGCCGTTCCCTGCTTGTGGGGCTTCGGCGAGCGGCGTCCTCCCTCCTGCCCCGCTGGACCTCGAGGGAGAAACGCCCATTGACTGGGCTCCTTCTGCACTTTGGAGTGAGACGAGACATAAGGACTTGGGTCCGAGATACTTGGAAGTATCTCCTTAACCTTTTTGTTACTCCTCCGGAGGTTACACTCCCGAGTTCGCCAGAGGAGGCTTCCGGTGTTTTAGGACTGATGTCTACTTAAGCGGTGTTATAAGTGATTGAGGGAATCATAACTCCTAGGTAATATTTTTAGCTTCCTTGTATTTTTAGTATGGGATCCTGCACGGGCCATCAGACTTGCCTTACTACAAACTCCAGCATGAATAGCTTTACCTTGCTAAGGTGAAAAATGCTGAGAGAAAAGAGAAAACAAGCATTACAAAAAGACTGGCCCAAAACAAGGTTAAACATAGGAAAATAGTTTCTTGAAGATGTTAATGAGAGAAAATAAAGGTTTAAAGGACACATCTGAACACTGGCAAAAAATTTGGCCTTTTAGTACTTTCCTGAAAGTAGAAATGAAATGGGAATAGAAATAGACAAAGAGAATGCAGACAGAAGACTTTAAACTTCACAGATTTAAAAAAAAACTATTTAATGAGTTGCTACTGCATATGAAACAGGTAGGTATAAATTGGGTAAATATGATAATATTTTTAGAGTTAAAGAAAATTAAAGGAAACTTAATTAAATTAATTAAAGAAACTTAAAGAAAATTCTGACTTATGTCATCCTAGTATTCCATCCAGCCCAGAATTCATACTCAACCACCCAAAATCTCTTGAAGGTGACACCAAAGGGACATTTTTTTCCAGAGGGAATAACTACCATGCTCCCTTTCAAGGGTTTGCACTAGATTAAGTTGATCACTAACTTGCCATGATAATTCACAGTTTAGATATTCTTCATAACCTTACCTAAACCCTTTTTTAATCCATTTGCTTTTTCAGCCTTTAGCTCTTGGGATGAGTTCCATAGATTTTTTATCTGGAAAATGGGGCTTCATATTTTGTGGCCTAAACTGGCCTAACCTTTTTTTTCTATGAGGTTCCAAGAATGGGGATTCTCTAGTTTAGAATTTGATGAACAAATTCCCATTTACTCTATCCATGAACTCCAGTAAATCCATGCTTACCTGTGTAATTTTATGGACTTTGATCATTTCATGTCTTAGCCTTTATTCACACAAAGTTATTTTAGTAGTATATTCTCATAAGGTTCTCCATTCCCTTGATCATTTTAGTTCCCTTTTTCTAGTTGTTCTATAGTGATGACCAGAGTTACAGGAAGTCCAGCCAATTTGGGTGAATCTGCACCATAATTCTCCATTCCAAAAGAGTAGGATAATGCATTCTGGTTTGTTTCCAGTACCCTGCCTGATCCAGCACCTAGCAGGATGCTTGACACCAAAAAGGCATCTAATATTTGTTAAGTTGTTGATGCCTAGCAGTTTTTCTGACCATTATGACAATCATAGGATACTGGGATATTGTCTTAAGGGAATAATCTATAGTAATTTGGTTGTTTACTGGTAACTCACAGCTTCTCATTGAAGAAGCGTTATAGTACAGTAGAAAGTGCACTGGGTTCAATTCTGGATCTGCCACTTCTACCTGTACTTGGTCAAGGTACTAAATTTACTTTTCTGGACCTCAGTTTCTTCATCTAGAAAATGAAGGGGTGGGACAAAATGACTGCTACAGTCTTTTCAAGCCCTAATTGATCCTAAGTAGAGTTCAGGTTATTTTCCTTTAAATATGATTCCATATACTTGTATGTACTGGCTCATGTGCCATTCTCTGCTGACTTATATAGCTTGGTTGGGATCTTTCTGCCTTTTATATAGTACCTCAGTAATTCACAATCAAGCGTACCCTAAACTCTTTAGGTTACCCATCTCAGACTACTTATTTTGAATTAAAAATTGATTGCTGGGATTTATTATATCATTGGCAAATATGAAAGGATCAGGGAAATGGATTTGAACTCTTTCGTGGATTCAGGATCCTGGGATTAATATTTTCCCATGAAATTTAAGTCAGTTTGTTAGTTAATACTTATGAGATTTAGGAAATAGTGTGGTATAGTAGCCAGTAGGTTTAGAGTCAAGAGTACTAGAGTTCGAATCCCAACTTCTCTCTGTGACATTGGACAGAATTTCACCTCTCTGAGCTTTAGTTCTCATATCAATAAAATGACAGGGTTGTACTAAGTTAAGTTACTTCTGAGTTTCATTCCAGCTCTAAATCCTTTGACTTTATAGTGATCTAAGCACTATACATAGAACTACAATAAGCTATTATTTTTGTCTCCAAAAATGTTTACTCTTTGGGGTTTACTCTTGAAGGTTCATTTCACCTTAAATCCTTTTAAGGTTAATTTCATGGGAATGAGACAGGGGACATGCAGAAATGATTCTAACGTGAACAATGAGAAAAATTGTCAAGAGCTGATAATAATCATGAACTGAATACTAAGACCTAGAGGAATCACCATGTTTCATGGATTTTACATAACAAATTTTATTGCTTCAACCCATTTTGGTTAAAAATTGGAAGACTTGTGTAAAAGAAAAAGTATAAATTATTGAAATCTACAAATTAAGAAGAACTTATTGTTAAGTCTCACTCTGCCAAACATAGGGTACAACACAGTTGGTTACTTTGTTTTCCCTCATTTTTTTCCATGTATTTGGCAAACATTGAGTACTCACTATATGCAAAAACCTTGTTCTTGTGGAGGTGTCATAAAGATGATTGAGACAGAAGTTCCTCTCCAGTCTCAGTGTACTAAGTAATGAGATACTAATGAAAAATGAAAAAGAAGACTCTTGGGGTGATTGTTGGACCACTGGATGAAAGAGGAAGAAACTTGATTCGTGTCCTGGGTCATCAACTAGTCAGTTGACAGCCCATTGTATGAAGAACACTGTAGGGAAGAAGACTGGGTCTGTTCTTGAGGCCTTATAATTTAGTGAGAGAGGAACTAAAGAAATGGAAATATAAGAAGACAAGTCAATACTTTTAAAAAGGGACCTTTCCAAAATATGGAGGTAGCACAATGTAATGGTCATTGTTGAATTTGGAGTTACAGAATCCTGGTTTAAATCTGAGTTTTGTCACTTAACATGACCTTGGGCATTTCACTTAACTTCCCTGGATATCAGTTTCTTCATCTGTAAAATGAAAGGATTGAAATAGACATCCTTTAAGGTGCAATTCTACCTTTTACCTCTAAAGTTATGATCCGGTCACTGAGAAAACATCATCTAATAGCCCATATACAACTTTATTATTTCTGTGAAATTTTTTTGAGAATTGTCTGTGTACACAATATGTTCTAGATCAGGTGTGTCAAATGCCTGCAAGACTATTGAGTGTAACCCACCAGATTATATAAATTAGGTAATGTTTAGCAAGATAAAAATACAGTATAACATAGATGATGTTAATTTGTATTTTTCCAAGTCAGTATGTGACTAGGGGATCTGTTTCTATTTGAGTTTGACACAGCTGTCCTATGATGCAAATAGGAGAGGAACAGGCTTTCCCAGATGGTTTTCTACAGCACACTGTATCTTCACTGTCACATAGTTGACTGAGGTATAATGAATACCTCCTTGTGTGTTCAAAACAAAAATGTAACTGGTAACACATGGTTAGCTGGAAACCAGCTAAAAACTTCCCACTAGCCACATTTTTCTCCTTGTATTAAACCATTAGGAAAATGAAGAAAATTATTAAATTACCCATCAAATAAATCCTTATAAGAATTTGTTACCAAAAAAAGAAAATCCAAACTGTGTTCTGATTTTAGTACACTTTCTCAGCATACTCTCTCATGCCTTCTAGAGGATTGCATAGTAATTGTTCCTAATTACGACCCTGAAGTACTAAAGGATTTTTAATTGCCAAACAAAGCAGAAATTGCCTTCCATGTACTAAAGAAAGCAAGAGAGTGCAAGTTTCAGGAAGATTTTCAACAATATAAGTTAAGATACAAAGAATTTTCTAGTTAACTGGAAAATTGAATTAACCTTAATGCTTTCATTTACCCCAAATATTCTTGTTAATTTTGGTACTGGACCTGCATTCTATAGGGGCTTGCTACAGTGATTGGATTGTGAAGTCAATGAATGTAGGTCTTGCACTTTTGAAAGAAGATGGGAAGGACTTGATTTGACAGAAAAGGAGAGTAATTTGTAGTTAAGTATTTCCAATAGGAAGATTTGTACTGAAGACTTCATGGAACCTGCAGCTGGTTGTAATTTGCTTGGGTAAGTAGAGAAAAGGCTGTAGAATACCAGGGCAAGCAGATGTGGCTTAGGGTCATTTGGTTGAGAACTTTGAAGTTGGGTATTTTACTTGGAGTTGAGAGAATTTGGAATAGTTGGAGACTTTGGGGAAGGGAACAGTCATGATCAAAATCACCCTTGAAGGAAGACCACTCTTTGGAGAGTTGTCATTTACTTTGAGTAGCTCTCCATGGTACTTTAACTCTAGAAATAAGATAGGAAAATGGTTGTGATGTATATTTATTTAAAGAGATTTTTCTTCAGATGGATTTGTTTTTCTCTCATTTTTTAATTATTGAAGTGCACAGTAATATAGTTGTTGTCCAAGATAGTATGCATGCAGCTTAATATAAGGTATTTTTCAGTAGCTCATATAAATATAGATACTCTCAAAGACCATAATGAGCTCTCTGTAGTTTTTACCAGGTCTAAGAATTGATGTGCCAGAAGCTTGTCATTAGCTGCTTATGAGCTAACTTGTGTGTTACTATTGTACTCTTAATTGGGGTTCAGATCTGGTAGTATTTAGGTAAGGTTTTCATGCTTGTAGTGGCTTATGGCCTCAAATGATTTCTTGTGGTCGCAAAATGAGTTAATCATTGAATACTTAAGCCAGAAGGAGTCTTAGAGATCTTAGAGAATTTAGTTTAACAACCTTCTTTTTACAGATGAGGATACTGAGGTCTAGAGAAGTTAAGTAACTTACCTGTGGTCACATAGCTAGTAAGTGGCAGAGCCTGTTATTTGCTTACTATTAACTTAAATGTTATTACTGTATTTTCATAGTTTAGATTCTATTGGTAGCTAAGTAAGTATTGGAGGACTTATGTTTCAATCTTGAAAGGCTGCCCATTATATCACCCGTGCTTCCCAGTGACTCAGGGTGAGATCACAGATTTACAGAATTTTAGAACTGGGACAACCCTTAGAGATCATAGGATTTAGAGTTGGAAGTGACCTTAGAGCAGGAGTTCTTAACCTGTATCTGTGTGCAATGTATAGATTTCAAGGGTTCCATGAACTTGGATGAGAAGAAATTACATTTTTATTTTCGCTACCTTATCAAGTGAAATTTAGTATTTTCTTCAGTTATTTAAAAAACATTCTGAGAAAAGATCTTTAGATTTTTCACTAGTTTAAAAATGTTTAAGAATCTCCTGCCTTAGAAGATCATGTAATCTGGGTTCTTTTTTGCATCATATATTCCTTTGACATTCTAGAGAAGGATGTGGGCTTCTGAGAATAAATGCATAAAATAAAATGTAGAATTACAAAGAAGCCAATTTCACTGAAATATAGTTATCAGAAATAGAAAATATTTATGTTTAAATTCATAGGCATCAGGTTAAGGGCCAAGTTCATCTCCTCCAACCCTCATTTTATGGCTAGAGAAACTGAGACTTCCAATTAAGCAAGCTACCCAGACTGACAGCAAGCTACTGACAGAGCTAGGACTAAAACCCAGATAATCTGACTCCTGACCCACTGCTTTTTCCACTGTTCCATTAAGGAATGCCTTAAGGGAAATCCCACAAGCCACCAGAGAGCTGGTACTCAAGTTCAGTAAATTAGATGATGATATATTTGAAACTGGTGGAGAAAATTGTGGTACTATATCAAATTAGGCATACAAATGAAATTTATACACAAACCAAGTTGACAAAGAGTATGTAACCTGTATGTACGGGGAGCCTTCCTAAGACCTGGATTTTATCAGTTAAAGTTAAGATGTGAATATATTGTTCTCATGGCAGTGCTAGGGGTGACCTGGTTGACTGGGATCCGGGGCAAGCATACATTTTAGCAAAGTATAATTAGGAGTTAAGGCTATGACATTGCTGAAGCAGCAACTCCAGTCAAGAGATGAGGGCTGAGGCCTTGCCATCAGTACCTCTCATTCTGATGGGTTCTGACCATTAACACAGTTCATCACTATTTAAACTGTAAAATTGCAAGAGTCCTGGAGGTAAAAGTTATTTTCCTGCCTTCGTCCTGGTTACTTGGGAGAGAGGGGCTCTGATTGTTCCCTGGTAGGTTGTGGTGGGAAATGCTCACCATTTCCTTTAGGTACAGGAAGGTTTAAGAAATTTCCTATAACCAAAGTGGTTTGTTGGTGGAAAGAGCTGTGAACTTGGAACCAGAGATCCTAGATTAAAAATCCTAGCCCTGTTACTACCTACTTGTGACTTTTTGCAAGTCACTCCCTTTCTTTGGACTTCAGCCCACTAACATTTATTAAGTGCCTGCTATGTGCCAGACAGTGCTCATTGCCTGGGGATATAAGTAAGGCAAAAAAATGGGTCCTATCCTCAGTTTCATCCTTTTTAAACTGAGGGTGTTGAAATGATCTCTGAAAGTCCCTTCCAGCTCAAACCCCTATGGTCCTTTATGCAAGGAAAGCTGCTTCTTTTCCCACACAGCATGTGATTTCTTGTGTAGCCCTTGAAGTGTCCAGCCACTTCAAAAGATAAATAGACTTGCCATTACTGGGACTTTGGGGTACTACCGTTTCCCCGATAATAAGACATTAATTTTTTTGGAAAGAAAAACACCAGAGGGCTTATTTTCAGGGGAGGGCTTATGTTGTCCTGCCTCAGCTCTCCTCCGCGGCACTGCTCTCAATGGCGCCAGCAAGCAAATCACTGGGGAAGAACAGGATGACGCGCTCACTGCTGCAGCTCTGATTGGATGCAGCTCGGAGCACGGTGTGTGTTTGGGGGGGGGGGGGGACGGTGCATACAGAGGGTACCGTAATGTAGCGTGTAGCGCAGAGGATCACCTTCACTACAGTAGCAATCTCAATGGGGCTTATTTTAGAGGAATCTTACACAGTAAGGGGAGGGCTTATTTTCGGGATAGGTCTTATTATTGGGGAAACACGGTACCACCTGTCTTAAAATCCAAAACAAACAAAATTATAAGGTCACATATCTGTATCTGCAAGCTTTGTGTTACCAAAAAGGACCTTACTAATTTGGTTGACAGCCTAAGAAAAAGTACTATATGCCATAAATTCCATCCATTTGGACTTTTCTCCTTTTAAGGTATATTTGTGAGAAATGATTTGGTTTCCACAAATTCTATAGGAACAATGGCTGTTGCACACGGAATGTGCAGGAAGGTATAAAACAGGATGAGGAAGGAAGGGCACCCTATCCAAATCATAGCTGAAAGAAATCTGTAAGTTTCACCTTTGAAGAGGCCTGGGCTAAGGCTGTCTCAAAGGTTAGGGTCAAAGGATGGTCACCACCTTTTCATTAACAGGCATGCTAAACTAGACTTACACATAATAACTGATACACCCTGAATAGAATTAGAACCTCATTATCTGATCATGGGATGCATGTAGCTCATGGTTGGGCAGAGGGAACATACTAAGGAGTAGATATGTAATGGGCAGGTCAGAAAGATTGTAATCCAGAAGAGCTGGAACCAATCCTAGTTCTAAAGGGAGGAATGAGGCAGGAAAGTCGAATAGAAGCAACAGAAGGGCTTACATATGTCTGATTCTCTGTAGTCTTTTGAAGAGGTTACCTATTTATTCAGGACAGAATAAATGTAAAGTAAAGATAATGAAAACCTTTCTGGCTTTCCAGCAAGTATTGTTTATTCCTATACTGAGTATATTCTAACATTTAAATTGTGTAAAGTAATGACTTTTCCCAAATTTACAGCCCTTTTGTGTAGCAAAAAATTCTACAGTTGGATTTTTTAGCTTGCATACTAGCATGAGGATAGAAGACTGATCAGCTCTGGAGAACTTGCTTACACTTATCAGTAGTAATCAGAGTTCTCATTTCTGTGGTACTTCAAGGTCACAGGGTGGTTGCCTCATAACCCAAGAGGTAGGTAATATAAATACTATTATTATCATTACACCAATGAGGAAAGTCTCAGAGTGATGTGATGCTGTTTTTTTCATCAAGGAGCTGCCCAGTATGAGAGCTAAGACCTGAGCCCCTCCCTTTGACTCTTGAATTCTTTGTAACTTTTCACAAGTTACTCTATTGTGGTGATGATTAGACAGAGTTATTTATAAAGTAATTTGTAAATGCCAGCTATTTATCTCATATATCCAGCCAAGCTGCTGACTCCCAATCTCCTTCCCTACTGGAACTGTTCCAGACCTTTACTTCTCTTTTCCAATAGTACACCCATCCTCCTGCTGAGAGCTAATAACTTAACCTTCCATTTCACTGGAAATATTGAGATTACCTGACAAGAAAACTCAGCTTCACTACTTGAAATTTCTCAGTGTTACCACCCTTTTTGTCTTTTCAGTATCAGTAATGTAGCCTGCTCCTTATTAAGGCTAATTCTTTATACCTGTGAACTAGGTCCCAGCCTCTCCCAACATCTCTAGTAAGATTTTGCTCCATTTTTTTCTCATCTATTTACACTCCTCATTTGGCCCTTTCCATTTGCTTACAAGCATATCCAGGTCTCTTAAAAAAAAGTCTTCCATGACCTTTATTTATAACCCAACGGCTATCCTGTCCCTTCTTCTATTTACAGACAAAATTAAAAAAAAAATAATTTAGATTAAAAAAATTTTTGAAAATAGTTTTATATTCAGAGGATCTGCATCCTAACAGCCACCTTCTCCTTTACTCTTTACAATATTATGGCTGGACTTTCTGCTCTGCTGAAATTGCTGTCTCAAAAGTAACCACTTAATCACCAAATCCAGTGACCATTTTTTAGTCTTTTGAACTTTGGCATTTGACACCATTAACATGGTGTCCTGGACATGGGTTCTAGTGATCCCAAGTACGCCCTTGTGTCCTTTTCACTAGCTCTTTGACCTTGAAGGGTTGCTGTTGCCTTAGGGTCTGTCTCCTCTTGGCTATTACCTTTTCATTTTCCCTTTTATTGGTTCAATTAACTGGTCTGTGCAGATGATTCCTTAATCTGTTTTTCCAGTTCTGGCATCTATCCTCAGCTGCCTAGAGGACAGCAACATTTGCCAAGAAGGAAGTGAGTTCAAAATCTTACTCTGCTGTGGAGTGTGCCTTAGGCAAGTCACTTCACTTCTGGAATTCCTCAGGAATAGAATGAAGAAATTGAATAGGTGACCTAGAGTCCTTTCATCTCTAAATCTGTGTTGGGTGTGGTCTCCTGTCACCACTCTAAAGGAATTTCTCATCTTTACTCTCCCTCCTCCTGTCTTCACTCCCCCACACTTGATGTTGCTTCTGAAAGGCCCTTACTACCCCCTGCCTGTGGACTATTATAGGAGCGTCCTAACAAGCCTTCTTTCCTCTAGCCTTTTTCACTCGTAACACTTTGCAGACCAATCTTTCTCATGCATAAATGTCATCATGTCACTCCTGTGTTCAGAATTCCTACAAAGGAAACCTGACATTCAAAGTTCTTGAAAATCTTGAGCCACTCTTTAGCCTTTATGTACCGTGTTTGCCCGATAATAAGACCTATCCCAAAAATAAGCCCTCCCCTTACTGTGTAAGATTCCTCGAAAATAAGCCCTATTGAGATTGCTACTACATTATGGTACCCTCTGTATGCACCGTCCCCCCCCCCCCAAACACACGCCGAGCTGCATCCAATCAGAGCTGCAGCAGTGAGCGCGTCATCCTGTTCTTCCCCAGTGATTTGCTTGCTGGCGCCATTGAGAGCAGTGCCGCGGAGGAGAGCTGAGGCAGGACAACATAAGCCCTCCCCTGAAAATAAGCCCTCTGGTGTTTTTCTTTCCAAAAAAAAAAAAAAAGAGTGTCTTAATATCGGGGAAACACGGGTATTATCTACCTCTATGCAGTAATCTAGGCCTTAGTTAAACTAGGCTGCTCATTGTTTTCTGGGCCTACCCTGCATTTTGTTTGGTTTGTTACTTTCCTCTTATGCTTGAAATGGTCTTAACCACTACCTGTTGAATTCCTTCCTGGCTTTTAAAATCCAGTTCAAATACTACCTCTTCCCAAAAACCTTCTTTAATTCTCCCAATTGATAATTACCTTTTCCATTTCAGGCCTTACATAGAGCACTTTGTACCTACCTCACACATAAAACTGTGTCACCTCTTCAGGTTCTTTATGTATAATTTGTATGTTCTCTTGTTAGACTCTGAGCTACTAAAACTTTGTTTTATCTAAACCTTGTATCTTCCCAAGAAGGCACTTAATAAAAGTTTATTGAACTGGATCTCTTTGAGGCCTTTTAAACTGAAATACTTTTTTTTAAAGGCAAAGGCCTAGGAAAACTGTTGGAAACAAATACAATAGAAAAGATTTTGGACTGTGTTGTTCTTAATGTATGAAAATGTTGCTGCCACTTGGGGGTGGATTTAGCATTTCTTTTTCAATACTGTTAATGGTTTTTAATTGTTTGGGGTGGGGGAATGCTTACCTACATTGATGTATCTTTTTTTTTTGCAGAGGGAAGGCAGGACAGTTGGGGTTAAGTGACTTGTCCAAGGTGACAGGGCCAATAAGTGGGGTCAGTGAGTGTTATGTGTCTGAGGCCGGATTTGAACTCAAGTTCAAATGTATACTTTTTTAATTGAGTGCAACAAGTTTACATTTACTGCTTTTAGGAGTGATGATACTGTTCCCAGAATGTTAGGGTCAAGGAAGAGTTCTGAACAGGAAACTAGTACATGCCTAATTTTTAAAAACTTTCCTTGCATAATCCACCTCCAAGAGAGTAATTGCCAGTTTTCTGTACAAAAATGCATTTCAGTACCAGAAATTACTTTTGGATTATCTGTGAATCACCATCTCTTATAAATTAATGAATGACTCAGCTCTTTGCATATTGGTACCATTGCCTCCTCAGATTAGTTTTTTTTTTTGGGGGGGGGGGCTGTATGCTGTGCATTTCTTTTTATGCATTTTTATTGATATCTTTTGGTTTTTTGGTTGACAAAATTTCTCTTAGTATCCCTCCCACTTTCCCAAAAGTGATCCCATATAACAAATAATATTTTTAGATGAATTAAAAGAAAGAAATCAGTAAAATTGATCAATCCATCAAAAAGAAAAAAACATGCAATATGTCATGCTCATAGTTCTCCCACCTCTGTAAAGTAATGGAGTAGAGGTGTCCTTTAATATCTCTTCTTTGGGACCATCCTTGTTCTTTGTGATTTTGCATCATTCACTTTTGATTATTATTTTCATTTCATATAATATACCATAGGTTTTTAAGTGAATTTTGTGAGATATATTTGGGAAGGGAGCTGATTTCATCATTAGCTTACATAAAACTTGACTTTGAACCGAAAATGATGATTGTTAGTTTTTTTGGTTCACCTAGTAATATTTTCTCTTTAATTTTCATTTCAGAGCTATTGGTAATTTCACCAAAAATTAATAACATGTACAGTTTATAGTGATCAGCAGATATAAGGATTAAGGCTGATACTATGTTACTAACATGCTGGGTTTTTTTTATGTGAAGATGCTTTTCATGTTGTTTTAGTAGATAAGATTAAGAAACATCAACTAGGATTAAGCCTAATTTCCTTGGTTTACCTTGATGGCATTTTTTGGTCCACTTTAAGTGACATTCCAAATGAGAACTGTTGTTACTTTATGTGACTGTGGGATCCTTCAATTAATAAGACATATAAATGGGTAATATAAGTAGTTCTCAGCTTCCCCTTTGTTTCATCCTTTTGTAATTCTGTTAAGAGGGGAAAGGTCATCATGATAGGAGGAAGGTAATCAAATTGAAAGGAGTTTGAGGATACAAGGGGCTTTGGATGCTTTATGTACTTCTTTACCTCTATTTAAATTAATACTGAATCCTGGTATTCAAGGCCTACTACAGTTGTCTCCAGTCTTCCTGCCTGGCCTGAACTTATTACTATTCAGCTTCATGTTTTGTACATTTAAGCCTCCTCTTGCCCTATCTTTGCCTCTCTACATCATTGCTTAAGGCATTCTCTTAACTGAAATGCGTTTCTTTGCCTTCCATTTCTTTCCTTTCCCTTCCATTTCCATTATTGAACCCCCCCCTCTCTTTAAGACCTGATTCCTGTGCTACCTTCTCCTTGAAGCCTTTGGCACTGCCTCCTCTCCCATATTTAATTGGGTCCAGGCATTGTGCTAAGCATTTTTTCAAAAATTATCTCATTTGATCAGTTAGGTTGGAAATATCTCATTGTTCTTCATTTGGACTTCTTTGTTATAAGATTTACTTACTGAATATAAAAACATATTTTTTTGTCTTTGCCACTTTTGATGGGGGCCTCATTATACTTCTTTGTAACCCAAGGGGGTCTTAGTATTACCAGTCAAAATTAAACAAGTATTAAGTACCTGTGATTGTGCCTGGCACCAAGTTAGGTGCCGGAGATACAATTTTTTTTTTTAAAGAAACTGTCTCTACTTTCAAGGTGCTTATTCTAACTAGGGAGGCAAATAGTACATAAAAGTATATACAGAATAAATACAAAGTCGTAAAATGCAAAGTAGTTAAATACCAGGTAGTTTGAGAGGGGAGGACACCAGCAGTTGAGGGGAACTGGAAAGGCTTAATGTAGAAGGGGATGTAAGAGTACATTCCAGGCGTGAAGAATGGTCAATGCAAAAGCATGAAGATGGGGCATAGTGCTGTGTGCAAGCAACAGAGATGCTGCCAGTTTAACTGGATGGGGAGTGTTGGAGCGGGGAGTATTATTCTTCAGTGAATCTGGAAAAATAGAGGCCAGATTGTAAAGGCCTTTAAAAAACTAAACAAATTAATTTGATTTTAGAGCCAATAGGGAGCTGCTGAAATGCTGTGCTTAATAAGTGTTTACTTGAATTGCACTTAACATTTTGGGAAGGCATTTTTATGAAAAAGACTTTATGTTCCATTTAAACTTTGACATTCTTAATATGTAGAGCAAAGTGTTACATGGTTAAACATTTTACCGAAGACACAGTACACATTTGTTTCAGTATTGAGGTGTTAACCTTGGAATGTGTCTGGTTATTTGCTTGATAATTTAATGATTTCATTCTCAGTGACCCTCTTCTTGTTGCCTGAAAATAGCAGAGTTGACCACAGTGGAAGGAGGTCAGGTTGCTTGCCTAAAGTTTTACTTTAGACCTACTCAATACTGGTCCTTAACTGGTAGACCATACGTTCCCACAGATCTTCATCTGAAGGGTTGATAGATAGAATCGATCCATTCAGAGTACTTTCAAAAGAAAGTATGTCATTTCCTTATAACCAAAGCACATTTTATCAAAAATGAATAAATGTCTTTGCAGCCAAAGCTTGCTGAAATAAAATAAAATTGGTATATTTTCAATTTGTATGATCCAGTTTTATTTTTTAAAGTGTGTTAGGGGGCAGCTAGGTGGCACAGTGAATACAGCACCAATCCTGGAGTCTGGAAGACCTGAGTTCAAATCCAGCCTCAGACATTTGACAACACCTTGTGACCTCGGGCAAGTCACTTAGCCCCAATTGCCCTGCCTTCTCTCTGCTAAAAAAAAAAAAAAAAAAGTTGTGTTAGATATTTAATTCTTGTCTGAGTAAACTAAGTGGTCAGACCGAAATATTTACATCATTTATATCATTACATAAGATGTACCATTGTCAAAAGCGGGGGGGAAGTATTCATTTAGAATTATGATATATAATGTTTGTTACTATATGTGTTAATTTTTTCTTTCTTTAAGGAAGAATAGGTTAGAACACTGTTACTTTAAGTTAAAGGCCACTTCAAAACATCCAGAAGATAGACAACAGGAAAAAATGTGGTCTTCAAAATAAGTAGGATTTAGAGCTGCAGAGGACCTCAAGAGTTCCTCTAGGAATGAGGAAGATGAAGAATTTGAGGTTAATAGTAGCACCAAAATTAAACTCATTTTCCTCTACGTATAATACTGTACATTACACTGCCTATAAAATTTAGAAAACAATTTAAATCAATCCCAATACATGACTATGTAATATTTCAGAGTTAAATTTCTAGGCATAATCAAATCATACGTTATTATGTTGAGTGAACTATCATGTCTAATAAAATTTTTCTTCTTATTTTTGAGGCAGTCAGTGCAAAAGAGAGTCTCATGTTTAGATGGAATAAAATTATCATTAATGCAATTACATTCCAGAAAGCATATATCTTTGAGTTTCACTCTTACCACTAAAATAAATGACACTGATAAATGTGAAATATTCCTATGTTTATTTATTATAAGGTAATGTTATATTATGCATGTCTCAGAAAATGCAAAAAGAAAAAATAAACCCAAACCCTAGGGTCTGAAACTAAGATTAAGAATGTTTTCCAATATATTTTATTTGTTATGTAATTATTGAGCAAATGGAATTTTGTATTTTATTTATGCCTGCCTTTGCTAAATAAAAGATCTCTTCATTAAAAGAATGAATGAATAAATAAATAAGATGAAATTTCAGAAGCTAAAGTATGAACAAAGTTAGTGTTAACACAAACTCTCTTTTGGAGTTTTTGGTACAACCTGAGGTGCTGATGGAATCTTTGTGCTAGTGAGATTGCAGAGAGTTTAAAAATAAATTAGTAATGGAAATATTCTTGATTTAACAGATCTTCTTTTGTAAAAACAAGAGAGGGGGACTAGGCAACTTTAAGATCCTTTCTAGTTCTCTATGTATTTTTTATTCATTATCATTAGAGAGTATTAATTCAGTCACTCAAGTACCTACTGTGTTCTGAGAAGGAGTGGGGGATCAGGGAGGCAAGTGCCATAACAGGAGCTCATAAATCACACAGCAGTATTATAAACAAACACATCCAGGACTTATTACCTGTAGGCAGAGGAAACAATTTAAAACCAGCTATTAATAGTGTTTTTCTTGAGTCAAAGAGGAGTGCATTTGGGGAAAAAGTGAGATGTGGCTCTGAGGTCCTGATTGGGTATCAGGAAAGTTGATAATCCCTTGGTTGATCCAGGAATGCCTCACAGTAGAGATGTTATTTCCAGGGCTCTTTAATGGCTTTGAGAGTAAGGGGCTGGCTGGAGGCCTTTGGATTAGAGGCTCCAAGATAGGAAAATGACAAGAATGAAGGTCAGGGCACCGTGATGAATGATCTTGAATGGGAGATTCAAATCTGGACTTGATCCACAGTATGTTCAGTAGTTGCAGTAGAACGAGAGAGAAACAGCATTTATTCAGTTCACCAGTGAAGAATTTTATGAGGTATGTTTGGAAGGTTTGGGGAGGAGGGGTGGAACTCAGTGTTGACTTAACACGAAACTCCATGTAAAATAATCTAAATTTGTCTTTAGGATATGGGTGAATTTTTTTTAGTTCTATAGTGACTGAGTGTACCTTTTTTAAATTGTTGCGGGGGGGGTTTAAACTTACAAATACCTGGTTTTCTATTGAAGAAGATCTGTACAGAGGATCTATACTTTAATGTTTGTGTGGTTACTACTTCTAATTCTTGGTTACTTCTGTGCTTAAAAAAAAAAAAAACATCAAACAAGCTCCAAAACCTTTAGTGGCTCCCTGTTGCCTATAGGATAAAATATATAAAATTTTTTTAATTGATTTTTTTTTTCAAAAAAACAAAAGTAGATTATGTCTCTTTCCTACTCAATTGGGAAAAAAAAAAGGAAAAACAAAATCCTTGTAACAAATATATATATATATATATAATCAAACAAAACAACTTCCTACATTGCTTATACATTTGAAGGAGACAAAAATGTCTCATTCTGCACGCCAGTTTTATCACCTGTCATGAGGTGGGAAGCATGCTTCATCATTGGTCCTCTACAATCCTGGTTGATTATTGCATTGACAAGAGTTCTCACGTCTTTCAAACTTATTTTTACAATGTTGTTATTGTATAAATTGTTGTTCTTGTTCTGCTTGCTTCATTTTGCATTGGTTCATACAAGTCTCCCCAGACTCCCCTGAAACTGTCCCCTTCCATTATTTCTTATGGCACAATAACATTCCATTAGATTTATATATCCCTGTTGGTTTGGCTATTATTCCCCAATTGTTGCGCACCCCTTTAGTTTTTCCCATTCCTTATAGCAACTACAAAGAGTTACTATAGGGGCGGCCAGGTGGTGCAGTAAGAGTGTCAGCCCTGGCGTTGGGAGACCCGGGATCGGTTACTCAGCACCCACACAAAAATAACTGGCTGCGTAACCTTGAGCAAGTTACTTAACCCCAATTGCTTAAAAAAAAAAAGTTGCTATAAATATTTTTGTTAGTATGGATGCTTTTCCTCTTTCTTTGAACTCTTTTTTTGGGATATATACCTAGTAGTGATATCAGTATTGGATCAAAGGAGTTGCCTAATTACGCTTTTTTGGGGACAGAGTTCCAAATTGCTTTCCTGAATGATTATACCAATTCACAGTTCCACAAGACTACAAGAATGTAACTGTTTTGTCATAGTTCCTCCAGCAGTTGTTATTTTCCCTTTGCCCACCTTTCAACTGTGAGGTAGAATCAAAGAGTTATTTTAATTTGCATTTTTCTAATTACTAGTGATTTGGAGCATTTTTTTCATATGGCTATTGATAGTTTGGATTTCTTCCTCACAAAACAACCTATTCAAATCCTTTGACCACCTAAACACTTGGGAAATGACTCTTATAGACTTGAATCATTTCATTATATATCTTGGAAATGAGATTATCAGCAAAATTTGATGAAAGATTTTTCCTTAGTTACTTTTACTTGTTTCTCATCTAATTTTAGCTGCATTGTTTGTGCAAGAAATTTTTAAGTTTATATAATCAAAATGACACATTTTATCTTATGTGATCTTCTCTGTTCCCTTTAAAACATATAAACTCTTCAACCTGTCATTTTAAGGACCTTCACAACCTGGCAACAGCTTTACTTCACTCTGCTTCCTTTCACATACCCAGTATTCTAGCCACACTGGGCTAACAATACCTGTCCACTTATCTTATTCCGTCCTGTCCTACCTTTGCACATTTGGTTGCCTCCCATTACTGCAGCATACTTCTTCATCTCCACCTGTTTTTGCCTTTCATTCCTTTAAGGCCTAGCTTTGGTCCCACTTGGTCTATGAAATTTTTCTTCAGCTTCTCCCCACACCCCTAACTGGATGTTTTCTCACTTGTCATATTTTTCTAGAGCCTCTCTTTTGCTACATCTTACCTTGAATCATATTTATTTGTGTCCATTGGATACCTTGTCAGAGCTCCTTTAAGGCAGGAGATAATGCCTTTCATCCTTATTTTCTCAGTGTTTAGTACAAGGACTTGTACATATAGGATTTTAATATATTTTGGTTGTCAAATTATTTGCTTTAGCCATATAGTAATTATGTGATGTACTTACCTGATTGCAGGCAATTTTTGAGCTGTATTTTTTGTTTTAAAAAACATTTCAGCTACTGGAGTATTTTCTATAGGTTTGTGTACGGGCACACAGTTGTGTGTTACCAGTGTCCTTTGTTCTTCATAGACTTCCTAGCCTTAAGTAGAATAGAATTGACCATGACCCTGAAGATGGTTGGTGATGTATGACCATAGTTGATTTCTGTACTTGGTAGCGTTTAGAAGTTACTGACTGTTAATAGGGTATTGGAAGATGGAGTGGGTATTGGTCCCAGATATTGGCAGCAAGAAGCTAAGTCTGTGACAAGCTTGAATATATTGCTAATGCTGTTTGTTGCCCATCTCTGTGATTCTACCACTCTTCTCTCTCCCAGTAGTCTGGCCTATATTTCCTTTTCTGTTTCAACTAGAATTTTTTTTTTTAATTTTTAAATTAGCCATCCTACAAAATTCCCAGGAGTTTCTAGGACCTATCAATGTAATAGGTTCCATAGGGGGAAAATTTTTTTTTAATCCCAGAGTTTTTCTAAACTGGCATCTTAAACAGGTTATGAAGAGCTTTACCCTTCAATATCCTTCCCTGTATTTTATCCATAGTACCATTTACATAGTAAATCCTCTAAATATTTGTTGTTTGATAGATAGTATAACAACGTTTTAAGAAGGGCACTTTATTTATTTTTTATTTTTTTGCCTTTTGGAGGGCAGTTGGGGTTAAGTAACTTGCCCAAGGTTACATGGCTAGTTTTTTGTGTGTGTGTGGGTGTTAAGTGTCTGAGGCTGGACCCAAACTCGGGTCCTCCTGACTCCGGGGCCAGCGCTTTACTCACTGCTCCACCTAAAGAAGGGCACTTTAAAAGTATAGTCTTGCTACCATCCTTTTACTCCACAATTTGTTCAAACAGCTCTACAGAATTTTTGAATTGTGGCAGGACAAGCAAAAATTATGTTTATACCCCTTTCTTGTTCCACTTGGTGTGTCCATTTTGCTCATTAATAGTTCTTGCTCTTGGACCCCCCAGAAAGAGGCTCAGCTCCTTCTAGAGATGTCTACATCATTGTTCTTAGGGATGCCTGCGTTCCTCCAGACACAGCTCAATTTATTTCACCACCAGGAAGCTCTCCCTGCTTTCATCCAAATGTTTCTTCCACACCATCTCGCATATTATACTCCCTAAAACCTGGCACCTCATTTCTTTCCATTGACCATGCTCCAGTTACTGCCTCTTACCCTATCCCTTCCCTGGGACCACTGTTTTCCATTAAGTTGTGTCCTCAAATAGCAACAGACCTGATTAGAGCCCTCTGTCTAACTCAGCAGGAGGCACAAATTAGTTCTGTGCTCTCTTAATGAAAGGGGTTCCTTCAGGAAGGCTTATTTTCAAGTTACTGCTGTGAGGAAAGCAAGTGGGATAGATGGAGTAGTGACATCTCCAGTGTTGGGGAGCCATATGTAGCTCTAGGAACATGTCAACATGGGAGAGAACATCTGTGAAGGGCTGGCTAGTTCTCTCTACAGCTGAATATTAGCAACATCAATTTCTAGAATGTATTGTATGTTGTCAGAAAGGTAACTGGAATTTGTACTGTGTAAGGTGTGTGTGAGTGCGTGAAGATCCTGTGTATGGCACATGGGATATGAAAAAGGATTCTTGACACACATTAACTGACTTTTACTAACATCAATAGAATATGGTAGAGAGATTGTGATTTTACTGAACTGTATTGTATTCAAAATCATCTGTCTCTGCCCTATAGAATTGTATCATAGGAATTATGTTCTGCTCTTCCTTCACACAGATATACCCCCAAAATACTTGGAATAGCAACATTATGGGAGGTTGCCAGCTTGTCACAAGCAATTGCCACTAGCTCTTATTGCTTGCCTGCCTTTGGGTTGCTTTGGGGCATGTACTTGAACCCTGAACTTTGGAGAGGAGCTGAGACCCACCAGAAGTACCTCAGAGGCTGAATTGGAGCCAAGGTGGCTAAGGGACCAAGGAAACAAAGTGGGTTGACTGTGAACTACTACATAACTCAGTTGTGGGATTGGGTACAGGGGAGGTTCCCAAAAGACCGCCACCTCACATTTTCCCCGAAGTACTTGGAACCTGCTGGATCAAGGGACGCCTTAGGGTTTCTTGAGCTTACCTTTGCCTAACCACAACTCCTGACAGAAAAGTGAAAGGGATGGGACACTCCAGTTTTGGCCTGTTGTTGAGCAGGGAGGAGGCTCTGTCATCATTCCTTGCCAGGCCCCAGGACAAGCGCCAGAACAGCGAATGAGAAAAATCAATACCATTCAATTTGTCACTTTTGTTTGTTCCACACTGGTACTATTCCTTCGTGTCCATTATCCTGTGTTACCATTTCATTCCTTTGGCAACATTTCTTAAAGTTAGACTCCAAAACTTTGACAAATAAATCCTGTTTTGAGTTTACAAATAAATATATCAACTTAGAATATAAGTTGTTTTGGAGAAGTGTTCTAGTGGGGCACTCTCCCAGAAGGTGTATGCAATGTGATTTGACTTTTTCACTGCTATATTCTTCCTAATGTGATGTTCTTTGGAGATGATGGTATTTTTTTGTTCTGTTTTTAAAGTGTTGGGGGGAAAAAAAACCAATTTTTCTTTTTGCAGAAAAGCCTGCCATTGCACCACCCGTCTTTGTGTTTCAGAAGGATAAAGGACAAAAGGTAAGGGGCAAGTAAGTTATATCTTCTATGCGTTGGTTTCTTTAATCTGCTTTCAACCTGTAAGGATGCATAAGGTAGCAAAGCCTGTTATAGAGTTGTGGAAGCCTAGGAAGAATGTCAGGGCTAGATTAGAAGTAAAGGGTGAGGGAGGATTGATGATTAGATTGTTTTGTTGTGGGAAGAAAGAATTGTTTTCAGAAAGTGAGGTGAGATAGAAGTGGGTATTAAAGGGGGGAAATTAGTTCTGTTCAAGCTTTTAGGAATGTTTTCTGTCACATCCTTCTCAGCACTTTGTCTCTTTGGAATATGCCCATTTTGAGTTTTTATTGTTGATAATGTAACTTAGAATAATTACAAGTTCATTAGCTTTATAATTAATGGCCACCTCTACCCATGAAAACATTCTTTTCATAGTGAGTTTAAGGGTTGCCTATATACTGTGTTAATGGAATGCATTGTTCAGGTCACAGAAAATATAACTAGATATAAACTGGTGAGTCCAGGGGAATAAAGATTTTATAATGCCATATGCCTTGGTTTTAAATTTATCTGAGTTAAGTATGTATCAAATCAGTTGTGTGGGTTAAAGTACTTGATGATCTGAGAGCCTGGTTTCTCTAGCACATCAACTACAACTGTGTGGTATTTTTGTCTCACCAGAAGTTATCCTGGGATTGTATAGATTAGTTTTTCCTGGTCTTCTTTTTTTTTTTTTTTTTGAGGGGGGAAGGCAGGGCATTTGGGGTTAAGTGACTTGCCCAAGGTCACATGGCTAGTAAGTGTTAATGTGTCTGAGATTGCATTTGAACTCGGGTCCTCCTGACTCCAGGGCTAGTGCTCTATTCACTGCACCACCTAGCTGCCCCGCTGGATCATTTTTTACAGGAAGGTATCACAGGGAAGACTAGGTGGTGAAACAAGATAAACAGTCTGCCCTTTTGCTGCACACACAATAACTACTGTATTAACATGAACTTTAAAGAGATTGGTATTTGACCCTTCACCTGGTTTGTAATGCTCTTAACAATTTGTGTTTTTAATCAAGTGCTAATTTAAACTCTTTCCATTATTGGTTCCATCCCATTCTGAATAAAGATGGTTTCTTTCCTAGACTGATTTGTCTATTTATGGATCTTGTTCTTTGTGCTTTAAATATTCTGGCTATGTAAAGAGTTCCTACATGAATGCACAAGTTGTTAGGAAATGAGTATGGAGATATTGAGAGATGAATTTATGAGTATCTTTTCTGGTCTTAGTAGATTTAATTCCCTTAGATGTTCAATAAATTGTGAAATTTAGGGGTTTTCTTTAATTTATCCTTTGAACTATGTATTTAAGTTTAATATTCATAATAGAAATGGACAGTTCCTTAAGGTAGAAGTTATGTTCAGAAAACCAGAAGTTTTTTGTATGTGTGTGTGTTAAGAACTATTTGTTGCTTGCTGATATAACATCCCTTCTGGCCCTTTGAGATAGGAATTTCGATCCATAATTGTGACCTAGAGAAAGCACTTGTAAATCACATAATTTAAGTGTGTGAGCATCTTTTTTTTTTCCACTTTTTTTTTTGGAGGGCAGTTGGGGTTAAATAACTTGCCCAAGGTCACATGGCTAGGTTTTTTTTTTTCTGTTAAATGTCTGAGGCCAGATCTGAACTCAGGTCCTCCTGACTCCAGGGCCAGCGCTCTTACTGTGCCACCTAGCTGCCCCTTTTTTAAAAATTTTGTTTCAGATATTAATTTTTATTATGCACACACACACACACACACACATATATACATACATATCTTTTCCCTTTTTGGAGGGCAGTTGCAGTTAAGTGACTTGCCCCAGATCTCATATCGGTAGTTTTTTTTTTTTTTTTTTTTCCTGTTAAGTGTCTGAGGCCAGATATGAACTCAGGTCCTCCTGACTCCAGGGCCGGTGCTCTACTTACTGCACTACCTAGCCATCATGAGCATCTTTTTTTAAAAATAAAAATAATAAGTTATGGTTCGGCAAAAGTCCTAAGTGCCTCATCATGTCATAGAAGGTAACTCTGGGTTCTTAAAGTCCTTAACAATGGAGCACAAACTCAGGAATGTTTTTCTTTTTTAATTTGTTTGTTTACTTTTAGTTTACAAGATTCAATTCCTTGAGTTTCACATTTTATCCCCCTCCCATGGTGGCATACAGTCAAGTATAGGATCTGTAAATACTTTCACATTATACATTAGTCAGGTTATAATGACAGATTGTATCAGATGGAATGAAAGATGGTAAAGAGGACATAAAACCAAAGAAGAAAAGGAAAAAGATCAGATAGTTTGCTTCAATCTGGATATAAACTCAGTTCTTTCTAGTTCTTTTCTCTGGATGTACACATTTCTCTCCATCATGAGTCTTTTGGGATTGACTTACATCACTGCATTGCTGAGAAGAGTCCAGTCTATCAAAGTTGGTCATCACACATATGTTGTGTATGTAATTGTGTACAAATTTCTCCTGGTTCTACTCTTCTCACTCAGCATCAGTTTGTATAAGCCTCTCCAGGTAAATATGAAATTCATCTGCTCCTCGTTTCTTATAGCACAATAGTATTCCATAACATGCATACGCCACAGCTTGTTCAGCCATTCCCCAATTGATGGACACCCCTTTAATTTCCAATTCTTTGCCACCACAAAAAGAGCTGCTATAAACATTTTTGTAGTAAGGGTCTTCCAAACTCAGGAATGTTTAGCAAACTGCCTCTTGTCTAAGGACCAGCTTAAAGCATGAATTTAATTATGGTTAACCTCTGTAAAATTCTTGTTCAGAGATTGTGAGTACTTCAGTACTGAAAGAAATGAGCCACATCCATACTGACTTTCTTTTTATCAAATGTAGAAGGCATAAAGAAATTGCAGTTAACATGAAAAGTGGCTTCCTCAGAGAAGCTAATACAGGAATTGATACGTGTGATTTCATTGTGAGATGAAGAACACCATGGAATATTAAGTAAATACAGTAGTTAAATGTAAACATGTGTGAATGACTAAAAGGTCATTCACATAAAACATACCCTGGTAGTTTTCTATAGTGTAAGATTTTACTGGAAGCGTTAGGTGCCATGGTAGAGCATCCTGGTTTCTATCTGAGCTAATTGAGTAACACTTTTGTCATGAGATCATTGTGGTTCTTCATGTAACACTAAATATATTTATCATTTGCATATTTACAATAACATTTACAACTTCAGTCATTCCGGATAGTGCCTTGTTTTGAGGTGGTGTGCTTATGATGCCCCTGAGTATTGAAATGAATATAATACTTTTATTCTTTTGTTGTTTCTTACAAATAAAGAGAAAAAAATAGTGCAGTATAGCAGGATGTATCAGATGTCTGCTTATTGTTTCCTTTAGTTGACTTTGCAACAAGATTAGAAATGAAGGCAAACTTGCAAAAATCAGTTATAACATACCTGCCCAAGATAGTGTTTAGATTTTTTTTCTTTTACTTCAAGTATTCTCCAAGCTTCCTTTATTGCTATAGTCATGTGTAAGTGTCTCTTCTAGTGTAATTTTTTTTTTCTGAGTAATTTTCTCGACCTGAGAAAAGTGCTCAACTAGCTAAATTACCTATCAACATAGCACGTGTTAGGACCAGAAAGACCTATTATTCCTCTCCCCCTTTTCAAATAAAGATGACCCTATAAACATGTATGTTTTAATAAAATAGCTTTGCTATCCAAGTTCTGTTTTATTACTGAATCTTGTTTTAAATAAAAGTTGAGGTTGAAAAACTGAAACTGTCAGAACATTAGTTTAAAGTGTGTAGTGTGTGTGTGTGTGTGTGTGTGTGTGTGTGTGTGTGTGTGTGTTTAATGGGAGGATCAACTAATTTCTCTTCTATAGGGAGGGAATTGATCTAGCTTCTGTTCTATTCCCAGCAAGTATGTGAATTGAAATAAGATTGAATATAGATTGCTAGGACATCTTTTTAATGTTTAAGCTTCCACAGAAAACTGTTAAATACACATTTTATTTAGTGCTTAGCAAAGCAGTTCACAGAACTTTTGCAATTGCTGCCCTGTTATATTGATAGACATGGAAAATGAAGTCTTGGATTTAGCTGCTAGCTAATTCCAGTGCTTTTGCATGTTCAGCACAAACTCTTAAGATTGGCTTATTTGTTAAGTGGCACATTTGCTGCAAAATCTTTTTTCCCTCTAGTATTTTGAGAGAGCTAAGATAGACAGTAGTAGTGGGGAGGAGTATCGCGATGTTCAGGAGTTGAAATAAATGCCAATTGCTGTAGGTTCTTTTATCCATGTGGGCACATATAAAGGACATAATGAAGGTAACATTTTGTACAAACAAGATCTATACAGAACACATTGGAGGTAATGTTAGAATTAAGACACTAAAGCTATGGAGGACTTAGACTTCTTAGAAAAGGTAGAACTTGAGCTGAGACTTGAAAATAACCAACAAAGCTGGGGAGGTAAAGATAAAAGGAGGCAGAGTGCTCTAAGAATAGAATATTGGGAGAAGTAGAGGTTACTTCATTTAAAAATCACTGTCTTATTTTTATTAAAATGAGCATTTTAGAAATGACGGGTAATTTTGAAGCTTATGTAAGCAAGATACTGTGTCTGGTTTAAAAAAACCTACTTCGAAATAACTTATAAGATAATGCAGTGCAGTGATATCAATAGTATTGATTATTTCCATTGATTTGATCACACTTCCATGTCTTAATAAGCTGGATTCATGAGTTCTCTGGGCAAAAACAAAACAAAACAAACAACTGCCCCACCCCCCTCACTCCCACCATCTGGTAGCCTACCTTTCTTCTGGGCACAAGCCTCCCTGGATTTGACTAAGATCTTCAGGAAATAGATTTAATATCTGTTCATGAGTCTTTATGGGAAGCCTTTGTAAACTAGTGAAAGCTGCTGGAGATTACACTTCACTGACCCACTCTTTCAAGACTTAGTGTCATTTTCATGCATTAGAATAGGACTTTAGTGGAGGTCATTAAAGATTTTCAAAATGTTGATTTGCCAGAAATTATTGTGCTAGTAAAGTTTCATGTGTTTAAAACATAATTTTGAAACTCACTACTTACATAAGTAATGATTATATAGATAATATACATAAAACATGTTTCATCAGCTATATTTTTAGGTGATTTTAAGCGACATCAAGTCTTATGAGTTCTTTTTTAGCTGTTTGTTTTATACAAATATATCTTTGTAAAACTTTAAGGAAGACCTACTCTGGTTAGATGTAACAGTAATAATAGTAGGTCACATTTATATTATGCATTAATGTTTTCAAAGTGCTTTGCATGTTAATCATTTGATTAATTAGTTGTAAAAAAAAACCTTGAGATTGTTGCTAAGAATGAAGTAGTTAGCTCTGTAAAGTTTTTTTTTTTTAAAGCAATCAGGGTTAAGTAACTTGCTCAGGGTTACCCGGCCAGTTATTTCTGAGTGTGGTGCTAAGTATCTTAGCCCAGATTTGATCCCCAGGTCATCCCGACACTGGAGCCGGTGCTCTTACTTACTCGCTGTGCTACCTGGCCACCCCTGTAGTAAAATTTTTTAACCAAAGGTGATGATGAATTTTATTTCTTAGGCCTTTGGTTTTTGTCCTTGTTAACTTCTTGGCCTAGATTTTAAGCATTTACCTGCTGTGATAGGATCTGATCATTTATATTCTGGAAGCAGAGGTGGGGGAAAATTGGGTGTACTTATTAACCTAGTTCTCTTTTTTGTTTAATTCAAATGATTCTGTTTGGGGGGAAAAGGGGTGATTTCATACATAGATCTAGTTATTTATATTTCCTCCTCAGGTTGTTTCTATTAGATTACTATTTTTTAATAGTAACCCATAAGTAGTGATATGGATTAGTTGTTAGTTATTTTTAAGTCCCCTTTATATGTATTTTATGTTGCTAATTTAATCCCACAGGATCAGATGGGGCTTTTCATGGTAGCAGGTTCTGTGTGCAGTCCTGTGTACCAGATAAATTTATGAAGTGAAGAACAACACTCCAAGTATCTGCACCACTTATTTGGCAGTTACACCACCTTGTGATACCTCAAAACCGTGTAATACAAGGATCTATTGAAGGAACTAGGAATGTTTGATAGCCCTCTTCCAGGATCTGAAGGGCGGTCATGGAGTAGAAGGGTATGACTTGTTCTGCTTGGCCTCATAGGGCAGAACTAGGAGCAATAGGAGGAAGGTATATTTCAAATAAATGCAAGGAAGAGTTTCCTAACAATTAGAATTATCCAAAAGTGGAAAGGAGAGAATGAGTGCTGATCATTCATCTCCACTCCAACTAGAGGTATGCCAGGAGAAATGGCCTGACCACTTATTAGGAATAGTGTTAATGAGATTTTTTGTGTCCGTTGGGGGTGCTTTTCCAAATTTTGAGATTCTCAGATTTAATGATATTTGAAAACAAGTCTAAGTTCTGTCAGTAAATTATGCCTAAATCTCTGCAAAATGAGTCTGGGGAGACGTTCCATGGAATTGTTATCCCCTACTGGTGGTGTCAGTGTAAAGCTATTCCTTTGGAATCCAGATGCCCCAGTTCAAAGATTGATAAAGGGATAGGAAGAGGGCTTTTAGGTTCTCATGCTATACCTTTTCCCCAGGATTCTTTAGCTGTATTGGTTTGCTGAGCTTAGTCCATTTTCCTAAACTCAAAAATCCTTTCCATATCCTTAATACATATGCATTTTCCTTTCAGTTAGACTCTATCAACAGTCACCATAAACCAGAAATGAGGGAAGGGAACATTTGTATTTTTGTTTTCAAGTACCACAGACTGAAAAAATAGGATCATGGTATTTAGAGCTGGAAAAGACTTTAGATATAATTTTCATTTCTTCCACCTGAGTCCTAGAAAGGGGAAGTACCTTGTTCAAGGATCCATATAGGTAGTAGCAGAGTTGAGAATTGAAACCAGGTTATCTGATGCCAAATCCATTGCTTGATCCACCATGCCACAGCTACCTTAGTTATACGAAGCTGTCAAATATCTGTCAGGTATGGGGGTTTCATTGGAAATTTTTTTTTTTTTAAGCAATCGGGGTTAAGTAACTTGCTCAAGGTTACACGGCCAGTTATTATTTCTGGGTGTGGTGCTGAGTGTCTGAGCCCGGGATTCGATCTCCAGGTCGTCCCAACGCTGGAGCCGGTGCTCTTACTCGCTGAGCCACCTGGCTGCCCCTTCATTGGAAATTTTGAAAACCAACCCCCAAATTCCCTGGATCCTTCCTAAGAGCCTCTAGCAAAGTCAAATTGACAGCAGATCCAAGTTGGTTTATTTTTTCTGCTATTGATTTGGAAGGCCTTATTTGTTAAACAGGCTCTCAGACCTGTTCTGTGCTTGCTTGTTGGCACTTCTGCCTAGAGCAGCTCCTCCCAGTAATTTGCAAAAGTTATCAAAGATTTAGATATCCTGGCCCTGTGACAACTGCTCCCCATATTGCAGCTTTTGCATTGAAGCAAAATTGTCTTTTTTGCTCCCAGTCCTCTGCAGAGCAAAAAGGCTTGTCGGATTCGGGAGAGGAGCCTCAGGGGAAGGCTGAGTTCCCCCACCATGGTATGGGTCACACAGAGTCAGCTGGTGAGCATGCCTTAGAACTTCCCATTCCCGCTAGTGCCTCAGCCAGCGCTTCTCTACCTCCCACTTCTGAAGCCCAGCCTACTTCTATTCAGCAAGAACTGACAGGGGTAAGTTCCTATCTACCCAGTACTACTGCTACGCAGGGTATCCAAAACAAGAGTATCCCTGCCCCTTTTCCTTTGTTCTCCTGGATCCAAGCCCTAGAAAAACTAACAGTTGATGCTAACTTAGAGGAAAGTAACAGAAGATTATTCAGCTCCTTTTAGTTTAATTTGTTTAAATAAAAAGTCAGCAGAGATGAATTTTCCTCTAAATTCAGACTTTTCTAATGGAGTATGCCCATAGAAACTTATCCCCCCCACCCCCAAAGGAATGGTGAAAGAAGTAGGTAGCAAAAATCAGATCTTCTCAAACCAAGACACTTTTCTTTACCATTTTTTCTTTTGTTCCTGAAGTTGGGCATTATTCTTGAATGCTTGATACGTCCAAAAAGCAGGTGTTCCTTTGAGATAGAAGGGGAATTTTCTAACTCAGTTAGAGCAAGATTGATTACAATATGGATTGTTTTCAGAATAGAACTTTATAGATAGAGTGTTGTCTTTCAGTCAGATTAGGAAGAGGAAAAGAGTCCTCCGAAAATAGATGAATTTATCATTTGTATTAAGACTTTTTAGGCTTAAGAAAGCCAATTAAAAAACTAAAACATTAGGGGTGGCCAGGTGGTGCAGTGAGTAAGAGCACAGGCCCTAGAGTCAGGATGACCTGGGATCGAATCCGGGCTCAGATACTTAGCATCACACCCAGAAATTACTGGCCATGTAACCTTGAGCCAATTACTTAACCCTAATTGCTTAAAAAAAAAAAAACTAAAACATTATAAGTTTTGAAAGTTTGGTGGGCATAGTTCTACATGGGGAAAAGCAAATTTTCATTTTTTTTACGCCTTTTTTTGGAGGGGCAATTGGAGTTAAGTGACTTGCCCGAAGTCACACATCTAGTTTTTGTGTTGTGTCTGAGGTCGAATTTGAACTCCGGTCTTCCTGACTCCAGGGCTGGTGCTCTCTTCACTGCGCCACCTAGCCTCCCATACAAATTGTTTCATTATCAAAGAACAAGTTTCTACAGAAAAAACTATACTTTCGTCTTCTAGTTCCTATGATTCAAGGGAGAAAGTTGTTTTGTTTGTTTTGTTTTTAAGAGATTTAAAGGACCTCAAATATTGGTGAAGGACTGAACTCAAAAACCAGCATTCCTGAAAGGATCATAGATTTGGAAGTGAAAGCAATCTCAGAAGTACAAAATATGAATTCTTACTCCATATCTTTATTGCATTAAGCTATTTCTTATATATTGTATTCAATGCAAAAGACTTTTTCTAAGAAGATTGTTAAATCAGCTATAATTGTCAAATACTTGGACTTTCAGACAGAGGAGAGGGTCATGTTTACATAAGGGTAGCATTTTGAAAGAAGTAAAATGCTGAAGAAATTCATCATCATCATCATCATATGCCAAGGCCTATAACAAAAGTTATAAAAACAAAAATTTTTTAGGTATATGAGTTTTTTGGTCAGTGAAGTGAATTTGTGCTAACCTAAACAGCTAGCTTCATGCAAGTATCATTGGACAGCAGGCCTTCTCGCAGGACTAGTGGTATATATGAAAACCAGCATGTATAGAAGGGAATGAGCATCAGAAGATAGTTTCTTGCCAGGGAACTCCCAAACAGTTAACCTAGGTTTCATAGTATTCATTAAGTTTTCTAGCATCTTCTTGTTCTCCCAAGAAAAGATAATACTTGTCTAACAGATGCATCCATCCAGCAGGATCTTGATACACTTCACTAGCATGCTAGTTCTCAAGAAGGAATAGGATAGGTAAGATTCAAGGTGTAAATAATTTAAACGGAATTTTTAAATTACAGTAAAAAAATTTTAAGTTTTGGAAATTTTGCTACTTCAGCTAATCTTCAAGATGTTTTGTACAGTTTTTATATTTCATATGTGAGAATACAGATTAAACCTGAAGCTCATGAACCTGTGATTAGTTCTTAGAAATTCAGTCAGCTATTATATTTACAAGCAAAGGATCAGACTTCATTTCAAGGCATTCTGAGACAGAATCCTAAGATGTGTTAACATGTGAAGAAACCATTTTAAGGGAAGCTGTTTATTGAGGGTCATTTCTGAGTTGCTCTCCTAGTCAGGCAAAAAGAAAAAAAGTCCTTTTTTTCCTGTAATGGAACTGCACAAAGTCAGCAGTTAACTTATGTCACCAGTTTAGACTAGCTAACTCCCTTCACTGAACATGAAAGGAAAAACTGAAGTTGGTCATAAGAATCGTAAGAAGTATTAGTCATTGAATGCTTCATACATCCAAAAAGCAGGTGTTCCTTTGAGATAGAAGGGGAATTTTCTAACTCAGTTTGTGCAAGATTGATTACAATATGGATTGTTTTCAGAATAGAATTTAGGTAGACTTGTTGTCTTTCAGTCAGATCAGGAAGAGGAAAAGAGTCCTCTGAATATAGATGAATTTATCATTTGTATTAAGAGTTTTTAGGCTTAAGAGAGCCAATTAAAAAACCAAAACATTTAAGTTTTGAAAGTTTGGTGGGTACAGTTCTACATGGGGAAAAGCAAATTGTTTCATTAGCAAAGAACAAATTTCTACAGAAAAAACTATACTTTCATATTATAGTTCCTATGATTCAAGGGAGAAAGTTGTTTTGTTTTTTAAGAGATTTTCTAAAACAAGGCATTTCTAAAATTCATCATATTACTGGATTGAGGCAGTCTACCAGAACTAAGTCTAGGGAACTGTATAAACCTTCTTGAAACATTTTAGATTGGCAGTCTTGTAGATGGATCACCTTTTACTTTCTGATTCCTGTAACAGACGCTGAAAAGCAAGTACTTCCTTCACTCTCAAACAATGGCTTTTATGAGATTTTACCTTACTAAACGATCCTAATTCAAACCTTTACCTTTTAGCTTATCGATTATATGCTTTTGTCTTGATAAGAATTTCTGAACCAGATCGCTCATTCCAATAAACAGAAATGTCTGTTCCTCTTTTTTTTTTTTAATAAAAGGACTGGCTAGTCAATCAATAGAAAATGATTGTCAGAATAAAAACACAAAATATGTGTAACTCATTTTAGATAACAGATCAGATCTTCAAACTGTGGTCACAAAGTCACCAAATGTTAAATCTAAAAGAGACTTTAGAAATTGCCCATACCAGGGAGTTTTGAGAGAGAGAGAGTGTGTGTGTGTGTGTGTGTGTGTATGTGTGTGTGTGTGTGTGTGTGTTTGTGCACCCTGGACCCTTACAGCAATCCAGTGAGACTAGTGAACCCTTTCATAGAATACTGTTTTTAAGTAATTGAAGGAAATGTTCAATTTCAGTTATAGGTTAGTGAAAATAAGGATGTAACTTCTTTTCCTAAATTCATGGATCTGCTGAAATCCATCCCATGTTAAGAACACCTGATCCTAACTAATCCCTTCATTTTACAAAGGAGGAAACTGAGGCCCAGAAAGGACAGGTGACTTGTTCAGGGTCATACAGCTAGTAAGTGGCAGAACCAGAATGTGAACCAAGGTCTTTTGAGCCCAAACCAAGAATTTTTTTGAACATTAGGAGGTGTGGTGGCAGTGATGATATAGTTATAAACAAGCTATCTACTTCTTTTCCCAGGATCTTCTGTTAAGGGTTCGATTTGAAATAGTTGCCCTTTTCTTTCTTCCCTTGGGCAATTGGGTAGAAAGTTTTATTTTTCTTGATTATACTCCATCTTTATTTCCATAGCATTTAACTACTGGGTACTCTACTTCTATTTCACTTGAAACCTAGAGAGAGATTGAGGAATAGAGGGCTGGCGCAGTTCTACTTCTAGTCCTTCTGCAGCCCTGCATATTATGAGTCAACCAAGGCTGAGGAGTAACATTTTGATTTGATAATTTGACTTTCCATTGGCCAGTGCCTTTCTATTCTACACCTAAGCCAAATAGAAGGCATCATAAACTGAGGGGTGGGGGGGAGGATGTTTTTGTTTTTTAAATAAAACTACTATTATTTATGCCATTTCATCCTTTATACAAAGGACAGAAGCCTTCCAAGTCTACAGTCTCGTGCTGGATTAGAGGTTACATCTGAGTCATATTCGGCTACAGGGACTAATCTACCTCAGAGAATCTGGCCTCATTCAACCAGGGCTGCTACTGGTTCCTGGGCAGAGAAAGCTCTGACTCCAACAGAAGAAACTTGTAAGGTGGCTACCTCTGCATATTTTCCCTAAGTTTATAGGACTGATAAAACTTTTAGCAGTAGTGAAAGGACATTCCATAGTGCTATCTTAAAGCAAATTATTATTTCTCAGACTTTTTCTCCTCATACAGTGATTTTGTATTGTAACCACTATATTTCCTGAATATTATGTTTTAGTGATTTGCCAGAGAAATGGCACTTCACAACTTTGAACTAATTAGGAATTTCATTCTGTTTCATCTTCCAGGACAGTGTTATGAGGGTGATTGTTAACTACTTTTTAGTTTCTTTGTTCAGAGTAGGGTGGGGCAGAACAAATTCCTTTGGGATTTTAGGCTGATTCTGGAGGGAAAGAAAACTTTAATGATGGCATTGGTAGATTATAGTTTAAGGGAGATAAAAAGAAATTAATAGATAGAGTATACTTCAAGTTATTTTTGTGGGGGTATATTCACACCCATACATCAAAATTACATGGCCCCTCTTCTCCCCCCCATCCTAAAATTTTGCTTTCAAGAGCATACATAATTACCTACAGTACTTACACTTTTTATTTGTGCCCAGAGGAAACATGAAATGGGGAAAGACCTTGTTTCCCTTCCAAGCATTGTCCTTTGAGTCTGAAGACCTGGGATTAAATTCTGGCTCTGTCACTTTCAAGATGTATGACCTTAGGCAAGTTACTTCCCTTTTGAGCCTTAGTTTTCTCCTTTGTAAAATGGGGATAATAATACTTGTCCTGCTTCCAACCTCTCAAAGTGATTGTGGTATTCAGATGTGGTGTACATGAACATTTTTTGAAAATAGCAATGCACTTAGTAAATATAAGGTATGATATTATTCAATCTTCCTTTGGGGGGGGTAAGTAAGCTTAAAAAAATAGTAATTTTAGACAGAGTGGGCATTAAATGATTCTATCTATCCTCAACATACATTATGGGAGCATAGACTCAAATTTAGAATTGGAAAAGACAATAGAAATCTGAAGAGACAGGTTAAAGAAATTGGGACTTCTTTTGATTGTTCATATTATCTGCCCCCACTGCCCCTTTCCATTAGTAAACATAATGAAGAGTTGATTGATTTAATTTCCTCTTGCTTTCAGTGGAATCATTTTAGACAATTTGTATATAAGGTGGAGGTTTTCACTAGAGTTGTAGAATTTCCGTATTGACACTGATTGTAGAAGCTCTATTTTTCTTCCCATTTGCTGTCAACTCAGCCATCTCCAGGTACCAGCATATCAGTTAATAATTCAGTAAACATTTATGTGCTAGAAAGTAGGGATACAAAAATTAAAGTTTCTCCTCTTAAGGAGCCTATATTTTACTAGACCAATAGACTGCCTTCATTTCATTGGTATGGTTCTGCTTTAGTGATAGAAATAGTTATTTTTAGATTTCAGTTGGCTTTAACCTTCATTCTGGCTTAGCTGAAGGAAGAGCTCAGATGTTTTCATAAGCACAGAGGTCCAATAACATTTTTGCTGTAGATCAAGAACTACCTAAACTGCCTTTAATTTCAGAGCTATCTCATTTTAGTCCATACTTGTGAAATGATTGGTCAGAATTTGTTTTGGTTCAAGTAATTTGACAGTCTATACTGAATACTTCCTGTGAGATCTTGTGGAGAGGATATGAAAGGAGTATTAGATATTTTTCCTTTGTATTAGGGAAGTACTCATCTACTTGGGAGGATTAAGCAGGCTGTCTCGGCAAGCACCCCAGCATCCTGAGGGTGGCTGCCAACATAAGTTCTTAGATCTGCTTTTCTAAAGGAAAGCAACTCAAAATGGGTTAACAAGCTTACTTTAATCAATCAAACATATATCGTTTACCTAGCTCAGGGGAAAAAGTTCAGCACCCCGAACTTCAGAGTATATAGACAGAAGTTACAAGACAGAGAAACACATCCATACCAAATCACAGTTACCAGAGAGGGAAGCATCAACATCTGGGTTTTCAAAGCCAGGGGGCTCTCAATGGCTGCCCAGAGTCTCATCTGTAAAATCTCACAACAGTTCTCAAAGTGAGCCCCAAAGCAAAGCCTCACATCAGGGATTATAGCCTTCTCCTGGGTCAGAGAATGTAACCACCCTCTTGACCAACTGCCCAGTCACACAGCATCAAGGTGTTGGCATTCCTGAAAACCAAGCCTCCTGCCACAGGCTCCATGTGACCACATTCAGCCTATTAGGGGGCAGAGTATATTTTCAAATCAAGGAAGGTTCTCCAAGTCTCTTAAGCCTATCAGAAGACTTAGGGGCAGGGAAGATCTTTAAATTTGCATTTCCATTACACAGGCACACAAGAAGTAATTAGTGAACTATTAGAGACAGTATATTTCAGTATTTTAAAAGATTTGTATTTTGATCTATATCTAGATATATAAATATATATACTACTTCCACTGGTGCATATTACAGTCTTTTCATGCCTTAGTTTTGTTAATTGCTATGGTCAAAACTCCAGTCACTTGGAGTTAGACCTTCCTGTGATGACCTTTCCCAGATTTATCTGGGCTAGGCTGGAACAGTACCATCACCATTTCACCCTTTTCAACTTGCTTTATGATCTGCTGAAGTGTGGGCTTCCATGGAATGCCCTGAAGAACTCATACCATCTCCACGTAGGGGTGTGCTGGTAAATGTTTAACAGCCAGATGCCTCTTCACCCATGTACATACTTAAATTATTAGAATTTTTCTCTTTACTTTTTAAAGTCCAAATAATCAACAAAATAATACATCAAGCTCATGCTGACAATTTAGCACTTGAATGCTAGCTTCCTCCACACTATCCTAGAGCATTAAGGGAGGCCTTTAGTGATAGGAAGATAGTATGTAACTCTTAAATTATGTGTGAGAATATAAGATAAAGGAGAGATCACCAACAGCTATTAGCAAGGAGTATACCTTCACTGGGCCTTAAAAGATAAGTAGAATTTATAGGGAGGTGTTGTAGGTTTTTGAATTGAGAATTAAAGTGAATCCAGCAATGCTTAAGTAGGATGATTGACATAGTGAGAAACTGGAATCAGGAAGTTGAGTTAGAAAGATGTTGACTTCTTATTCCAGGCATAAGACACTGTGTGTTTGGATTAGGTATAATTGGGGGAAAGATATTTTGAAGGACGAATCTAGTTAACAGGGCTTAATTGGTTAAAGGGGATGAAGAAGGGTGGTAAACTGATTTCTAGCCTGATTTGTTGGAGACAATAGTGGTGCTATTTATAGAAACTAGGGATTTAGGAGGGATCCCCACCATGTGGGAAATAGGATGACTTAAGTTTGGAACACATTCGATTTTTGAGGTGATGGACAGGATAACCAGAAAGAAACCCTGTAGGCCTAGATCTGTGACTTGAACTGAGTTGAGAAAACTAAAGATAAAGATCTGGATAAAGATGAAGATTTAGAAGCATAGAACTGATAGTTGGAATCATGAAAATAGATAAAACTATATTACTCTGTTTAGAGAACAAAAGGGCTGAAGAATGAAACTCGGAGAATCACTATATTTAAGGGATGGCAGGAGCAGTCCAAAAAGTACAGAGTTGGCATGTTACATCATAAACTAGTAGAACAGAGATTTTGAAGAAGCTCAGAAAGGGACTTTATCCTTTCATTTTACAATTGAGGAAACAAATCTCAAAAGGTGAAGTGACTTGTCTGGGTCACATATTGAGTTACAGAAGCAGCACTACAAACACAGACCTTTGATTCTATTAGAGAATGAGAGAAGTAAATGTAAAGGGGCGTTGGTTTTTGTTTTGTTTTGTTTTGCAATAAAGAGATCACTAATTACCTTTAAGAGAGAAGTTTTTTCTTTTTTGGAGAGGCAGTTGGGATTAAGTGACTTGCCCAAGGTCACAGGGCTAGTTTTTGTGTTGTGTCTGAGGCTGAATTTGAATTTGGGTCCTCCTGACTCCAGGGCCGGGGTGCTCTATTCACTGCACCACCTAGCCGCCCTGAGTGAGAAGTTTTACTAGATATGTCAGACAAGTGAAATTAGAGGAGATTAAGGGGTGAGGAAATGGAAATCTTAATGGCTCGTTGGAGGTATGTGACTGAAAGGAAGGAGAAAAATAGGAAAGTGGCTTTAATGAGTACTTTTCCAAGTCAGAAGAGAGATCTGTGCTTACCTCTTTGAAGAAGGAGATACTGAATCTACTGTAGAGAGAGATCAATGTTAGGTGTGGTAAAGATCAAAGGGATGGGATGGAGAGCATCTTTTTATTCCTTGATGTTCGCTCCTCCCTTACCTTCTGCCACGTGACATTTAACATTTACATAGTTCTTTTATTCCTCTGACTAATTCTTCTCAGTCTGCTTCACTACCTTCTCCATTTTGCTCTATTTAAATGTGATTGCCTCTCATGACTCTGTCCTTGGCCTATATACACACCGACACAGCAGCAGATTCATTGTCATTGTTTTGGTTATCACCTCACACAGTTTAATCCTTGGAAGTGACCTCGGAGACCAATTCAGTTCAATTACCTGAATCCTCCTATAGCATACCTGCCAAGTGGTCATCCAGCTTTTTGCTTAGGCATCTCCTGTGAATGGGATCCCCAAAACCTAAACACTTTTAGAACGGTGTTTGTTGTTAGGAAGTTTATCCCTGTATCAAGTCCAAATTTGATTCTTTTCAGCTTCTACCTAGTGCTTCTGATTTTGCACTCGGGGAAGCAAACAGAGCAAATCTCTAATCTCTCTTCTACACAAAGGACTTTTAAATACTTAAGTACTTATTATGTTCTGTTTCCTACTTCTCATCCTTCCCTCCTCCCTAAGTCTTCTCTTATCCAGGCTGAACAGCTTCAGTTCCTCTAACTATTATTTATATGGTATGAATTCAAGGCCTTTCACAGTTCTTATTGACCTCCTGAGTAGCTACTATGTCCTTCCAAAATATATCCAGACCTGAATGCTCTAGCTGGGGTCTGACCAGGGCAAAATGGGGCTATTCCCTCCCTGTTTTGGATATTGTTCCTCTGTCACTGCTACCCAAGGTTTGATTAGTTTTCTTTGATGCCATATCACAGTATACTCATCAAGCTTGCAGTCCACTAAAACCGCCACATCTTTTTCAGACTGCTCTTTAGACAGGCCTTTCCCTCCCATCTTATGTTTGTGAAGTTGCATTTTAATTTTTTTGTTTTATATTTGTCTTGTTATATTTCCAGCAGCTTAGCATAGTGGATAGAGAGCTAACTTTGGAATTAGGAATGTCATGGGCAGATCAATTACAACTGTTGATTTTCTTGGGAAGTTGAAGTTTCTTTCCCAAGAATTTCCTACAGCGATAAAAGCACAGGTCCAGACCAGAATTAAAAATTTTGTCTTATTTGATTTGGTGTATTCTTGTAATTTATCAAGATCTTTTTCTGTCCTGACTCTGTCCTTGATTGTAGCTACCCTTTCCAGTTTTGTGTTGATCTACAGATTTGATCAGTATGCCATCTACACTTTTATCCAGGTCATTAATAAAAATGTCAAATAGCATAAGGCCAAGCACAGATCTTTGAGCCACTCTACTGAAGACCTTCTGGGTTGAACCATTAATAACTCTAATTTGGGTTTGACCTTTCAGCCAGTTCTGAATCTTAATTGTAGTATCATCAAGGGAGGGATGGGTAAATTGTGGTAGTAATGTTTTATTGTATTTAAAAACATAAAAAAAATTAAATTCTTTGTTCATGGGCTTATAGTTTGCTGACCTGATAGCCCATATCTCCTCATCTTTTCCATAAAAACAGCATAAGAGACTGAAAAATGTTAACCCAAATCTTGGTAAGTTCCGTCTATAGCATTGCCCTGATCTTCAAATTTAATAGCCTTGTCAGAAAAAAAAAAAAGGAAATGTGTTTAGTCTGGCATGACTTTTTCTTGATGAATCTATATTTGTCATTTCATCATTCCTTCCTTTTCTATATATTCATAGAATATTCCTTAAAAAACTTCCTAGATGACTGCAGTGGATAGAGTTCTAGACAGTTCAAATTCTGCTACAGGCACTTACTAGCTGTCTGACCATGGACAAATTATTTAATCTTACTCAGCCTCAGTTTCCCTCCCAGGGTTGTTGTGAAGTTAATGATAATTGTAAAGTGCTTTGCAATTCTTAAAGCACTGTGTAAATACTAGGTGGTGTTAACATATTCTAGAGTTGCTAGAAGTCTCTTAACAGGTTCTACTAATATTGAGCATGAATTCTGTTAGCTATTTTTGTTCTGTCCTTCTCAACTTGAAGATCATTTTTCATGGCAAAGAAAACAGAAGTAAAATAGGAAATGAGCAGCTCTTATCATTGGCTGTCATTGTTTCATCCACTCTGCATAATGGTCCTAGATATTATTTGATTCCCATTTTTTTAGACCTTTAAAAAAAACCTGGACAGCTGCAGTCATCTTAGTTTGACCAAAGTGGAGTTCCTTTTCCCCAGCTAAACTTATCCTTCCCCTAGGAAGATCCCTTGACCTTCCATTTTTGTTGCTGTAGTTGTCTTCCCTGTAAGATTTTACCAGACTCTTAATCTCGAATCATCTTCAGGTCTCCTAGATATAACTTCATTCTCTACCTTCAATCAGATGCTAAATTATGTTCCACAGTACACAATATCTCACTAGTCTTGCTTCAGATCATTATCCCTCACCTGAATTATTGAAATAGTAACTGATCATTTTGTCTATAATGTTCACTTTTTCCTATCCATTTTTATGCTGCAACCTTAATAATCTTCCTGTTGTATTATTCCTTTATTCAAACAAAAAGTAAGATTAGGGCAGTGTTCTCAATTACCTACTAAATAAAATGTCAGCATGTTATCTTGACATTAATTATCGTCCACAGTGTCGTTCTGCTCCTCCTTTATAGCTTCAATTCCTACTATTTTACGTTCAAATCAAAATGCATTGCCTTCTCTTTTCTTTGGAACTTTGATCCTCCTTTGTTATTTCTGCATATTGAAATTGATTCCTTCTATGTCTCAGCTCAGATTCTATCTCCTCCATGAAACTGTCCCTAGATAAAAATAATCTCTTCCTTTTCATATTTCTATAGTACTTTGTTTATCTCTCTTTTGCACTTAGAAAAGTTTGTTTTGTGTTTACAATCGTGAACACATCTCATTCACCCTTCTCTACAAAGGGTAAAGTCTGTGCTCTAATTTTTAATGCATCTTTATGTTCCCTTAACCTTTCACTTGGTAGGCATTTAACAAATGTGTGTGTGTATGTGTGTGTGTGGCCATATATAACATATAAATTTTTTTTATATATATAACACAAATGTTTATAAAGGACTCAATTTAACTATACTAGCTTTAGAGAAGAGGAAATACTTGTTGGAGACACAGAATAAGAGAAAAGGGTAAAGATGGAGAGCTTATGTAGATTGCCTGAATGTTCTTTGGAAAATAGAATGTAAGATAATACCTTGACCAGGTGGGCATTGGGAAGGGGCTGGAACTGTGGGTTTGAACAGAATGTCATCACTGTTCACTGGTTTCTTGTATAAAAAATAAAACCAGGTGTCTTTGAACATATACTTGGTAAAAAGTAGTTTATGCAAATGGAAAATTATACAAAGTACCAGTTGAAATAACAATACAGCTGAAATACTGTGTTTTTGCAAATAACAAATGCACAGTACAGGTTGCATATTTGCTTCGTAAAGTTAGTACATATATTTTAGTGGTTTTACAGGACTTCTCAGATCTAGTTCCTCTTTGAGTGCTGGGGTTGCTTGATTTTTGACTTTGTTTCCCCAGCAGCTGGCACAGGGCCTTGTAAATATTAAGTACTAAATAAATTCTTGTTGACTGGTTCATGCTATCTCCAAAGTCTGGAGTCTCTACTCAGTGCTGAATATTATTCCCTCCCCCCCCCTCCCCATCCCTTTCACCCATGTATTACCTATTCTTTTCTGTCCTTGCTTCCTTCCTGTGCCTTTTCCTTACCCTTTTAGTCAATTATTCTAGCCCCTCCAAAGTTGTGCGTATCATTTTTTGACTATATAGGAAGATACTGTGAGATCAAAGTTTTTTAAAGGACTATGTTTTTTTCAAGATTATTTAAATGAAGTTAATATAAGTTTGAGTTTGCTTTGAGACTCATGAGCTAAAGAATAATAAAATATTAGTAGCTAGCTATCCAACACAGCTTCATCTTAGACATAAGGAAACTGATTTGCCAAAGGATGCACAGCTAAGAGAACATAGATGAGTGTCAATCACTACATATTTATTAATTGCTTACTCTGTGCTAGGCACTGTGCTAAGCTCTTGGGAATATAAAGAAAAAGTTATTCTTTGTTCTCAAGGAACTCAAAACAATATGCAAACAACTGTGTACAAAGAAGCCACATACTCTAAATTGGAGGTATTCAACAGAAGGAAGGCACTAGCATTAAGGGGACTTGAGAGAAGGACTTCTTATAGAAGGTAGGATTTTAAGCTGGGATTTGAAAGAAGCCAAGAAGCAGATGAGGGAGAGAATTCCAGGCATGGGAGAAAGCCAGAGAAAATGCCTGCAGTTTGAAGGTGGAATGTCTTACATGAAAAACAGCACAAGAGGCCACTGACATTGCATTGCACATTACATGGAGTTAAAAATGGTGGAGGGCTTAAGTATAAGAAGATTGGAAAAGTAGGAGTGGGACAAATGAGTTAAATGTCAAACAGACATATATTATTATGTTTGATTCTGAAGGTAATAGGGAGCCACTGGAGTTCATTGAATGGACAGACCTGAGCTTTTAAGGAAGATCATTTTTGCCACTGGATACTGTCATTTTTCATTCCTTCGGAATAGGCTAAAATAATACAAAATTTAATAGGGACAAATATAGGGACATAGGGTTTAAAAATCAACTTCCCTTTTTTTTTTTTTTTTTTTAAGCAATCGGGATTAAGTAACTTGCTCAAGGTTACATGGCCAGTTATTTCTGGGTGTGGTGCTGAGTGTCTGAGCCCGGGATTCGATCTCCAGGTCATCCTGACACTGGAGCCGGTGCTCTTACTCGCTGTGCTACCTGGCTGCCCCTAAAAATCAACTTCTTAAGTGTACAGGTGATTGGTCATGTGAAAATTATCCAGGAGTTTTGATGGACTGCAAATTGAGTGAGTTAACAATGAAACACAGCCCTCAAAGAAGCTTATCTTTATATGAGGCTACATTGATAGAGACAGTGACCAGAACAAGGTAGGCAGTGATTCTATTACATTCTGCCCTGGTCAGGTATAAAGTAGGGGATTTACACTGAACTAAGGATTAGGTTGAAAAAGGAAAGAACCATCAGAAATCTTGGCCTAAATAACAGAGTATATTGAAAAGAAAACTAGATTTCAGCCAAAAGGACCTTTAAATTCCAACTTTTCTCTTTCTAACACTGGTCCCTTTACCTCTCTGGGCCTCTGTTTCCTCATCTATAAAATGAGAGGGTTGGCTTAAATGACTTTTTTTTTTTTGGAGGGCAATTGGGGTAAAATGACTTGCCCAAAGTCATATGGCTAGTAAGTGTGTCAAGTGTCTGAGATTGCATTTGAATTCAGGTAGGTCCTCCTGACTCCAGGGCCAGTGCTCTATTCACTGCACCACCTAGCCGCCCCTTAAATGACTTTTTAAGATCCTCTCTAGTTTTAATTCTTACAAAGTATTATTTTTGGTGCCATATTTTAGGAAGAACATTGACCAAATGGTATGTATCCAGAGGAGGTTGACTCATATGGTAAAGGCACTAGGGTGTATTCCATGGGAGGAACAGTTTAAAATAAATAGGCTAAGGATTTTTAACCTGGAAAAAAGAAAAATGAGAGAATACAAATTATGTCTTAAGTATTTGATGGACTTTCATGTGGAAAGAAAGATTATATTTATTCAGTTTGATCTCAAAGGATAGAACAAGTAATAATAGGGGAGAAGTCTCTTAGATTTCAGTTTAATATAAAGAAACATTTCCTAGGAGGCCAGAGCTGCTGCCCAAAGGTGGAATGGACTGCTTTGAGAGGAGATAAGGACTTTAGTCTTAATTGGATATCTTGATACAGAGATTGCTTGTCCACTTCTTTGATATGTTATAGAGCACCTCTATGGTCAGGGATAGGTTGGACTAGATGACTTTTTGAGATCTCTTCTAGCACTGCAATTGTGATTCTGTGAAGATTAAAGTATAGTACTTTGTATCCCTGAAGAAGAGGTAGCCAGCATTTTTCTTTGACAAGTAGGACTTCTGTTGCTGACAGTTATGGTATTAATATGACAGCTTGTTTTTCATGCCCTATATTAATAGCCCCAGTTGACCAGTCTTACATAGAAATCTGTTTGAAGTATGTTTAATGGTGAATTTTTTTTTTGTAATGTCACATACATTGATAGGTCAGAGATGGGAAAAAGAGATGGGATGATCTTGTAGTATGAATGAAAGAGATAATGGGATAGATAGCCTGCATTGATATCTATTATATTTTTTAAAGGATTTGGGAAGGCTTTCTACATATTAAAAAGGTCTACTGTGGAGGATATATGGAAGAATATGGACAAGAATCTGTCACAGGATGGCAAAGCATGAATGGATTTTAATCTGTACCATTGAAGTGAGTGGTGATGTCAGTGAGATCAGGAAGTTGTTGAAGTAATGAAGAAAATTAAAAAGAGGAGTTTTCCTGCAGGGCTAGTTATCAGTGATCTGTCTCATTGTGTTCAGTATTATATATTCAGCATGCTAGAATGTATAGTTTGGGAATTCTGTTGGATTAAGATGCCTCATGTTTTCTTTAGATCATATGTTTATTCAAAGTGAGTGTTGAAGTCAAATGGGAAAGTTGCTGTGTTTTAAGGTTTTATGGCTACAGTATCATTTCATTCCTCACAAATGAGACCTGATAAGAGTCCTGGCAGAGTAATTTGCTTGAATATCTAAAAGTTCAGCTTTCTTCTTGCTCCTAAATTAAGTGTTTGACCAAAATATGGTAGATGATACTTTAGTTACCTCACTGGAACATCAACTCTAAAAGGTTGTCACAAAGTACAAGAGTACTTTGTGTTTGGGTACTTAATAAATATTTATTTCAGTGAATTCAAACTCTGGGACTAGACTTTTTTGAGAAAAGTTTCTTTTGTCAGGGATTTAAAAATATAATTTCAAAAATCTTATTAGGCCAATTTCATTGTTGACTTAGTGTCTTAATTCTAAGATCTGGGGTCAGAATAAGGAAATTTGTGTTCTGCTCTCATTTAGTGTCTTGTGGCAATTAATTAGACTACAAGAAGTAATCTACTTTAATATATTTGATAAATTTTATTTTTGGTTCTGGAATTTAATACTTTGTACCAAAGGCAAGACCCATAGTTCTGACCTGCTGAGTAGATTTTCATGACTTGACTGAGACTATGGGATCCCCACTTTATTAAGAATACACCAGGAGCAAGTATTCTTTGCCTTTTATACAGCCTGCTGGCATTGCAGAGGTAGTGATATTTTGGTCATAGGCAAAGTGATTTTGAAAATAGTTACTTTCATATGTTCAACCTCTTAGGGTAATATTCCATTTAGCAAAAATAATATAATTTATGAATATAATGGTGATTAATCTTTATTATGTAAATATTCTCTAGATAGGTTTAAAAAAAGGTGTTTTTTTTTAATCTATGCTTTTGTAAACTAGATGCAGAAATGTTTGATTGTGACAATCATCCTTTGATCTGTTGGTTGAAATTCTGAATATAATTTTAATAATTATGCAGTGTAAGTGTAGGTCTTGATAGTATAGTTGGTTATAATTCATTTTAGGATTCAAATGAATTATTAGGGCAAGTCTGTTTTACCATCTGTTGTGCTTTTATTTCAGAGGTCAGCTGATGGTTCAAGTCCAGAAGATGGAGAAGGTGAGGAAATCTGCCAGATATTGGCTGTGTTAGTATCTGTAAAAAGGGTCAACTATATATATACATATATATACACACACACACACACACACACACACACACACACACACACACATACATATATGTTGTGTGTGTGTGTGTGTGTGTGTGTATAGATATCCTTTTTCCCATTATTCTCTGCAGATTCTGACCGAGAAGATGGAAATTACTGTCCTCCTTTGAAACGGGAAAGGACTTCTTCATTAACTCAGTTTCCTCCATCACAGTCAGGTAAAAATTGTATCACTATCCCAGAAAATGAAAGAAGTTTATATTTTTTTTGTCATGTCACCTGTACCTTTCCACCCCGTCCCAACCCACCCCACCCCAAATCCCACAATATAATAGCCATGATTCATTTGCTACCCAAATAGTGGATAAGCCAGTAAAGAATGAATCTAAGACCTAACTAACATCAGAAATGAAGATAGTTTGGTATTACAGTTTTTCCTTAAGTATAATGCTAAATGTTGTCTATCTGGTGTGTTATTAAATAACAGACATGGAACAGGATGATTTTCCCAAACCCTCCCTTAGAAACTGAGAAGTAATAACCTCTTATGAATGGCTGGTCTACATTGGAGAAGTTGGGGTGGGAAGGAATTATCTAATTCCTAAGGGACAGCTTTGTTGATCACACTAAGTCACACAGTCCAATGTCATAGTTTTTAAGTAAAGGCTGATCAACCTAGATACAAACATAGGCTTTGGACATTGTTAATGAAATCGGTAACCAGAACATGGTGGGGAGGGTAACAAAGGCAGCCCTGTGTAAGCAAAGAACACTGCATCTGGAGTTTTAAAATGTGGATTCATCTCCCAGATCTACTACTTCCTATCACCTATGTGACTTGGGACAGAATGCTTCTAGGGCACCTAACTTTTTCCTCTACAAATTGAGTGTTGATGATCTTCAAGATGAGCTATTCAACTTCAGATCCTGTAAGCTTATCAATAGTATTTTTGAGCTCACTATGAAATGCAAGTAGCAATATGCATAGGATAAGAATAAGGTCCCTATCCTTGAACTTATAGTTTAATTGAAAAGATAAGACTTAGACACAAAAAGTTAAATATTATAACAAAGATCACAATCCAGTATATAAAATGCCATACTCCTCAGTTATGTCTTGGGGTTCCATGGAAGGAAAAATCACTCTTAATGAAGTATATACACGAACTGAATCTTACAGGATGGGATATATATATAGAGAGAGAGAGAGAGGGAGAGGAGGGAAGAGGTCATTGCCAGGTGGAGGACATGTCATGTGCAAAACAAAAGGCACAGGAGACAAGGATCAAAGTCTGATTGGAATGAAGGGACTTGGAAGGAAAGTACTGTGAGATATGATTGACTGAAAAGTCAGAATTGAGATCACCTTGAGGAGAGCTTGAATGCTAAGTAAAAAAGTTTGGACTTTATCCTGTAGCAGGGTGGCAGCCATTGAAGTTTGAATTAAATTATGTCAGATGGTTTGGTTTCTCTCTTTTCCTTCCCTCCACCAGTTCATTTTTAATACCATTTTATCTGTCACCATTACACTGTGCTCTACATCTGTGGCTTGTTAAATGCTTAGACAGTATTTTCTTAGAATTTTTATGTTACCTATATGAAGATTTATTCCTGCTTATACAGATTTCATATATAAACTCTATCATTAGTTGTTAGGATGTAATTTTTCAGTTTCTTTCTATTTACCTAATGCCACTGCTACCACAAAATATAGGCATACTGAATCCAGGGAAAGGTCAGTTGTGTTGAGGCCCCGCAGACATCTTTACCAGGGCAGTGTGGCACAAGACAAAGACTTGAATTTTAGCCATTCCCTTAGAAGAAAGACCTAAACAGTAAACTTGACAGTCAGTTTTGTAGTCGGAGGACCTGGGTTCACATCCTGGCTCTAACACCTACCTATATGACCTTGGTAAAGACAGTTAAGTTTTCTGGTTTTCAGCTTCCTCATCTGTAAAATGAAGGGGATGAAATAGATGACTTCTAAGGTCCTTGCCAGTTCTAAATCCCGTATATTCTTATGCTAAATATCACTCTTTCCTTAGACCTTATGGCACTTAAAAAAAAAGGCATTCATCCCTTGATGATCTGTAGAAGAGATTAATGGTATGGATAATTAAAAATAGATATTTCAGATTTGCTTTCCTGGGAGCATTACATATTATCTAGATACTAACCAGACCTAATCCTGCTTAGGGCTTCTTCTGAAATCAGATGAGACTCGCCATATGCTTGAAGATACACTATGGTGTAGTGGATAGAATCCTGGATTTAGAGATAGGAAGAAATGTAGGTGTGTGTGTATGTGTGTGTGTGTGTGTGTATTTGTGTTGCACATATACTTATTTTTAATTTGACATCTTTTGTTTTTACATTATCTAAATTTCTCCCTGTTTCCTTTCACCACTTCTCTCTCAGAGTCCTTGCTTATAACAAAGTTTTGGGGTCTTTTTTTTTAAGAGGAAGAAGGGGAAAATCAGTATATCATGCTGTATCTACTTGTATTTTTATGCATACAGCTACAGTATATCAAATACAATCAATATATTTTTTTCAAAATCTGACAATATACGCAGTGTTCCACAGCTGTGGATACCCTTTCTTAGCCTTCCACCTACCGGTTCCCAAAGGAGTGGGAAGAGGTGAGGATGTGACCCCGGTCAGATCACTTAACCACCACTTTAGGCAGCTACCTAGAACCCATTTTTACTAAGTGATAGATAGCTTGACCTCTAAGGTACCTTACACAGCTCTAAATTTATAGTTCTTTGATTATAATCTTTATTGGTATAGGGAATTCCCATTTTGTGAGTTCTCCATACAAAAGCTGATAACCATAGCCCTATGGTAATGAATAAGCTGCATTTTGCTTACACTAATATTGGAAATGGTTTCCCTTCTCAGAGAATACCTCAATTAATTATGGCAGGAGGCATCTGGAAGCCTCGTGGTTGATAACCAGCTGGAGAGTAAAAACTTTTTGATGCAATAATCAAGAACTGGCTATAATTTCAAATCCTCACTTTAGCTTTTTCCTGTTTCTTCCATTCCTTAGAAGGAATATCTAAACACTTAAAACTGACAAAGTGTGAACTCCAGAGGAAAAAAAGAACCTAAATGTAAGATAAGCATTCTCACTGTGTTTTGCCCTGTTGAGAATATATCTAAACAGGATATTTCATGTTCAACTCTGAACACACAGTTTCAAGAATGACGTTGACAAGCTGGATGCGGCCATTAATATGGGAACATAAAACTATATCCATTGAGGTAGTTCAGGGGACTGGCCACTTTAAACCTGGAGAAGATGTGACTTTGGGAAAGGGGCAGGGCCCATGATTGTCTTCATCTGTCTGAAGGATTGTGAAAAGTACAGCAGGATTAGATTTGTTCTGGATACCTCCAAAGGGTAGAAAGAGAACCAGTGATTGGAAATAGGGAAGCAGATTTGGGATTATTGGAAGGAAGAACTTCTTACCAATCAAAATTTTCAGTAGGACAGTAAAACTTCACTGGAGCTATAGAGGCTAGATGGTCACTTGTTAATGTTGTAGAGAGGATTGATACATTAGCTAAGGGTTGTACTAGATTACCAACTCTGAGTAGTCAAGAGTTGATTGACTCTGATATGTAAAATAAACATTGATAATGTCCCAAATTTTCACTGTAAAGATACACTAATTTTAAAGGGCTTTTATTTTGAACATTTTAAGTATTCTGTCCATGATGATATATCATCTCATGGCTATAAATCACACATTTGTATTTTGAAAGTTGATACTTGGGCAGAGAAGTGGTCTCATGTTCATGTATCCCTTTTACTCATGCTTTTTTTATTTCCTCCCACTCTTTTCCCCTTCCTTCCCCCATACCATCTTGATGACAGTATCAAAAAACAATGTTTTTATGCCATCAACCTTCTGTGAACCATCTGCAGGCAATTCTGACTCAGAACCAGGTGAGCTTCCCGAGTCTCTTTGCTCTAACGAACAAATGCTTAGGGATTTTTCCCGTGATACAGACAAAGGCAGTTTCTGTTGGATGTTACGGAGAGGTTTCTTTTTGAGGTGACTCATTCAGATGATTTCTGGAGTTCCTTTCATATCATGAATGAAAGGTGAGGGGAGGGCAGGAAAGGACATAGAAATGATACTAGGAGTTCTTAATCTGGAGTACATGAACCCATAGAGTACATGAACATTAATAGGGAACAAATTACATTCTTATTTTTTATTTTTCACTAGCTTCTAACTGAAATTTAGCCTTTCCGTCAATTATTTAAAAATATTATTCTGAGGAGCCTAGACTTCCAAAGGAGATTTACAAGACAAGCAAAATAAAAGTCCCAGATAAAGCATTATTATGGGGATGAAAATGCAGTTGAGACAGTTACTGCCCTGTAGGAAATTACATAAAGTGGGAGCTAGAAGGCAGAGATTGGTAGGGGGAGGGGTTAGTAGTACAGGCATGGCTGTAGTTTGGAGATGGTGGTCTAGAAATAAGATGAAGGTCTGGGTCTGGCTAAGTTTAGAGACCATGGTGATACTAGGGATAAAAGAGTATGAATTAAACTAATGTATTTCATTTTCATTTTTGTAAAGCATTGACTTACAAATCAAAACTAGTTACTGAATTATTTAATATCAATAATTTGTGACTAAGTTTCCTAGTTTTGCCTTTCAAAATTATGATATCTTTATTCTGATTTCCAGAAAGTTTTACTCTCCTGGGATGTTACTGTTATAGCCCTGCTTTTAAAAGTTTTTAGGAACTACTTACAGAGAAGAATTTCAACTAGACTTTGAAAGTAAATTTTTTTCATTTAGAATGATCAGATTTTATATGCTCTTATGATGACTCTTAGTGCTTCATTATAGTACATTTAGGAGTTACTATAATGAAAATTGCCATTCCATTTGGCAGTTGAAGTCATTAAGGCCTAGACAAGGATTAAGTGGGTTTAAATTCTTTATAGTTCTTGGTTATCATTTCATCCTTTCCCATAGTGAAAGCAGGTCTCTGATAGGATCCTTATTTTTAGGTGTACTTTGTATCTGGTTGTTTTGTTTTTATCAAAAAACATTTGTAAATTCTAAAACATTTCTAGCTTCAGAGTGATTCTGTATACTGTAGGCTTATAGTAGTCGACCAGCCTTTGTTAAAACCCTGGAATTTTGCTCCTTAGGAAAATTAAATCTTTTTGTGCGGTAACTTTTCCTGCTTCCACTTCTCTTAGCTATTTTCTAGCTTACTGTTGTTGTCAACTCCCACCCACTTTCAGAGCCATTGAATCGGTACCACCCATTAGTAATGTCTACAAAACATGTTCATTTCAGCAACTCTGTAGCTCTTACTTGGGGGGGTGGGGGTGGGGATTCTTCCATTTTGTTTTAATTCAGGTCTTTTGAGGTCTTTTCCTTACTTCTTTGGGCCTCCCTCATTGACTGCTGGGACCAGCAGCCTCATTTTCTTTGCCCTGCTGCATCTCTGGCTTAGACATCCAGCCGAAGGCCTGCTTTCTTACCTTTTGTATTGTACTTCTAGAGGAAAAGAGCAGTGGATTCCGACTGAAGCCTCCCACACTTATCCATGGTCAGGCACCCAGTGCAGGTATGTTCAACCTTTTATTTCTTTTTTTCTTTCTCGGGAAAAGAAAGGTAAGCGACTTGTTAAATTTTCAGGGCCTTCTTCCACAAAGAAGTTGCTAAAGAACCCAGGACATAACCTCAGCTTTTAAAGTCATCGTTATTTGAAAGTGGAATATTAGAAAAGTTGTTTTGAAGAATAGAAGTTGAATAAAATATAGACACAAAGTGAGATAAAAGATATTGATGTTTATTTATCTAGCTTGCCACATTCTACTTCAAGAGATGGAGAACAATGTTTTCATTCAAGGCCTTATGTATATATATTATTGTTAGGAACTTTATTGGTATGTGCTTCAGAATGACCCTCCCTCTGCCCCACCCCCCCAAAAGAAAAAAAACTGGTTGGGAGAGGAAGTTAAGGTCCAAAATATATTTAATACTCTCTCTTTAAAAGGTTGTTTGTGCTAGAAAACAAAAGTATTAATTTTAGCCTTTAACACTTTTAAATTATTCTCAAGTCCTCCTTTACTAACTCCTTGTGGCATTGAGATTTCAAGGGCTATACAAGTAGACAGGGAGGGAAGATTTCATAGTCAGGTCCAGATGTGTTCTATCAAAGCACCAGTGGAGAGACTGGCTGCCTGGTGATGAAATTTTTTTGTCATGGGACCTCCTGAAGATTGGGGGTGGGGGGAGAGGGTGAGTCAGTGATATGTGGTAGTGTTTGGTCTATCTATTAATGAAATACTAGAGGACTTGATATATTGAAGTATTTAAACCACTTAACACCTAGTAAGAAAGATGGAATAACCAGAGGCTCAGGAGTTCTACAGAAAATTAGATGCATCACTATGTTGGTTCTTGTAGTTATAGATTAGGAAGCAATTAACAAATTTTTCATCTGACTGACTTGTTTGCTGAAGATTTGAAACTCACTAGCGCATAAAAAATTTGCACCCCTTTAATTGCTTGAAATTATAGATTAAATTTCCTAGTGGCTTTTCAGGTTTTATTACTAAAGCTTAAAACTGCACTAAGACTTTTGGGCCACCCTATAGAAAATAAAGACCTACTTAATCATTTGACCAGTCTATAGAAATGATTCTCATTGTATTTTCAAGAGCATGATATTTCTAAATAGGAATGGATAAGGAGTTCATGTGGAACAAATATGATATATTGGTTTTATTCCATCTAAACAAGAACAATTAACAGACTTTTGATAATTGAAACAAATTTTGGACCCAAACAACCTTGTTGTGTTTTGGCTAACAATGAAGAGAATTCTATAGTTTATGAATCAGATACCAATTTTATTGTTTAAAGCTCTTCATAAACTGACTCCTTGCATTTTATTCCTTTCCATACAGTGAATCAGCTACATTGGCCAATTAGCCATTCCATACACAGCGTCTTCCATGGTGTACTCTTACATTGATTGGTCCTCTCCCTTCTCCCTCCTCCCACCCCACTGGCATTCCTTTTTCACCTACACTCTTCATTTTCTTTGCTTCCTTCAAGATTCAGGTTAGATCTCACCTCCTGCAGATCTATCCCAGTCCCACCACCACTGGGACCATTATTGTAGATTACTTTCCGCATCTGCCCGTTACTTTATGTGGTTGTTAACATGAAGTCCATTTGCAGTGTAAAGGTCTTGAGGACAGGGGCTGCTTTGGGCAGAGGATTTTGGTTGTTTTTGTGCTTTTCTTCCCATCTCCATTGGTTTAGCACAGAGTGAGTTTAATAAATGCTTGTGGACACCTATTTTAGTGAAATGGAGCTTTCTGCTGTGGGTAACATAAAGACAAAATAATTTTGATGACTGGGTGAAAGGTAATTGAGTAATAATAATAATACCATCACTAACACCACATTTTGAGAAACTTCATGAGTGCAGTAACTTTCTGGATCAGAACAAGGATTTAAGAAACTTGCCTTGATTTATTTGGAATGCTGTGTTTCTCCACAAATACCCAACAAAATACACAAATTTCAGGAGGAACATTAAAAAAAAAATAAATTTGCTTCATCTTTATTTTCACCAGGAAAAAGTGACATTCTTTCTTTTAGCTCAAAGCATCCCTTCAAAATATTTTGACACAAGAAAACCATTTCACATGTATTCTGTGGTCTGCCTTTATGTAATCAGATAATTTGGCGAAGAGTCTTCTTTATAACAGACTATTTTTTGTAAAGTTGATTACTTTTGTTAACAACTTGAGAAACTTTATGTAGCTCTTCACTTTTCGATAAATGCAATTGCCCAAAAAGTATGCTGTGTGTCCAGATTTTATCAAGGGCCACATTTTTAACTAGTGCTTTAGCTCAGCATTTTTATTTTGAGATCACTTAACCTTTGCTAATACAATATAATTCTCCCATGTGATATCATTTAAAATTTCTGTCAACTATATCGAAATTTCAGTTGGCATAGCATTGTCATCAGGTTTGTAAAGAAAACAACTCTAGCATCAGTTTTTTGGGGTTTTTTATGGTTTTTAAAAATTTATTTATTTTTAGTTTTCAACATTCATTTCCACAAGATTTTGAGTTACAATTTTTTCTCCCCATCTTTACCCTACCCCCCACACCAAAATAGCAAGCCCTCTGAATACCCCTTTCCCCAATCTGTTCTCTCTTATATCCTCCCCCATCAACTCCCCTGACTTTCTAGTAGGGCAAGATGGATTTCTATACCCCAGTGCCTATGTATCTTATTTCCCAGTTGTATGTAAAAAGACAAATTTGTTTTTAAAACTTTTGAGTTCCAGATTTTTTTCCCTTCTTCCCTCCTCACCCACCCCCACTGGGAAGATAAGCAATTCAATATAGGTTGTATGTATAGTTACCCAAATCATTTCCATAGTAGTTATATTGTGAAAGACTAACTATATTTCCCTTCATCCTACCCTGCCCCCCACTTATTCTATTTTCTTCTTTGACCCTATCCCTTTTCAAAAATATTTGCTTCTAACTACCCTCTCCCCCAATCTGCCCTCCCTTCTATCATCCCCCCTCTTTTCCCCTGCCCCTCTATTTTCCTGTAGGTAAGATACCCAATTGAGTGTGTATGTTATCCCTCCTTAAGCCAAATTCAGTGAGAATCAGGATTTCCCATTCCCATTCCTGCTCTTCCCCTCCATTGTAGCAGTTTTCTCTTGCCTCTTTTATATGAGATAGTTTACCCTAATCTATCTCTCCCTTTCTCCTCCCAGTAAATTCCTCTCTCACCTCTTAATTTTATTTTTTAAATATCATCTCTTCCTATTAAACTCATCCTGTGCCATTTGTCTATGTATACATGAACATGCATATGCCCACACTCACATATAAATTTATATACACGTACACCCTCCTATACATACATATATATGTATTCTAACATCGGTTTTAGCATATTCATTGCAACAAGAGTACTGACATTTGTTGCGTGTGTGTGTGTGTGTGTGTGTGTGTGTGTGTGAGTGAGAGAGTGAGAGAGAGAGAAAGATAGAGATATCAGTGGCTGCAAATGTAATCTACATTTTTCCCATCAACCGAAGTTTTAATACTCAGCGGTTCTGTAAGCAAACTCATACAAAAAAGCAAATGATCATTTTGATACCACAGACATGACTTTTGAAAAAGTTTGGGTTCTTTTTTTTATTAAAAGCATATTATTTTTCCCTTGAAAAATTCTCTTGCTTTCCTCATGATTACTGTCCTTACACCTCTTGAGATGGTTTAATTTCTTAGGCTTCATGCTGTCATGAAAAGCATTTATACAAAAAAGGTATAGTAGGACTTGAAAATCCCAATGATCAATATAGTGGAACATGTCTAGATTTGAGCTTTTTACTTTGTGTAAAAAGTCTTATTTTTTAAAAGTTTGAGGTAATAAAAACATTTAAAACAATTTCAATTTAATTGTTCATTTTTAATAATCTAGTTTATATCATGCTCACTGAAATTAAAGATGTTAAGAAATATAAAGGTTAGTCTGTAAGCACTTGTTAAGCAATTACAATATGCCAAGCACTGTGTAACAGCTATTATAGCTCTTTAAGTTACCTACCAAGATTGTTTAACTTTTAGTTTATAAATGCCCCAGCATTTATTACAAATTGCTAGTTGACATGGGCAGGTTGCATCCATTCATATTGGGATTTGAAGTGCTGACACTATATTAAATAATTGTCAGGAATTTATTTTAGTCTTTGTTTTGTTGGTTTTGCTTTGAATTTTGTTTTCATTGGGGAAAAAAGTGAATATATGGATGTCGTACTCAAAAATATCCAGTAGTTTTAGGCATTGTTTTATGGCACCTACATGATCCCCCACTCCTCTCAGCCCACCCCTATTCCCATCCACTCTTACTTTGGAGACCGCTGCCTTCATGTTGCTGCTTAGATTCATTATCTTGATGTGACATATTCCCCTTCAAGGCCTCATGTAATGGTATGTAGGTGACTTGAGAATTTTGAAGGTCATTCCAGTAGAGTGCTCTCTCTCTGGGAGGTCTTACCAAAATGGAAAGGCTTTGAGTATAGATGATGGCTATTATCCCATGACTAGTCTATCTAAGTGTAAAGAGAATCATTAATGAAAGGTTGGCTCTTGGTGGATGAACTTTTTTTTTCCCTAAGAGGATTATCATCTATATTGGTGGAAGAAGCCCCCATATTGATGCAGATGTAGAGTTTTGAAGGATTGAAGTGGGGTATTTTGAAAAGCAGATTTAAAAAATGTGTTGAAAAAGCCACTGCACTAGTGATCAGTAGACCTGGATTGATAGCTTTGGGATTGGGAAGGACATTAGGTATCATTTAGTCCAGCCATCTAATTTTATAGATTGGGAAACCAGAGACCTAGAGATATTAAGTAACTTGCCCAGGGTCATACAGGTAGTCAGTGCAGCACTGGGTTTGAACAGAGGGTCTCTAACTCGGAGTGGTTTTATTTTGTTTTGTTTCAATGGCTGCTTATTTAACCCCCAGCTTTTCAAAAACCCATACAGTTCCTTGGACAAGTCATGTTATCTCAGTGGAGATGAGTTTCTTCATCTGTGCTATAAGCAGAGAATTAAATTAGATGGTCCCTAAAACCCTTCCAGCTCTGACATTTCATGAATCTCTAAGGCATGGTCAGATTAGATTAACTCAGGCAGTTTTGACTACTGATGACTACTCGTTACGATTAGAGTTGGGTATCCCGATTACTTTTCATTTTAGCTCTTGAGTAGAAGAATATGTTGGCTGTCCTTAAAGGAGTCCTTTGTGACTAGTATAACTGCAAGCAAGACGAGATAAACTAGGTGGGGAATTTGTTTCCTTCTGCCTGAAAAACACTGACAAAAAGTGAGAAATGAGCAGATATCAGTAGGAAGAAAAATTGAGACTCATATACCAAGTGTAGCATCCATTAAGTATTATAGAAGCTCCTGGAAATTAATTTTTTTTCGTGTCTAAGATGATTTTTTTTTAATAATCTTGAATCCTTAAAGTTTGCTTCTCTTTTTAGGTCTGCCAACCCAAAAACCTAAAGAACAGCAGCGAAGTGTGCTACGCCCAGCAGTATTACAAGCTCCCCAGCCAAAGGCACTCCCACAAACAGGTCAGTGTTTTGGGCTTGGTTGTATTATATTTATTTATTATATTATTATATGCATTTTAAATATAAATGAAACTGCAGGCGGTGTCCTCATGGGCTTTTTCATGTAGCCATTTTTATTTAGTCTTGGATCTTTTCAGAATCCGTTTTTAACCATAATTTTTGTTTTTATATCTCCTGTGATAAGAGATTAAATTAGAGATAGAAACTGTGCTTATATTATAACCAACCAACATAATGAAAAAGTCTTAACTACAGTATATGCATTGTACCACATACAGGGACCCCCTGCCTCTGCAAAGAAGGGGAGAGGGACAAGTGCTTTCTTTTTATATCTTGTTTAGGACTGAACTTGGTCAATATAATTTTATAGCATTCAGTTTTGATTATCTTGTTTTCATTTATATAGATTTAGACTATTTCCATTATCTTGTGGGAGATCAAATCTCAGTTTGATTTTCATTTTTCTCATTGTACTTTGGAATTCTCTTTCATGTGACTTAATAGTTTGCAGTTTTTCCTTAAGAAGTGTTTGTTCATCTCCTTTAATCATTTATTGGGTGTATTATATATTTTGTTTCTTTTCTGTCTTGGGTATCAGATTTTTAACAAGAATAAGAAATAATTTAACTCTCTAACTTAGTATTTGACAAATCCCCAAACATAAATTACCTGTAGGAAGAGCTCCCTTTTTTGCAAGAATTGTTAATTGAATTTTATTAGCATTAACCTCACTATAATAAAGTACATGAAGAGGAAAAAAAAAGTTGATGAGGATCTGTCCTGCAGTTGTGTTTGTGTGAGTGAAGAGAAGACATATGCAGGAGATGTTGTGAACATAGAAAGGACAAGATTTGACAACTGGCTGTATGAAGTGAGTGCAAGAGAGGAGTTGAGGGTGGTGGTACCTTTGACAGTAATAGAGTGGTTCAGAAGAGGGAGGGTTTGTGGAGAAAGATAATGAGTTTGATTTTGGCATGGTGAGTTTGAGATTACATGAAATCGAAAAGGTTTTGCACAAATAAAATTCAAGCAATGAGGATAAGAAGGGAAATTGAGAAAAATCTTTGCATTAAATATCTCTCATAATGGTCTGATAATCTAAGAATTATAGACCACTAACAAAAAACCAAAAACTGTTTCTCAATGAAGAAGCAGTCACAGGATTTGAGTAGTCCTCAGAATTATTGCAAAGTATTACCAACCATGTGGGAAAATGCTCCAAATGACTAATAGTGAAAAATGAAGACAAAATTTTAAATCTAAAATTTGACATATCCAACAAATTGACAAAGATAGCAAAAGGTAGTTGTTGTTCAGCGTATCTGACCCTCTGTGACCCCATTTGGAATTTTCTTGGCAAAGATAATGGCAATGGTTTGCCATATCCTTCTCCAGATCATTATACAGATGAGGAACTGAGGCAAACGGGGTTAAGTGATTTGCCCAAGGTCACACAGCTAGTAAGTATCTGATACCAGGTTTGAATTCAGTAAGATGATAAAAGATAAGAATGGTTAATATTGGAGGGGTTATAGAAAGACAAGTCCAGGGTTTCTTTATGTTATTCTCTTTCTCTTAGTTTAAGAAAAATTATGCTTTTTCTGTGTTATTTCTTTTGAGAGACCTAGAAATACATCATCTACAACATTGAAAAAAAAATTTCCAGATAGCAAAGGGATGTTTTGGCATAGATCCACTTTAGCTAAAGTGCAGTTACTATCCTGCTCTGAATTGTACTGTCACAGTGATAGAATTGTGGTTACTCAGTACAGAGAATTTTGTGTTCTGAAGTTCTAATAAGAGCAGATTATATGATCTGGATGGTGCCCAATGACATCACATGTACTTTCTCCTTTTCTTTCTTTCCTTCTCTTTTTCCCCTTCCCCTTTCTTCTTCTTCTTGCCATTGCATTGTATATTGCTGACAGAGGTATTGCTGTTGGATTTAGGGTAAATAGTTTATTGCTGCTTCCTTCTCCTAGACCCTTGACACATGCTTCTCAATTCATTTATCTTCATCTCAGGTGACATTTAGTCTTTATTAGCAAATCTGATCATGGAGAATGTGGAAGCTTAGTGAGTTTTGCCTTTAAATGGTATTTTTACACAGTAAATATAAACTTTTATTGTTTGAGGTAATTTTTTGTTTTTGTTTCTGAGAATAATAAGTTTAAAATGTGTTTTAAATGAGGAGAGACTTAACTTTCCTTGCAGTTTTTAATATTACCTAGAAAAATCGGTTGTAGATGGGAGTTACTCTAATCCTTTTATTGTTCCCTTCTTTTTGCAGTTCCTAACAGTGGCACCAATGGTGTAAATGTGCTCTCAGGCTGTCTAGGAGCAGCCACATCTGAATCAATAAATAATAGTGCACTGAGGAGTCTTTCTGAGTCTGCTGCCAAGGTACGCTGGGCATAGTGTCTCACAGGCCAGGTGGGAGAAGAGGCCCAGGCTGAACCATGAGTGTTCTGATTGTGTAATGCAAATAGGGGGTTTTAGTATTTTCAAATTTGGGACTATTTTAAGGGCTTTCATGTATTGAATTAATTAATCATTGGTGAAAAGTGGTTATGACAGTACTAATCATGCAAAACTTAAAATCTTTCTGATGTTCATAGAGGGTCACAAAGGGTTGGGGGCAAGCAAAATGGGAATAAGGATATTGAAATTTAGCTCAAAAGCTGTTCAAATCTGTGTAACATATCATTCCAGTATGGGCCGAGCTGAGAATTGATCAGAAGAGTGCAGTGCATTAGTTTTTCTTCTGGTAGGCTCAGTTATTGCATGGTCATGGATGCATAATTCAGCATCCCCATGGTCACTACGTGGTATATGCTCACTAACTTAGATGACCTGAGAGGGAAATGGAAAAGCAAGTGAATATGCTTAAGCATTTTACATGATAAAATTTCGTCCTTCCCTGCTTCTGTACTTAATACTGCAGAAAAAACTTTGTGTATATAGATGTAGATATGTTTCTGAGCTTTTCATCTGAGGAAATTTACATTTAGTGTTAAATTAAAAGATGATTCATTCATTTCTCAGAGTTGGAAACAACCTCAGAAGTTAGTTAATATCTTAGCTTGAATTTCTTCTGCAGACCTCTCCAAAATGTGATTAGTCATCTAGCCCACTATGTAATTTCAGTGTTGGGGAGCTCACTGCTTTAAAGGCTGTCATCATTCCTTGGCACTGCTCTAATAACTAGGAAGTTTTTCTTTCTATGAAGTCTAAATCTACCTTTCTAAAAACCCAGATTGCTGCTTATTCTGCCTTCTGGGAGCTAGCAAAATAAATTTTATCTTATTTATATATAATAACTTTTTCGGTAATTAGACAAAGTGATCCTGGTTTCCCTGTTTTGTTCTCTAGGCTCAACATGCCCAGTTCCTTAAACTACTACTAATCAGGCTTACTTTTCTGTCTTCTCCCCCTCCTGGCCTCCTTCCTCAATGTGCATTCCATCTGGTTGGTCTTTCTTATATATGTGACTTCCAGAATTGGATTCAGTGCTCCAAAAGCTATCTTAACCTAGAGGACAACAGGCCATTGCCTCCCTTATTCTGGATGGGGAAGTGCCTCTTGTAACACACCTCAAAACGACTTTGGTCTTCTTTTGCTGCTGTCATCCTCTTGGTTTGCACTGAGCCTACATATCACTCAAACCTCTAGGTCCTTTTTTCCATGAACTATTTGCTAGCCACAGTCCCCTTGTCCTATACTTGGGAACTTGATTTTTTTAACTTGAATGTAGAGCTTTACATCCCTCCTTTCCTCTCCCTGCCAAGAAAGCAATTCTGTATTCTGAGGATAAAGCATTACCTTTCTTTGTGTTATGGTGGGTTTTGTATTTTGTTTCTCACCAAAACAAAGTCAGATGGCTTCAATCAATCCTAAAATAAGTTGCTTTTAGTGGAACTTTTAAGCTTGTTACTGTGTTTCCCCGATAATAAGACACTGTCTTATTAAATTTTTTTT
>NW_027185755.1:261639-296665 GCF_028583685.1 Petaurus breviceps papuanus | reverse complement strand
ATTATCGGGGAAACACGGTAGATATTTTTGTAAGGACCAATATTGCAAGGTTACCCATTGTACAAAAAGAAAAGCTGTTCATTTCCTTCTGTTGCATTTCTGAAACTGTAATGATATCTAAGGCCTGTACCCCATGCTTATTATTAAATAAGGATCATAAATATCACTAACACCTATTTTAAAACTTAAGTAAACTATTTCCTGCCATAAGTCCTAAAAACCAGTACCTTCAGAACATACTTGTTTGAATTGCTAGAATCATTCCCACAACTTACTGCTTCTTAGAAATTTTAACAGTTATATTAAATAAGAGTAAATTGTCTTAGAACTGAAAGCAGTGAGGGCAGCTAGGTGGCACAGTGAATAGAGCACCGGCCCTGGAGTCAGGAGGACCTGGGTTCAGATCCAGCCTCAGACACTTAACACAAAACCTAGCCATGTGACCTTGGGCAAGTCACTTAACCCCAACTGCCCTCCAAAAAGCAAAATCTCATCAGTCAGCCTGTTCCACTGCTGAATAGCTTGAGTTGTTAGGGAGTTCATTATATTCAGCCAAAAATCTGCCTTCTTTCTGCCAATTTATACTTATTCTTTAACCTTAAGCTGTAGAGAAGAAATCTTCAGAAGAAGACCACTATCTTGTCTGCCTTAGTTTTCTTTTTGTCATGCTAAATACTCCCAGGTCTTTAATCTTTTCTCTTTTGAGATAGTTTACAAATCCTTAACCACTCTAATCTTATTCTTATGGACTTCCTCTCCCACTTCTCTTTTCCCCATCCCCTAAACTTCCTTTTAGGGTTCCTCTTTCAGTCTCCCCAGGCTTTTCTCTACCTCCCCTCTCCAGGCCCCAACCTTTGTCCCTCTTTTATATCCTCCTCATATAATACTCCCTGTCATGTCTGTGCTACCCCATCTTCCTAATCCAGTAGTTCCTCATTTACTATATAACATTCAGAATTTTCCACAGTCTTGCATATGCTTGGTATGCCCAAGGTATTCTGGGATCATGAGTCCCCTAGCTCCTTTGTGTTGGAAGCACTTCGGCCACTCTGATGTGTGCTGGTGCCTTGTGGACAAGGTGACCATTTCAGCAGAGGACAGGCCAAGAACTTGATACTGCAGTTCCCAGAGCAAACATTATAGATTCAAATAAAAAAATAAGATATTTCTATTATATTAAATAGATACTATGGTTAACAGTTTTATCATTAGGTGGAGCTGACATATCAAGTTGAATGTATGCCAGACACTGAGATTGGTTAATGATCACAATAGCTGATTTCTGTATCCCATGTTGCTGTTGATTTGACTCAGTGAACTCAGGCATTTCATTTAAAATGGAGATTACAGCACTTTTCATGATTATGATGCAAAATTGACAATTCAAATACTTTATTTGTGTGGATTTCATAGAATTTAGGGCTGGAAGGGACCCTAGTAATCATCTAGTCTGTCTGGTCTTCTCTAACTTCCTTCTCCCTCCCATTTTACAGGGGAAGATTGAGTCCCACAGAGAGGGACTTGACTAGTAAGTGAGGAGGGGTCCTATGTCCTGTAGGCCTCTCACTTCTGACCTTGTGCTCTTTCTCTCTCTCCTCTGCCACACTACTGTCTCTGTACTTGCAATTTAGCAAAAGGTGGCAGAGAATGTTAAATGGAATAAATTCAACAAATGTTATCCTTTGCTAGATTTGAAAACTTTCAAGAAGAGAGGGAAAGTAAGTGTACAATGCTCGAAAAGTCTGGACTTGTTTGTGCTTTAACATACCACTCTTAAAAAAATGGAGGAATAGAGACAAGCCTGTTTTGTGCAATGAATCTTCTACCAGCTAATTTTTCTGAGACTTTATTATTCTATTAAATTCTATTATTCTATTATTATTCTATTATTTTCTGAGACTTTATTATTCTATTAAAATTACATAGATGGCAGATGCCACCAGAAAAATTATGTACAGCTAGTTCTTTATTATTAACTCTGTATGGGCCTTTTGCTGTTTCTCATTCCTTCTGATTATCTGTGCAGTCATTAGAAGGTAGATGAAGAGAAAGGTATGGAGAATAAACAGCAGTGTTTCATCTGTAAATTGATTAAAGAAGAGATTGAGACCAATGGTTAACATGGAAATAAGATGTTATTTTTTTATTTTGGTATCCTTCCTCCTACTTTTCCCTACCGCTCTTTAGTGGATATATAGTATTATCATCTAACGGTCCAGATTTCAGTTTATCTACCCTTTTTTATTTTCAATTCTTCTTCATGTCCTTCTGCAAACCTGGAGATCTCTCTCCAAAGTGCTATAGGTTCTTCTCTGGACTTTTTAATATTTCAATGCAAATGCAAAACAAAGTGATCATTTGTTACCCCTCCTATTACATGACCGACTCACATTTTTTTGTGCCACTGCTTGTTCACAAATTATTGTTGTCAATAGACTAAAACCTGTTTCCCTTTACCTCTGGTATCTTTTGAGTCACTTGCAGTTTTATTTTTCTTGCACCGTAATCTATGATTTCTAGTTATATAATATTACAGGATTAATTTTGATTTTAGGAAGAGTTTTACATAAGGTAGCAGTTCAGAATCATGGAAACAGGGTAGTTTCCCAAAAGAAATTGAGACTTTTCTTTTCCTCTTTTCTAAACCTGCTCAACATATGACAGTAGCTTCTGTCCAATATCTATGTATTGTTGACTGAGGGACTAAAACAATCTGCCCTTCTGGTTGCATGGCCTACTCTTCATCCATGTGGTTTTCCTTGTGGGTTGCTTGGCCAAACATATATGTGACTGTGGAGCTCAATTGGAAGGGCTCATAGGACTCCATGTAATAGGCACATCATCATTCACAAACAGAAACAGCTAGAGAACCTCATCATTTGCAGTTAATTCCTCATAACTGGTTGCTGCCTATGTTTAGGCTAACAAAATCCAATAGACAGCAATACACTAATGTGATAAATATTTAAATCTAAGTACCTGGGTTAAATCTGTTTTCCTTTTTCTTTACTTAGGTTAAGGACTGGTATACATAATTTTTCTTCCATCTGTAGTGCTTTTCATTAATTCTAAAAACTAACCAGAAAGTTTAATTTATTACCTACATAGGTGATACAATGCCCAAATACTTTTGTTTTTGCTACTGACTTGAGCAGCAATGTGGTGTTTTGGCAAAGAATTGTTTGGCAGGTGGCGGTTCTCTTTTCTACTATATTTTGCTGCCTCTGCATTGTTGCCACTCATGTGTGTTTGTATACATACATGCACACACAGAGATACATGTACACATGTAATAATGTAAGGAGAGTGGTCTTTATGTTCCTAGGCTGGGGCTCTGCAGAACATAGTGGGTAAAACCACTAAGACCAAGAATGAGAAGGGTGGAATATCATTGGTGTATAGAGATCACATTTGGCAGGCAACTTGACATCTAGCATTTTAGGTCCATGGCCACTTGTTCATGTTAAGATGGGAATCTCATAGTTGCAGCCTGGCATCTCCTTCTTAAATTTATAATTTCTGACTCAGCCGTTTCCATAATTTAAATCCAGAATATCTAAGTCTGCTTATAAGCTTGCATCTTATTTCAAGTAAGTATTTCTTGTTGTCATAAGTAGCTCAGGAATAAGATCAAACTATAGCAGTCTTTTTCCCACTATTCTAGTTAATGAAGCAATTGAGATAAAATTTCAGAGGTTGCAGGGATCTCATGGAGACCATTTCATTCAACTCTCATACCTGAATAGGAATCTCCCTGCCCCTACACCCCCTGGTATCATCTAGTCTATACTTCTACCCTGGAGTGAGGGGGGCCTACCTACTCATTACCTACCAAAACAGACTGTTCCACTCTCAGGGAGCTCTGATTATTAAGAGTTTTTCCTTGTGTTGAACCTTCTATTTTTCTGCAACTTCCACCCAGCGTTCTTAGTTCTGCCCTTTGAGGTCAAACAAAACAACACTAAACCTTCTTCATCATTACAGTGTTTCTGAGTACTTAGAGAGCTATTATAGCCCCTCATATCTTCTCTTCTCCAGGTTAAACCATTTCAGTTCATTAAACCCGTCATTATTTGTGATGAACTCCCATCTCCTAACCACTGTTGATCCCCTTCCTCTGGAAGTGCTCCAGTTTATCCAAGTCCTTCCTAAAATGTGGTACCTGTAATTAAACACTCCAGAGGTGTTCTGACCAGGGTAGACTAGTACAGCAGGAGTAGCCTCTTCCTTGCTCTGGACACTGTGGCTCTTGGTGATTCTAAAATCCTGTTAACTTTCTTTGGGTCCTTTGGCATTTGAGGGATTCACTGAACTCCTCCTCCCCCTCATTGGGATTCTGCTTCAGGGACCTTTGGAGATGGATTGTGACCACAGCTGCCCCACATGCCTGCATGATCAGAAAAAGTGCAGCTTAAATGAGATGGTGTTAAGTTGCTGATCTCGTTTGTCTCTGCTAAATGTCACTTCCTTTTTTTAGGAGAAAGAGCCCCAGAAACATGAGTCTAGCAATACTTCCGAGGAAGAGACCTGTGAAAGAAAAAAGCAAATTGCACAGCAAGCATTTGTATTTGGGCAAAACTTGAGGGACAGAGTTAAGGTATATAATCAGAGCAATTGCACTTGCATGATGCACTAAACTAATTAAATTATTCCTCTACTCAGAATTCAACAGGGGAGATAGAAGTTTCTTTTAATCCCCATCTTTTCATTCAGGTGGTCATGGGAATCATATTATTCACAGTTCATTCCTTTGTCTTCCTTTATGGGTGCTAATATCTGAGCTCTGGGGACAGACTTTGTTTTTCCAGTTGGGTCTCTGTTCTTTCCACAGTGTATTTTGTTAAGCCTGGGGGACACTAAACCTTTACTTTCAGCCCCTTTGATTCCACCTGATTCAGTGTCCTCTAGGAGACCAAGGCCAAAGTGAGGATAATAATTTTGGAATACTTTATCCTAATAAGCCTGGCACAAACCTTGTGGTGTATAAAATGGGGTGGGTAGGGGTAGGAGCTGGAAAGGTGAGTCTTGGTGTCCAGGTAGGCCACTGCAACATTGGCTAGAGAAGGAAGGAGAAATGCTAACATTGCTTCCTTCTCACTAAGACAGGCAAAATAAATCCCTTCCTAAGGTTTTCTTTACTGTAGTTGAACATTCTAGCTGTAGAGGAGATTGTGAGATTACAAAGTATATTGTAGACTATGTCAGAACATTGTATTCCTTACCATTAATGGAAAAATGGATTCTGTTGATTTGTTGACAGTTTGTGAACCAAACAAGCATTATTTTTTTCAAAAGTATTTTTCTCAAAAGGAGGCAAAACAACAGTGGTGGCAGATTAGATGTATTTGTTATCACCTTCATCCTATTCCAGCTGTGACTTTGAAAGTACATGTATTTGTTGCCATGGCTTCAAGCCAAGATAATTGATTCTTCTTGGGCTGTTCTTGGCACAGAGACAGATAAACCTTGGGGGCACGGTGTTAGTATACCCTACGTGTGGTGATGGTACAAATATTGTCCGGGCTATTAGATAGATTTCTGAATTGAAAATGGGAAGAAAGCCTTGAACCTGTCTTTTCCACTATCACCTGAATATTTGAAGGGGAACCCTAATTACATTGTCAATTCAGGAAGGTTGAAAGATTGCATTGGGATTAAAAAAGAAACCAAAAAACTAAACATGGCTGGATATATTTTTAGCTCCCTGAAGATAAGTATTGTCAATAAAGGTCACTGCTGTGATCCCATTTTTGTTGATGTAAAAGGTGGAAATGAAAATCTAGCTCCCAGTTTAATTGTAACTTTTTTAAAGCTCAGATCTTTAGAGGTTTTATGCTTCCTGTACTTTTTCCACATCTTTTTATTTAAGGGGAAAAGATATATGGAATAGAGATGGTAAAGTCTACCCTTCCCTACTCCTTACCCTCATGGCTTAAATTAGGAGACTCACTTCTCAGGTTTTGTATAGTATAATGGTAATTGTGGGCCAAAGAATTTAGGGGTTTGGATTTTTTCCCTTGGGTTTTGTGTGTTTGTTTTTGAGAGATAGAAGAGGAAGTGAACTCTGCTATTCTGGGGGCTACATAATTCACTCAACCTGAAACGTGTACTTTTTGTTTTTCAGTTAGGACATGAAAATGCCGAAACAACTGACCCACAGAATGCAGGGCATGCAAGCTCTGAAACGCCATCTGCAACAAATTATTTTCTACAGTACATCAGCTCCAGGTGAGTAGCCGATGTGTCTGTTGATACTCTTAACCTAGGGATAAGCTGTGTTTTATTAACAATGGTTAGCAGAATTTTGGAAGTAGGGGAATAATGTTAACCAACAGAGATACCTTCCTACAGCATAGTGTAGTGCACTGAACTCAAATTAGAAGACTCTGCAACCGACTCTTGCCCCAGAACAAAGATATCTCATCTGTGATATGAGGTTGTATTGCTAATCAGTCTTCAAGGATCCATGATAAGGTGCTCTGTAACCAACACTTAGCTAGGAAGGCAGGGCAGGGCTACTGTTGTTTTAACTTGGATGCTGTTGTGGTCAAAGTGACCACTGTAATTCAGTTCAGTCAACAAATATTTGTTAATTACCTTCTGGGTATTTACACTACACTCACTACACTAGCCAAAGGAACACAAAGGCAAAATTGGAAAAACAGTCCCTTCCCGTAAGGAACTTATTTTCTCCTGGGGGGGTACAGCATGTAAACAGATAAGCAAATAATAGAGAGCAATAATATTGAGACTGCGGTGAAGTAAAGAAAGGCAGTGATATAACTATGACAAGTCATTTAACTGCTCATTTAATCATTAATCTTCTTCATGTGTAAAATGATATAGCATCTAAGATCTTTTCTAACTCTGCATTCTCCTTCAAGTGAGGCCGCTAAACCATTCATAAACTTAGAAAACCACATATTAACATTATCTGTGTTTTATCTGTCAATTTCACAGCTCAGAAGCCATTACTCCCTCCTGAACTCTCATGGTATTTCATCTCTACTTCTCTTATGCACTAGCATACTTTCATTGGATTAGTTTGGAGATACGTGTCTTTATTTCCCCTCATAGACTGTGATCTTCTGGAGCAATTTGATAGATATACTGCCTGTTTGTTTTACATTCGCCATTTTAGGGATCACAAGAAACTGTAAAATTACCCTATTTTTTCCTAGATAAATTCTGAATACAAAGAATCACAGAATCTTAGAACTTTTCAGGCCTTTAGAGATCTTCTAGTCCAGGGCTTCTTAAACTTTTTTTTTCACTCTCGACCCCTTCAATGCTTCTTAAACTGTGGTTCACAGCAGTTTAGAAAGCACTGATAATCCTGTTCCCTCATTTTACAGGGATAGATAAAGAAACAGGTGAAGGGATTGTTCAAGGACAACACAGGTAGTATTAGAACTGGGGCTAGTCCTAAGTCATATTCTTTGTTTTCTAAGCATCTGGACTGGGATCTTGTACAGAGTAAGTAGGTAGTTAATAAATACTTTAATCAATTAATAAATTTATTTTGAATATATAGTATATAGTTCTTTGCAGAGGCCTTTGGACAAAAGCAACCTAAAATTTGGGAAACAAGATGATTTTATGTACCTTTCTGAAGGAAATCTCTTGAAAACCTTGAGCCAAAGGCCATGGTCTCTCTAATTATTATAAATAATTATATTATTTATAATTGGGGGGACCTGATTGGAGATATTCCCTCAAATATCTTCTGACTCATCCTCAGTTAAATAAGTTTTCATCTCCTTCACCACTGGCTTCTTTCTGCTTGCTTATAAGCATCCTTGGACCATGCTACCTTTTTTTGTTTGTTTAATCTGAACTTTTAAGTCTCCTGTCTCAATTCTTTTCTCTTTCTCCCTCCTAAATTTGTTGAAAAAGTTATCTATCCCTGTGCTTATACGTCACCAGTCTTTCCTCAACCCATTAGAATCTAGCCTCTGCCAAAACTATTCTGCTGAGACTGCTTTTGATAAAATCATACATGATCAAATCAACAAATCTAGTGACCTTTTTTCAGTCTTCTTCCTTTTTTTTTTATTTAATTCTAGCAAGTTGTGATAACCATTTTTCCTGGATACTCTTATCTACCTTCTGCTTTAGGGATACCATGTTCTTGGTTTTTCTGTATCTTGAATCATTCCTATTCCCTTTGCTCTTTTGCTATCCTTTCTTCTGCTTCTTGATAAAGGTCTTCCCCAAAGGTATCTTCAGCCTTCCTGTTATGTTGGCTGTCTGTGCCCTGGACGTAAAGTTCACTCCTTCCTTCCTTCTGCATTTTAAGATCCCTGTTTTCAAGACCTAGGAGATATGTTTGGACAGAGACTGGCAGCTCCATGTTTTTTGCTCTGCTAAGAGAAAAACCTCAGATATTTAGTTATCATATTTATACACATGAATTTAAAATCTACATATCCATCTGTCATTTCTATTTTGAACTCCAGACCTCACATCATCATTTTCTTGCTGGACATCTCCACCTGGATATCCTATAAGCATCTTACATTCAATGTGTCAAAAGTGGAGCTTGTTATCTATACCACAAAATCCTAAGTTTTTCATAATTCTTTTGAGGACACCATCCTTCTCATCACTCAAGTTCACTTAGGCTAAATTATCCTGGATTTTTTTAGTCTTACTCAATTTTCATATCCAGTGAGTTACCAAGTCTTATTAATTCTACCTGCATGACATTTTTTATATCTGTCCCTTTTTCACCCGCTTAGAAACCACCCTAGTTAAAAACCATCATCCTCTGCCTCCTGATCATTCTCCATGTTTCTAGTCTCTGCCCTAATTCATCACTTATAACCCCCAAATTTATATTCCTAAAGCACAGCTCTGACACTCTCCTGCTTAAGAAGATTTTATGCGTCCTTATTGTCTCTGGTATAAAATGGGAACGCTTAAGTTTGGCATTTAAAACCCTCCACATTTCTAAATTCATTTGATATTGCTCCTGCTTATGTACTCTTATTCCTAAAGAAACTCCTTTCTAGGCCTTGTCTGTAGCATCCCATCTTCCACGTCGAGGCAGAGTGTGGCCGGAATGTTGTTCCTCCTTATCTCCACTTCTTGGGGATCCCCAGTTCCCTTTCCGCCTCTAGAGCTGCAGAGCCATCTCTAAGAGACCTTTCTTCATTCTTACAGGGCTTTAGTGCCCTACTCCCCATTATTTTGAATTTGTTCTATGTTGACTTATCTGTGTACATGTTGTATTCTCCAAATAGAATGGAAGTTCTTTGAGTATAGAGTCTTTTTTCTGTCTTTAAGACAGGTGGCATAGTACATAGCTAGTTGGTGTTGGAGGCAAGAAGAACTGAATTCCAGTACTGCCTCTGATACTGATTTTATCACTGTAGGCAAATCATTTAACTTTTCTTGGCCTCAAGTTCTTCATCTCTAAAATAAGGGCAGGAACTTCCATTGCCAAGATGACAGAGTGAGGAAGGAACCCTCTGAAGCCCTCCCAAATTCCCCTCCAAACAACTACAGAACTACCTCAAAATTGATCTAAGAGGAGGGAAGCAGTCTACCAACGTGGCAAGAAAGTGCTTTCTCGCTGGGGTGGGAAAGGATTGAGGTCCAAGAGCAGCAACCAACAGCTGGCCTCAAAGCAGGGTTCTGAAGCAAGGCTTCCGAACTTCAACCACCTAAGCAGGTGAGCAACTCTGTGAAGCACAGGAAGACCACTGCTCCCCCAGCACAAGCCACCAAAGGCCTTGACCCTATTGCCAACTAATAGCAAAGCCCTTCTCCTGGGTTGGCCAACAGTGAGACCCCACCCCTGGAGCCTCCCAACAAAAGGACCTTTCCATAGCATCCCAGCAGCAGGGCCCTACCTCTGGAGCAAACCAGCAACAAGATCCTTCCTCCAGGGCAAGCCTCCAGAAGGACTGTTTTAATGGCAACCCAGCAGAAAGGTCCTATCCCTCATCAGCAGCTAGACCCCACACCCAGAGGAGGCCAGCAGGGAGCCTCCAATACCCCCAGTAAAAGACAGAAAGGGTAACCTACTCTCCAATGAAAATCAACAGTAAGACCCAGAGCCCTAGCACAAAAAGCTTGGGACAGTGAAGGAACAGAAATCAACTCACTTAAAAACACCCAGTCACCCAAAAACAAAACAAAAAATGCCAGATAAATAAGCAAAACAACAAGCAAAAAAACCCTTTGACTATAGAAAGTTGCTGTGGCGACAGGGAGGATGAGGATCAAGGCATAAACTTAGAAGAGGACAAGAGTGTTGAAATGGGTAATGTAAAGCCTCAAAGAAACATGTAATTTGGTTTAAGTCCCAAAAAGAATTCTTGAAAGAATTAAAAGAGATTTTAAAAAGCAAATTAGAGAAGTGGAAGAAAAAAATGTGAAAAGACATGAGTAATGTAAGAGAATTATGAAAAAAGTTAAGGGAAAAGATAAACAAAAGTTTACCAAAGGAAAAACTCCCTAAAAAATAGAATTGGCCAAATGGTAAAGGAAGTAAAAAAGGTTACTGAAGAAAATAATTTCTCTCTTAAAAATTAGAATTGAGCAATGGGAGCTAATGACTCTTATGAGACATCACAGTACAATAAAACAAAATCAAAGAAGTTAAAGGAAATGTGAAATTTCTTACTGGAAAAATAACTGACCTAGAAAATAGATCCAAGAGAAATCATTTGAAAATTATTGCACTATCTGAAAGCTATGATTTAAACAAAAAGCCTGGACAGCATCTTTCAAGAAACCATTAAAAAAAATTGCCCTTATATATTACAAATAGAAATTGAAAGAATCCATTGATCACCTCCTGAAAGAGATCTCAGAATGAAAACTCCCAGGAACATTGTAGCTAAATTCCACAACTCACAAATCAAGGAGAAAGTACTGCAATCAGCCATTAAAAAAGAATTCAGATATCGTGGAGCTACAGCAGGTTTATATAGGATTTAGCATCTTCCACATTAAAGAATTGGAGAACTTGGAATATGATATACTGGAAGGCACAGAAGTTAAGATTACAACCAAGAATTGCCTACCCAGCGAAATTGATTATGATCTTCTTGGGGCAGGGAGGGGGAATGTATATTTAATGAAATAGAGGAATTTCAAGCTTTCCTCTTTAAACAACCAGAACTAAATAAAAAATTTGACCTTCAAATACAAGACTCAGGGGAAACAAAAAATGAAAGAGAAAATATAAGAAATTTAGTAAGGTTAAACTGTCTATATTTCTGTACAGCAAGATAATACTTGTAACTTTTTTTTTTTGCCTTATTTGGAGGGCAGTTGGGGTTAAGTAACTTGCCCAAGGTTACACGGCTAGCTTTTTTGTGTGGGTGTTAAGTGTCTGAGGCTGGAACCGAACTTGGGTCCTCCTGACTCCAGTACCGGTGCTTTACTCACTGAGCCACCTAGCAGCCCCCAATATTTGTAACTCTTATGAACTTTATTAATATAAGAGCAATTAGAAGAAATATTTATCAGCAGAGTGTGTGGATACAAGGTGAATTTGATGGGGTGATTCTCCAAAAAGCAAAATGGAAGAGGTGAGAAAGAAAATTGCACTGAACGAAGGAGGGGGGATATCGAATGGGGTAAATTATCTCACTTAAAAGAGGTATGAAAGATATAATGAAAAGGAAGATGAGAGGGGGTGATTGGCAAAGCTTAAACTTAGTCATTAAAATTGGCTCAAAGAGGGAATAACATACACACTCAGTCGGATACAGAAAAATCTATCTTTTTAAAGAGGTAAAAAGGAATGGGGATAATAGAAGGGGGAGGGAGGACTGATAAAAGGGAGAGTAGATTGGGGAAAGCAGTGATCAGAAATAAAACACTTGTGAGGAGGAAAAGGGTGGGTATTAAGAGAGGGGGGCATAAACAAGAAAAAAATAGCATGGAGGGAAATACACAGATATCATAATTATAAATGTGAATGGGATGAACTGATCCATAAAATGGAAGTGGATAACAGAATGGATTAAAAACCAGAATCATACAGTATATAGTTTACAAGAAACATATTTAAAGCAAAGAGATATAGGGTGAAAATAAGGGACTAGAACAGAATTGATTATGCTTCAGCTGAGGGAAAGAAAGCAGAGGTAGCAATCATGATCTCAGACAAAGCAAAAATAGATCTTATTAAGAGATAAAGAAACTATCTTGTTGAAAGATGCCATAGACAATGAGGTCGCAACAATATTGAACATATTTGCCTCATGTTATAGCATGTAAATTTTTGAAGAAGTTGAATGAATTACAGGAGGAAAATAGATAATAAAACTATAATAGTGGGCACTTCAACTTTCACCTCTTAAAACTAGATAAATCTAACCAAAAAGTAAACAAGAAAGAAGTTAAGGAGGTGAATAAAATTCTGGAAAAGTTAGATATGATAGATCTCTGGAGAAAATTGAATGGGAATAGAAATATACCATTTTCCCAGCAGTACATGGCACCTGTACAAAAAATTTACCATGTATTAGGACATAAAAGCTTCATAACCAAATGCAGAAATAATAAATGTAAAAAGACCAAATGCAGAAAAAAATAAATTCAGATCATAATGCAATAAAAATTACATTCAATAATGGATAATGGAAAGATGTGATTTAATTGGAAATTGAATACTCTAATCCTAAAAAAAATGGATCAAAGAACAAATGATACCAACAACCAGTAATTTCACAAGGGAAAATGACAACAATGAAACAATATACCAAAGTTATAGGATGCAGCCAAAATGGTACTTAGGGGAAAATGTGTATCTCATTGCTTACATCAGTAAAGCAGATCAACAAATTGGGCATGTAACTTAAAAAACAAACAACTAGAAAAAAGAACAAGTCAAAAATCCCCAGTTAAACACCAAATTTGAAATCCTAAAAACCAGAGGAAAGATTACTAATACAAGAAAGTATTGAAAGCAAGAAAACCATTGAACTAATAAAACTAGAAGCTGTTTTTTTTTGGGGGGGGGAACCACCAATACAAAAGATAAGCTATTGGTTAATTTCGTTTTTAAAAGTAAAGAAGAAAACCAAATTACTTGTGTCAAAAATGAAAGGCGTGAATTTACCCCCAATGAAGAGGAAATTAAGATAATTGTTAGGATCTATTTTGCCCAATTATATGCCAGTAAATTTGACGATTTAAATAGAATGGATGAATATCTACAAAAATATAAATTGCCCAAGTTAACAGAAGAAATAAATTACTTAACACAATCTTAGAAAAAGACACCGGAAAAGCCATCAGTGAACTTAGGGAAAAAATCCCCAAGGCCAGATGTATTCACAAGTGAATTCTACCAAACATTTAAGGAAGTTAATTCCAATACTATATAAACTATTTGAAAAAAATAAGCAGAGTCCTATCAAATTCCTTTTATGACACAGATATGTTACTGATACCTAAACCAGGAAAAGATGAAATAGAGAAAGAAAATTAGATCAATTTCCCTAATGAATATTGATGCAAAAAATTTAAAATCCTAGCAAAGAAATTATAGCAATATATCATAAGGATCATATACTTTGACAAGATGGGATTTATACCAGGAATTCAGAACTGGTTCAATATGAGGAAAACTATCAGTATGATTGACCGTATCAATAACAAAACCATCAGAAATAGTATAATTATTTCAATAGATACAGAAAAGACCTTTGACAAAATACAGCACCCATTCCTATTAAAAACACTAGATAGTATAGAAATGGAACTTTCCTTAATGTAAGTAATTATCAAAAACCCATCAGCGACCAGTAACCCTCCCAATACAATCAGGTGAAGTAAGGATGCCCATTATCACCATGTTATTTAATATTGTACTTGAAATGTTAGCTATAGCAGTAAGAGAAAAAACTGAGATTAAAGGAATTAGAATAGGCAATGAGGAAACAAAACTCCCTCTTTGCAGATGATAAGATATTATATGTAGACAGTTTTAGCAGAGTTGGAGGATATAATGTAAACCCACATAAAACATCAGCATTTCAATATGTTACCAGCCAAGTCCAGCAGCAAGAGATAGAGAATTCCATTTAAAACAACTGTAAACAAAGTCACATCTAAATATATGGAGAAATATTAATTGCTTATGGGTAGGCTAAGCCAATGGGTTTTTTTTGTTTGTTTTGCTTTTTTTTGAGGAGGGAAGGTAGGGCAATTGGGGTTAAGTAACTTGCCCAGGGTCACACGGCGTGCGTGCCTGTGTGTGTGTTTTAAGTGTCTGAGGTCGAATTTGAACTCAGGTCCTCATGACTCCAGGGCCAGGGCTCTATTCACTGCGCCACCTATCCTCCCCTAAGCCAGTATTTTTAAAAAATGATATTCCTACCTAAATATTTATTCAGTGCCATGCCAATAAAACTATCAATTTATTTTAGAGAGTTAAAAAAAATAACATTCATCTGGAAGAACAAAAGCTCAAGGATATCAAGGGGAGTCAGTGCAGGGAAAGTGTACAAGGTAGTCTAGCCATACTAGTTATCAAAACTGTATTATAAATTTGGTAATTATCAAAACAATATGGTACTGGCTAGAAAAAAAATGGTGGATCAGTGGAATAGATCAGGTACAAATTATATTATAGTAAATCACCCTAGTAATCTAGTATTTCCAAAGATCCAAGCTTTTGAAATGTAAATTTGTTTGACAAAACCTGCCAGGAAAACTGGAAAACCGTATGGCAGAAACTAGGTATAGACCAATATCTCATACCGTATACCAATTTGAGGTAAAAATTGATACATGATTTACATATAAAGGGTGAAACCATAAGCAAATTAAGAGACCATGGAATAGTGTATCTGTCAGATTTATGGATAAGGGAAGAATTTAGGACCAAAGAAGATGAAGAACATTACAAAAACATAAAATAGATCATTTTGATTATATCAAAAAGTTTGTGTACAAGTACAAAATTATACAGCAAGCAGAAAACTAGACTAGGGGGGGAGGAATTTGCAACAGGTATCTGATAAAGGCTCCATTTCTCAAATATATAGAGGACTGAGTCAAATTTACAAAAATACAAGTCATTCCTTAGTTTATAAATGGTCAAAGGATACAAACAGGCAGTTTTCAGACAAAAGAAATCAAAACTGGTTATATGAAAACATGCTCTAAATCACTATTGATCAGAGAAACGTAAATTAAAACAACTCTAAGGTAACACCTATCAGATTAGCTAATAGGAAAATACTGGATGTTGGAGGGAATATGGGAAACCTGGGTTGGTGGGGTCATGGACTGATCCAACCATTCTGGAGAGCTATTTGGAATTATTCCCAAAGGGCTATAAAATTGCATATACTACTGCTAGGTTTATATCCCAAAGATATTTTTTTTTAAAAAAAGGAAAAGGACCTATTTGTACAAAAATGTTTATAGCTCCTTTTTTTGTGGTAGCTAAGATTTGGAAATCAAAAGTATGCTCATGATGGGGGCGGCTAGGTGGCACAGTGAATAGAGCCCCGGCCCTGGAGTCAGGAGAACCTGAGTTGAAATCCGGCCTCAAACACTTAACACAAAAACTAGCCGTGTGACCTTGGGCAAGTCACTTAACCCCAATTGCCCTCCAAAAGGCAAAAAAAAAAGTATGCCCATCAGTTGGGGAATGACTAAACAAGCTGTTGTATATGATTGTAATGGAATATATGTGCTATAAGAAATTATAAGCAGGATCATTTCAGAAAAACCTGGAAAAATTTATATGAACTGATGGAAGGTGAAATGAGCAGAATGAGAACATTGTACACAGTACAGTAATACTGTTTGATAAAGAACTGTGAATGACTTAGCCATTCTCAGCACTACAGTGATCCAAGACAGTCTCAAAGGATTAATAATGAAGCATACTATCCGCCTCCAGAGAAAGATTTGATATTGTTTGAATACACACTGAATCATGTTATTTTTCACTTTTATTCAAGTCTTCTTATGCAAAATTACTAATATGGAAATATTTTACATAATTGCACATGTATAACCTATATCTGATTGCTTACTATCTCGGAGAGGGGAGAGAGAGAGAATTTAGGACTCAAAATTTTAAATAAGTTTAAAAAACCCAAACAATAAAATGAGGGTAAAACTAGCACCTACCTCATAGGGTACTTCAAAGGGCTAAATAAATGTTAGCCATCATTGTTGTTATAATCTCCAGTAGAGTGCTTTCCCCAAAGTGAGCACACAGTAAATGCTTGCTGGACTAATTAAAGACTTAATGAGAAATTTGACCTTCCTGGATATGCCAAGAGCTAGGTAGAAGGTGTTGCCTGTAGTTTATAGATTCTAATGCCAGCAAATGCACGTCGGTGGGAGGCTGCATGTCATGGGGGAAAGGACATTGGAACTGGGTTTGAATCTTAACCACTCATGGTTTCCTAACCTCTCTCGAGTCTGTTTTCTTCTGTAAAATGAGAATAATAATGCATCTTCCACTTACCCTACAAGATTGTTGATAAGAACAAATGAGATATTTTATGTAATGCACTTTGTAAACCCTAAGCAGGATATTAATGTCAGCTTTCATGTGTGTATTCTTCCATGTTCACATGTTCTTTGAGGATGCATCAGATTAATAATATAGTATTTCATTTAGCCTTATATTTAATAATAGCCTTTCTCTTCAGTTTAGAGAACTCTACAAATAATGCTGATGCTTCCAGCAACAAGTTTGTATTTGGACAGAACATGAGTGAAAGGGTGTTGGTGAGTTACTTCTCTCTCCTTGTCTGTGTCGCAACACCTCCCCACCCCCACATCCCCTCATAGCTTTAGTTTAATATCTAAGCATATGACTCTAAGCCACCACTCCATTCCATCTCCTCCCATTGAACCTGACCTTGATAAAATTTAGGCAAAGATTTTGTATTTTCCTGACTCATCTGATGCTACTGCACCATTCATTACCATAAACTTTGACATAGTATAATGGACAGGATGCTGGACTTGGGAACTTGAATTCAGATCCCATTTCTGACATTTACTTTTGACCTTGAGCAAATACCCTCACCATATCAACTTACCACTTATTACTCCTTCACTTTTGTGAAGGTTAGTATCCTCTCTCCCATCACCCTGAAAATGGAGATAGTAATACTAGCATTCTCTAAAACCTCAAAGAACTGTTATTATTACAGGTAACAGGTCTTTTCTTGGGAAAGGCCAGTACAGCAAGAGAGGCATTTATGATATGGAGAAAATTATTCTTTAACAGTCTCCTTCCCTTTGGAATTACAAACATGGAATTAAATAAAATGGGGCACAGTGGGCATAGCAGAATGATCATTGTATGAAACATCATGACTACTCTTGTGTATTTGGGAAAGTCTTCTTCAACCTAAGTCTTGGTTTCTTTCCCTATAAAATTGGGAAGTTACACTAGATGGCCTGTAAGGTCCTTTCTAGGATTTCATGGTGCTCTGATGCTTTAAGTATCTTATTAGATCAAATATATAAAGTCTCAAGTTGTCACAGTAAGGCAGGGAAACAGAGCGTAAGGTAAAAAAAACAAATGGTCTCTAAAGTTTAAGTGGCTAGAGCCTTGTAACGTCAGAACACAGGAATTCTCATTGTCAGGATGTAGACCCTAAAGTACAGGTCAATAGCTATCATTTTTAGCATCCTTCTCAGTCAACTTACCAACTTCTTGTCACTGGGCATTGGTTTGAGAAGTCTTTGTTTCTCCTGATTAATGATTGTCATTAAAGAAATCAAGTCACCTGGCCTAGATGTACTAAAAACTAGTACATTTCTGAAGGAACTGGTGAAATGACTGACTGAACCCAGGTGGGAGTGGTATCTAGAAAACAGGAGAACCAAAAGATTGGAAAGGGGGGGAGGGGGAGGGCAGTTGTCAAAGAGAAGGGGAAAATGTTTGGAAATTTCAGCCTCCCAAGCATGATTTCAGTTCCAGAGCAGTTCATTAAAGGGATGGTTGGTGAATGTCTACAAAAGGAGGCAGTGATCACAAAGAAGGCACATGGCTTCATCAAGAGTCAGATCAACCTTATTTCCTTTTTTGTCAGGGATATTAAACTAGTAGATAAGAGAAATACTATAAGGATGGTTTTTCTCCATTTTATCAGAAGATGCTTGCTAAAGTCTCTCACACCATTCTTGTGGAAAAGTTAGAGAGCTGTGGGCTAAGAGTATAGTTTGGGATAGCTAAGAAACTGGAAAATAGAGTCAGGGTCCAAAAAAATCTAGACAGAATAAAATGTTAGATTGAATCAAGTAAGATGAAATTCAGTTGGGATAAATGTAAAATCTTGGACTTGGGTTAAAAATTTTTTTGTCTAAATATAGCATGGGGGAAGTCTGATTAGATTTTAAATTGTCTGAAAAAAATGACTTTAAGAGTCTGAAATTGCAGTGGACTGCAAACTCAGTATGCATCTAAATGTGATGTTGCTGCCAAAAAAATCTATAATGATCTCGGGTTGCTTTAACAACTTTTAAACATAAAGAGGTAATAGTTTTATCTATACTCAGCCCTTGTGAGACCCCAGGTGATAGTCTTGTATTCAGTCCTAGAAGCCACACATTAAGAAGTAGATTGATAACTTGGAGTGCATACAAAAGAAGTTAGAATTTTAAATGACCTTGAATTCATATGAGGATTGGCTGGAGTAGAAAAGATTCAGGGGTGAGGTGTAGTTTACTGTGTTCAAGTACTGAACGTGTTGTCATCTGGAAAAAAGCTGAGATTTGTTTTATGTGGCCTTGGCAGGCAGAATTATGAGCAGTGGGTAGAAATTGCAAAGAGTCAAAGTTAGGCTTAATATCTAGAAAAACTTTTTAACAGTTACTTTTCCAGCAATGACATGGACTGCCTGGAGGCCATAATTCCCCTCAGGGGAGGTCTTCAAGCAGAGGTTGGACAGACACTAATTGGATTTGTCACAGTGGGTATTTTTTCCAGGTATTAGTTGAACTAGATTGATATTGAGGTCCCTTCCAACTCTTAGATTCTATAATTCTATAACAAGAGCTTAAATTTGATCCTATGTGTTAGATTGTAACCTTATTTCCAAGGAGAGTCTAGCACAGAGATCTGTAACACTATATTGAATATATTAAAAGATAGTAAATAACTTAACCTGCATTTCCTTCCACCAAAATTAGTCTCTTAAAAGTCTTAGCACTGCTAACTAATAAGGATATTTGCATTAAACCCAAGAAGTTTAGGGGGAAAAAAAGTAGAGGAGAGACCAGAAGAGAGACAGTGGAATAGTTTCCATCCCCATCTTGCTTAAAACCAAAGTGCCTAGCCTTCTAGCCTAAAAGGAAATTCCTGTTAGGAAATCTAATTTGTGGCTTCTGGGGTGGAATGTACATGGACAGGTTGAATCCAGGGATGCCAATCCATACAGCATCAGGTTTCCTCAGTTTAGCGGACAGTGGCAGATACTCCAACCCTTTGTGAAAGAAGTAAGAAGTGAGGAGACATAAGATTTCTGGATCGTGAGTGGCTGTCCTCACCCTAGAAACTTTGTTCTTTACAATGATTTCATCTCATGTGTTAATTATCCCCTGCAGAGTCCACCAAAATCTACTGAATCTAGTATAGATGCCAACAAGGACAACACTGCTGCTGAATCTGGCTCAGAATCCTCCTCCCTAGAAGCTACCCCTGAGAAAGGTAAACCATGAGCATCCTGCGTAGGAGCAATTAGGGATTGTCTGCTTTTACTGACAGAATTTAAAGTTACTGAAGGTAACCTGATACAGGATGAAAAATAGAGCTGCAGTTTGTTCAGAAGTTTGTTCAGTCTGAGCCTTTAGAGGTAGAAGTTGTGAAACTTTGCAAAATATCCTTTGGTACCATTTCTGAGAGTGACAAGTCTGCTGTCATGACTTTTGTTGGGCAATAGATACCGCATACTGCATTCCCGGTGAGCTAGTCATCAGTGTGCCCTGAGGGGCTGGTCCCAGGCCCAGCCACAGGGCTGATAGCTAGTGAAAGTTAGCAGTAACCTGGAGTTCCATCTCTTATGTATCTGAAGAATCATTTTTCACCCTGCACCACAATTAAAAGAAGTTCTGTGCGTTTCAGAGATCTCTTTATTGAGGTCTGTTCTGCTGTTTCTTGATAACTCTTTGAGTTTAAATCATTTTGTGATCTCTGGACCTTGGTTTCTTCCTCTGTAAAATTAGAATATTTAAGTAGATAATCTCTACAGTCCCTTTCAATTTTTTTAACCTAATATTTCTTATCTCCCACTTAACAAGGGACGTTCCTGTTACCAAATACAGTGGCTATTATTAGTGCAACTCATCAGAAGTAGTGGATATATCCTCCTTATTGACTTGATGGTCAATAAAACTTTTCAGGGATGCACTTTTGTGTGTATGTTTAGGGGTCTTTTAGGGGGGGTTTTATCATGTCAAAAATATATCATTTGTTTTTTAAAAGAAAGAAGTGTTTTCATGAGGCCTGGTTCGCTCTTCTTCTGATGCCCACTGCTTTGCCACACTTTAGAGGTGGGCCCAGATGATCAGACTGATTCTCTTTTGTGTGTGTTTTTGTGATGGAGAAATGGTCCCCTTTCCAAACAAACAAACAGGGAAAATGTTGTTTAGCTAATAATGTTTCAGAATCACTGGCAGAGTCAGCAGCCGCCTACACCAAGGCCACAGCCAAGAAGTGTTTACTAGAAAAGGTGGAAGTGATCACCGGGGAAGAGGCAGAGAGCAATGTGTTACAGGTAAGGGGGGCACTGGGCCAGAAGCAGCTTTGACTAGTCAGCGTGTCCCACCTTAAGGTGGGGTTGGCAGCAGGAGGAGCAATCTCAGGACCTCCGGAGCTAGTTTGGCCACGTTGCATGCTTTGTATAATTTGTCTACACGCTTTGTGGGGGAAATGTCTTCTAGGCCCCAACCCAAGAGTCTTCAGGTTCTCTCAGGTGTTAGAGGAGAAACCTGACCTGACCTCTCTCAGACCCTGTGACTAATAATGACTAAAGAATCCCCAAGGATTCTCCAACATGGTGTAAGTGAACAAAAGTGTTTCTCTGTTACAGATCCAGTGCAAGTTGTTTGTGTTTGACAAAACATCACAATCTTGGGTGGAAAGAGGCAGAGGACTGCTCAGACTTAATGACATGGCATCAACAGATGATGGGACGTTACAGTCCCGACTAGGTAAGGCATGCTTAGAGGCAAGCCCAAGCTCCTTCCTTTTTCACTTCCTCGATATCCTTAGCCCCCACCTCATCCAGGAGAAAGAATGGGTCTGTGTCCTCTCCAGCCCCCCTCCCAGCCTCTGGAGGGTCATTGTTTCTGCAGGAGGAAAACCCAGCAGCTTCCCTGCCGTGATTAGCTTAGTCATAAAATGGCTAGCTCAGGTGCTCCTCGTCCTCCAGACCTTGGAAGCTGTAATGCCATGCACAGAAGCTTTCCAGAAGAATGCTACTGTAAATAGCTTTTAAGGTTCTGATTACACAGTATAGTAAACATTCTGTTTATTCCATAACAAATCAAAGCAAAATATCCACAGAAAAAGTGGTCACAATATTTAGAACAAAGAACAATCATCTCAAAGTACAATAGTCAAAGTCTTCCACTCATGGGACATTCTTAAGTTAACTCAAACAGTCACTTATTCAGCAATCAATTACTAAGTATCACACACAAACCCTCCACCCCTAGGTCACTAGTAAACTACAATTTCATCATTACTCAGTACCCATGGAGAGGTCTTTTTATCTTGACTTGGGGCCGGTTCTCAGATTCCCTAGGTTCCCTTCCGTGGTCCCAGATTCTACCTGGATTCACCAGACTGTCATCTGGGTTCAGTGGCAGACAGCTCCCAGTTCCTTGTCCAGCTCTCTGGTAACAATCATCTGAAAATACAATAGAGTCTTCCACTCATGGGATACACTGGATTAACTCAAATAAGTCACTTATTCAGCAATCAGTTACTAAGTATCTCTGCCACCAGATGCTGGTCCCAAGAAATTCTGGCTGTGCCTCTCTGGGGCTCTTCTTACACAGCATTAGCTACTTCCCATTTCAGCCAACCCCTTCCTGTTACATCAGCAACAGGAGACAGGAGTTCATACCTTCTGTTTCCCCAACAGAGGCTTGATCAATTACTAAGTGCTAAAGTACCTGCTACCTTTGCCTACACAGAGGGATATTCAAATTAAAATTACATTACCATTACAGAAGCATTATTGGGATTCGTGCATGTCTCTATTGAGTCTTCCCTCTTTGGGCAGCAGGATGTAAGAATGAGCCATGCTATAGCTCACTTCTTTTCTGACTGACATCCATGGTTTTGTTGCTTTTAGTCATGCGGACCCAGGGAAGCCTGCGGCTTATCCTCAACACCAAACTGTGGGCGCAGATGCAGATTGACAAAGCCAGCGAGAAGAGCATCCGAATCACAGCCATGGACACTGAGGACCAAGGAGTCAAAGTGTTCCTGATCTCGGTAGGTCCTGGGAGCAGGGCCCTCCACATGAAGGGGTTTGCTTTAGACCAAGAGGTAGTTTGTTTCTGTCTTAGAATCATATGGACATGTTATTCACATTGCCACTGACCACCCCTAGGCTGGGCTTTGAGTTGTACATGTATGGAGAGAGAACTGGAACAGCACGTCTGAGCCCCAGCTGTGTACTTAGCCTGTACCAGGCACAGCAGGAATGGGAAGAAATGGGAGGAAAGAGACAAGGAGAGAGTCTCCCTCCTACCTGTGAAGATCCCAAAGGGACACCAGACTCTCAGATGGGGAAAAATATAAGACACAGTAAAATTCAGGGCTGTAATTAAATTGAGTGGCAGCAGCTATAAGGGTTGTCAGAATTTAAAAGAGAGATCAGCAAGGGTTCGTACGTTTCACAGAGAAAGTAGAACATTTAGCTGAGCCTCAAAGGATAACTAGAATTTAGATGATAACTGTTCACATTTGTGTATAGATAGAATTTGTACCCATGTCTCCTAAATCCAAGTATAATAGTCAAGTGCAAGGGAGAGGGATGGACATGCTAGTAAAAGGCAGTGACCAAGTCAAGGCAGCAATGACCTCGATAAGTATTGGGGACAGAGCATAGGCCACATTCTCGAAGCCCTTATAAACCAAGCAGAGCAATCTTGATGTACTACAAGAGGAAATAACAATGCATCTTTGCCTAAGGCATTCCTAAGATGGACAGATACCGTGTTTCCCCGATAATAAGACCTATCCCGAAAATAAGCCCTCCCCTTACTGTGTAAGATTCCTCTAAAATAAGCCCTCCCCCGAAAATAAGCCCTATTGAGATTGCTACTGTAGTGAAGGTGATCCCCTGCGCTACACGCTACATTACGGTACCCTTTTTATGCACCGTCACTCCTCTCCCACCCCCGTGAAACGCACGCCGCGCTCCGAGCTGCAGCAGTGAGCGCGTCATCCTGTTCTTTATTGAATTCATTATTGAATAAAGGTACATTTTTTTGTTCACATTTACCTGTTTATTAAAATTGCTGTCAATGTTCATTAAAATAAGCCCTCCCTGAAAATAAGCCCTCTGGTGTTTTTCTGTCCAAAAAATTTAATAAGACAGTGTCTTATTATCGGGGAAACACGGTAGCGTTTGGTAGGACTGGTGTCACTAGAGCACATCTTGGACCGTTGGTGTTAATAAGCCCTCTGGTGTTTTTCTGTCCAAAAAAAATAATAAGACAGTGTCTTATTATCGGGGAAACACGGTAGCGTTTGGTAGGACTGGTGTCACTAGAGCACATCTTGGACTGTTGGTGTTAAGTAGATAGCTCTTGCTATCTAGTAGTGGAGTAGAAATGGAGGAACAGCCACTGTCTAGGCTCATCAGTCTGCTCAGCTCTCTGAATGGGTGAGTCAGGGCCATCTCTTGTGCTGACCTTGGTGAACAAGGCATTTAGGTGATTGGAGTCACAGGATTTAAAGCCAGAAGAGACCTTGGAGATTATCCAGTTGAGCTCCCTCCTTTTATACAGTGAGGCAGTGGAGGGCCAAACTTGGCTTTCAATTGGCAGACTTGATTGAATCCAGGTTTTCTGGCTCCCAGGCAGCTTTTTTTCCACACCTGCATTTATGTCCTTTTTTCCAGCAAGACAAGATTCCTTCTCTGAACTGGTCATTTGTCTTTTTTGAAATAACTCTCATTGTCCCTCTGTCTTCTTACATGTCAAAGTATTTTTAGTCCCTTTGGACTTTCTACCCTGACCTCCCACTCCTTTCATTTGGAGAGCCCTGAAACAGAGAAAAGGAAAGTTTCAGAAGTTTATAATAGCATCTGGGGCTTTTTTCTCTCCCCCTGCTTTTCCCCCACTCCCAGTTCTCTTTATGCAGCTGCCCTTTGTCTTTGCAGGCCAGCTCCAAAGATACAGGACAGCTGTATGCAGCTCTGCATCATCGGATCTTGGCATTACGGAGCAGGATGGAACAAGAACAGGAGACCAAGACCCTGGCTCCAGAGCCTGAAGTGACGCAGTCAAATGAGGAAGACAGTGATGATGATGTTCTGGCTCCTTCTGCGTCCACTGGAGGGGGTGAGGACTCTGCCCCAGGCCATCCCAGCTCTGGGATCAGAATAGTCCAGGATCAGAAAGGGATATGTAGGACACAATTAAACATTGCAGACCAACTGTGCACATAATTCATCAGGCATTTATTAAGCACCTCCTGTGTGCCAGGCCTAGTACTCAGCACTGGGGATACAGAGAACAGCAAAAACAGTTCCTGTCCTCAAGGAGTCTTTCGGAACAAGCAACTTGAAAACAATAAAAATACAAGATAGAGTAAAATGCTGGTGATCTCATAGGGAAGGCCTTGGCATTGAGGGGGACTGGGAAGGACCTCTTGCAGAAGATGGGATTTTAACTGAGGAAGTCTGGGGTGCCTACAACTGGAGACATGGAGAGGGAGCATTCCAGCCATGGCAACTGGCAGAAAGGTACAGAGCAGGGAGGATGGTAGTCATATTTCAGGAATAACAGGGAGGCAGCATCACTGGATAATAGGCTATGTGGAGGGAGGAAAGTGTAAGAAGGGGTGAAGGGCTTTTAAAGTCAAAGGAGGATTTTATGTTTGAATCTGGAGGTAATAGGGAGCCAGTGGAATTGATTTGTGGGGGAGAGGTATGGTGGGAACATGAACAGCACTGTGCTTTAGGAAGATCACTGATGACTGAGTGGAGGCTAGACTGCAGTGGGAGAACACTGAGGCAAGGAGACCAACCAGAATGTTATAGCAGTAGTGGAGGCATAAGGTAATGAGGACTTGCTGTGGTGTCAGATATGTGAAGGAGACATAGAGGAAATGTTGCAACAATGTAATGGACAGAACTTGGCAAGAGAGAGGAGTGAGGGGTTGAGAAGAACATGGAGGTGATCGGGAAGATGTACCCTGAAGAGTGGTAAGGACACTCAGAAGAGGACAGGGTTTGGGGGGAAAGATAAAGATAATGAGTTCAGTTTTGGACATGAGTTTAAAATATTTATGAAATAATCCAATTCAAGATGTAGTTGGAGATGTGAGCCTAGAGGCTGGATAAGTAGATCTGAGAATCATGCATAGAGGTGTTAACTGAATCCAAGGGAGCTGAGGAGATCACTTAACAAAATAATGTAGTGGAAGAAGGAAGAGGGCCTAGGACAGAGATGAAGATCGCACACATGAAACTGAAAAGGAACAATCAGACAGGAGGAGAACCAGAGAGACTAGGGTAATGAACACCTCGAGAGGAGCGTGATGGACATTGTCAAAGGCTGCAGAGAGCCAAGAAGGGTGAGACTTGAGAAGAGGCCATAGTGCCCTGTGCTGTGCACTGGTGGAGACTTTAGGCATGGCTGTGACTTGAGTCCCTGTCCTCTTGGAGTTTGTGGTCTAGTGCAAGAGTTCTTAAGTGTTTTTGTGTCCAAGATCACTTTAGAAATCTGGCAGAATTTATTGGGAGAGATAGAAACAGGGCAAGCAAGGTATACCTTGCCATTGAAGTTGAATGTCAGCACCTTCTAGATACACTCTTATGTCCTTCTGTCCTTTTCTTTGTCCTACTACATTATAAGAACTGTCCTCCACACTGAATGGGTGAGTTTCTCACTCCTGTCCTCTCTTCCCCCACTGCAGACATATGCATTTTAACCAGGATCAGATGCTACTGATGGGGTGTAAGGGCTTGACCTTGAAAGAGATTGAGAGCCTTTCCATGAAAGTAGCTACCTGTACTCTTTCCTGGTTAAGCTTGACAAAGGTGTTAGCTTTCATTTCAGAAAAACAATTTTGGTGGACACATTGCTGGAGACAGTGTATTAGGTGGGACCCTTAAGAATAGATTAGACAGGTCTTTGGTCTAAGAGAGATAGCCAAGTGATCATCCTTTTATTAATAATCTGCTGACCTTATTTTTTAAAATGATTGAATTAACCCAAGGAAAAGAGAATGGATTAGACGTTGTATACAACAGCAATATTGTTTGAAGAATAACTGAATACCTAAGCTATTTTGAGTATTAAATATTCAGATCAACAAAGGACCTATGAAGGAAGACGCTATTCACCTCTAGATAAAGAACTGATGAATAGAAATATGCTTAGTATGGTGTGTGTGTGAAATAGTGGCCTTCTCTAGTGGGGGGAGGGAGGCAGAGATTCAGAACTTAAAAACAAACATTTTTTTTTAAAAGAATGGATTAGAGCCATAGGTATAAGATAGTTATGTGGTGCCAGCAATGATGTCATCCAAAGCCTTTACATTTCAAGCTTCCTTTTCTTCACTTCACGAAAAAGTACTTAGGAAACTGGGGATCCTTCCAGACCAGGATTAGGGCTGATAGAGGACATTGCTACACATCCCTAACTACAGCCCATTATGAATCAGTCATTTGTCTTCATAATAACATTACGAATAAATGACATTTAAATAGCTCCACTAAAATTGCCAAAGCCCTTTATATGCATGATTTTATGATAACCTCATAACCACACTTTGAGTTATGTGCTATTTTTTATTATCTTCATTTTACCTATGAGAGCACTGAGGCCCAGAAAGATTAAATGACTTACCCAGAGTCACACAGGTAGTAAGTGAAAGAGATAGACCTTTAAAATGCCAAGTTGACAGTTGTTGTGAGATGGAGGAGACATGCTCTCTGGTGCTTTGGAGTTGTTTACTTGTTGTGGGCTTTCCCCACCCCCCAAAGGCACGTGGGCTTTGGCCATGGCCCTCAGGATTATCAGACCCAGAGGGAGCTGCTGGTCAGATCTGGGGTATTTGGCTTCTTTCCCAAATACAAGGTGTCACTAAAAAGACGACCAGATGAGGGACATGGTAAAAAAATATTCTCGGAGGCCTTTTGCTCTCAGATGAGTGGGTCCTTGTCCCAGTTTTACTCTCAAATAGCCCATAAGAAAGGATCTGTGGAACTTTGTTCATGGAGGGTGAGTGAGGTGCCTCCCTGTGCTTTGCTTTCAGGCACCGGTGATGAAGGGGATGGGCAGACGGTCGGGAGCACATAGCAGCTGGAAGCTCCTCGGCTTGCAAGGCTGCTGCTTGTCCACCCCCCCGGCAGGCGCCTCAATCGTTCCAGGCAGTGTTGGCGGCTCCAGGACTTAGGAACCATGCATCCCTGTTCTGTTTGTTCGTTTCTTTGGTCTGGATCAGTAGATTCCACACAAAGCAGACTCAGAAAGCTGCCTGAATGTGGTTTGGGACATGAAAGCTCATCATATTGATGAGCAGAAAAATAACCTTCCTTGCCCCTCTTTTCATTGAAATGGCACATTGACTTCTCTCACACAACCCCTTCTCGAGACCTGAGGATTCTGTTTCTTCAGTAGCTCATGTGGCACCAACCTCCGGAAACTCATTCTGCAAGAACCTCAGGGCTTTAGCCATAGCTCTTGGGTCTGTCTGTCCTCTCCTCCTTAACACCTGACTCTTGGAGCCCCAGCCCAGCTGCAGGGAAGCAACACTGAGCAATTCCTATGCCCCTAAATCATCATCATCAAAATGTGGGCTCCTTGGAAATTGGTCAGGCTGAGTATTCTGCATCTTGTCCATCTCACCACAAGGGCAGTCCAGCTAGCCTCAGGGTCCCAGTCTTTCCACTGGCCCCTGTTGTCCAGGTCCAAGCCCCCAGGCAGCATTGAAGGGCCCAGTGGGTGTTTCACTGACTCCTCCTTCCCTTCCTGTGTCCAGTATTGTTTTGGGGGGTTTCTATTGTGCTGATCCTTTTTTTAAAAGGTTTATTTTTTTGTTGGTTTTGAATTTTTTTTTTTTAGTTTTTAATAAGATGCTCTTGTGTGTTGAGAAAGGAAGCTCTATTGTTTTGTACTCTTCTGTTACTATTTAAGGGAGAGCTAAGCCACTCTATAATAGGTGTTATATACCATTTGCTTAGTCATTTTTGTTCTGGCCAGGTGCAAGCTCACAGATAGATGCCCCTAGGTTGCCCAGTAATAACAGCTAGTGGGGAACACCTGTTAGCCTCCCAAAAGTAATGAGTCTTTCCAACAGTGGGGCCAGTCATGGAGCTAGCGTCTTTGGAGTTGTTTAAATGTTTTTTCTTTCCCTCTTCCTTTGATATTTTGATACAGCGACTCCTTTTCCCTTGATAATTCCTATTTGCATGACCACCACCATGGGAGCAGCTGAGATTAGGATGCTAAAGAGGCTGGGCTCCCTCCCAGTTCACTAACCAGTGGGGAAAGGGACTGTTTCTCCAGCTTAGTCTTCCTATATGGGCAGGATGAAGGGAGGGGGATTGCTCAGCCCTGGCCTGTTCACTTCACCCCATGCTACATCAGCTTCACTTGTCTTTCCAACCTATGCCGCAAATTAGAGATAACTACCAGACCCACCCCCACTGTGCCAGGGAGAGGACAGCTACCTTATTGACCAGCATCAGGAAAGAGTTTGGCTCACGGGATAGAATCCTGATATATCCATGGAGTTTAGGGATTGGCCTAAGTAAGTCTGTGATTTCTTTTAACACAACTGGATTTGACTTGAGTTCTTGGTGCCCACCACAAATAGAAGACTCTTCCTGGTCCTTCCCACAGTAGTGGGAACTGAAATCCCCTCCAGCTAGGATTTTCTTTTACTTTTGACTACTCTCATCATGGGACTGTTACTAGCAGTTTCTCTGGGAGGGCAACATCCCAGTGGTGCCATAAGACCTGGGCTGCTGACAAATAACTTTTGTCATTTTCTTCTGGGCTTATTCTTTTCCTCCCCTTCTCTTTCCTAGTGCTGCCTTGATATCAGGACATTTAAACACATTTTCAGATTAGTTAAATTGCCCCTTGGATGACAAAACTCACAAGTCCAGGGTCCTCAGGCTCTGCAGGTGAGCTTGGTGCTGTTTCCTCACCCTCCCCAACCCAGATGGTCTCACACTAACTTGGCCAAAGCCCAGAGAGAAGACGGAACCAGCAGATCTTGGGTCATGTTGGAAAGATTCAGCCATACTCCCACACAGATCTCACCCTCTGTTACGGTCATTCTTCAAACTTGTCAGCTGCTAAGTGAGAACATGCAGCTTCATGTTGGGGCCTTGCAGAGCTCTTTCTGAATAGTGAAGGGGGATAGATTCCACTTCAGCCCATACAAGCAACTTTTTGTGAATTTGGCCCAGAATTATCTTGATGCCCCATCCAACGCGAGTCATAGGCCAGAGCTAAACTTTATTACACTTCCTGCTTTCAGCCTTAGAAAACTAGTGACAGGTAAAACCAGATAATGCCCATGTGTTTTGGAAGATTTGTGTAAGACTGTCATATGAGATGTATTTGGGAATGACATTAAAACTTTTAACAAAACCTCCGGTCTGCTGCCTTGTGCTCTTTGCCACACAAGATTAGAGGTTAGTTTTTCTGAGGGAAGTTAAATGAACATTTTCAGCCTGATCAGGACAAGGTTCAGAGACCTTATAATAGCCTCTCAACTTTCCAGATATTTCTCAACAATAAAATCAAGAGTGCAGACAAAGATCAACTCAACCCCCTTCTAGCTCTGAAGGTCTCATTCTGAGTTTGCAAAATGAGGGGAGTCAAACTAAATAAAACAGAGACACAGGCCCAGGAAAAAGGAACCTGCTCAAAGTCAGACAGGTCAGGAATAACCTGGTCATCAATTCCTAGGCCTGTAATTCCTCTCTTCCCTGTCTTACACGTCTGGACCTTGGCTCTTCTGTCACGGTAGGAGGAAAGCTTTCAGCTTTGAGTCATCCTGGAGCTAAAGCCTGGCTGCAATGTCCTACCTCTGTTTCCTCTGTAAAGTAAAAGGCGGGAAAGGTTCCCTTCCAGTTCTAACACTGTAGCTCTAGGACTATTTCAGGGAATGATCATCATCCTTAAATTAAAAGCATTCCCAGGAGCAGAGCCATCTCTCTTTTATATGTTGATCCAGAACCAGAGATCACTGGGCAATAGAAGTTCCTCTTAGCTGAGAGGTCATGCTGCTTCCTGAACCTGAGATCCTCAGCTATTTTCATCTCTCAGTGCTCCCTCTTAGGAGAATCCAGGTTAACCCAACAGCCTCACCTAGTATACTGTCCAAAGAGTCTTCCTCCTCCCAACAAGGGTAGGCTCAGCCTCTTGCTCTAGTCACACTTGTAGAATTTAGATCTGGATGAAACAGAACTCCAAAGAGATTGTGACTTAGGAATCTCAGACCCAGAGCTGGAAGAAGCTCGTTTCATAGAAGAGCAGACTGAAGACCTAACTTGGCCTAGGGCACGTTGACACCATCTGAACCCCATTCCTCTTAATCCAGAGAGAACTTTTTTCCCACTGAATGTTGCAGGCTTCACACAGCAGAACTAGGATTTTGTCACTTTTCAAGCAAAGCCCTCTTTCCTGGACCACTCCCCCAGCTCCTTCCTGAGCACGGTAAATGCTGAATATCTTAATTCCCTTGTTGCCTTCTTAGTGTTTTCTAGTATCTTAAAATAACTCTTCTCCCACCCCATCCAATATTGGTGCCATTGCACTCCCACGAAATACCTTTGAGCAGGATCATAGAGATTTAATCCATTTCTCATTAGAGATGGAAAAACTTAAAAGTGCATAAAGGTTAAAATGACTATTCCAAGGTCATAGAGGTGGAGGTAGCAGATAAGGGATTCCAACCCATCTTCCATCCTCTGCCAGCCAAGGGGAGGGGCTTTTGCCACCCATATCCCACTTTACCCACCCAAGTTCAGCCGCACCCTTAACCTAGAGCTTTCTCTGAACATGGTGGGAAGGTGGGAACTGAAGGGGAAGCATCCCTTCCTGGAGTAATGAGGGCCCAGAAGATGCCTTCTCACAGCCTCAGAGCATGGAAGGAAAGGAATTCATTTTATCCAATTTGTCCAAGTAGGAATTCCCCTTCTCTAGCCCACCAATGCTCCCAACCAGACGTTACCCAGTTTTTGCTTAAAATTCACAGTTGGGCTGGGAGGAGGACATTCTGCTTTGGAACCATTTGTATGAGGAACTTTTTACTTTTATCAAACTGAGAGCTGCCTCCCTCTCTCTTGCATTTGTTGCTGCACCTAGTTCTGTCCTTTGCAAACAAGGAAAGCCAGTTTTACCTCTTCCCTAGAACACCTCTCCAAATACTTTTAGATAGGTTCATGTATCTCCCTGCCTCATATCTGTTTAGTAATGAACAAGGCAACAAAGTTGAGAGGCCAGCAGGGAACATGGATTTCATTTGAAAAGCACAAGTACAAGGGAACAGATTTGGGGGAGAGGGAGGAGAGGAATAGTTTCCAAGGCCAAACAAGCCAAGCTGCTTGGAGGGCCACAGCCTTTGCCAACCTCCTTGTGATACGCGATTAGGGATGGGAGGGTCAGTGATGAGTACTGGGTCTGGATAGGAGGCTTGCTGGGTCTCATGAATGCCCAGGAGATTGGTGGGGGAAGCAGTGGAGTATCAGAAGCAGGATAGAGGAAACCCCTCGTGGAGTGCGGGGACTAGTGATAACCAGTCTCAGGGCAAAATGAGAACCCACCTCATCTACTTGAATAGTTGTAGAAGCACTGGATTTTAGGGGAGGAAGGGGCCTTGGAGCCAAACAGGTTTGTGTGGTATAGAAGGACTGAATGATAACCCCAGGTCAATCACTTCATCTGTGGAAGGAAGAGATTGGACTAGGTGGTCTCCCTTTTACCACTGCACCAAAGGCTTCAGGAGGAAACTGAAGCCCAGACAAGGGAAAGGACTTTACCCACAGTCAAGTGGGTCAGAAAGAGGTAGAGTCAGGATTTAAATCTATTTCCTCCGACTCCAAATTTGGTGATACGGAAGCTTTCCCAAAAACCCGTCTCAAGCAGTTGGCTGGTGGGTGGACATGCTTAAGCCAAGGCAGAGAAAGATGAGCTGGTTGGGTTGGGGGAGGGCAGGGGAGAATGCCTCTACCCTATTCCAGGGCTAGGCCTCTGGTTCTTTCCCTTGGATCTGGGAAGCGTTGGTCACAGTTGCCAGGCACTGGTCATCAGAGCCACAAACTCTTCGTCTGTGTCCACAGAAGCACTCACACCACTGTAATAATCCAGGAACTCTGCCGCAGTGACCTGCAGGGGAACAGGATATCTGCCATGCCTAGCCTGCCCTGTTTCAGCCCATCTCCATGCCCGGCCATGTCCCCATTAGTATGGAAGGGGAAGGCGTTCCAGACACCAAGAAGCAAGGCCATACATCGAGGTGTGAAGACCACTGGCTTTGGGCTCAGGAACCTGGCCCTGCTTACTAGCTGCACACCCTGGAATAAAAGGGCCTTAGATTCCTCCTTGTAAAAAGAGGGAGTTGGACTAGAATTAGAATCGAGGCATCTTCACCATTTTTTTGTGTGGTGGACCCCTTGGCAGCTTGGTGAACCCTAGGGAATAATGTTTTTAAATGAATAAAAAATGAAATACATGGGATTACACGGGAAACCAGTTGTGTTGAAATACAGCTTTCAAAATTTAAGAAAAAGTTCTAAACCCCAGGTGAAGAACCCATGGACTAGATGATCCTTAGGGCCCCCTGAAGCCTTCATTCTTTTAAGCTCTTGTAACTAACTCCTAGAGAACAAAGAAACTTGGTGAACTGAGCAATATGTACATGAAGCCAGGGGGTCAGACCAGGGGCAGGTGGGTAGGAAGGAGGCCTGGCTACCTGCCCATCCTTGTCACCAGCATCAAAGTTGTCCAGGAAGTGCCGGAACACGTCATCCTCTGTCCATTCGCCACTCTGAAATTTAGGGTGTTTCTGGCCATTGTAAATGCCCCGAAGGTCATCCACAGTCACCATACCATCTCCACTGCTGTCCAGTTTGGTAAAGGCAGCCACGATGATGTCCTTCCTGGCCTGTGACATGGGCGGCTGGGGGTGAGGGGAATAATTAATAATTAAAATAATTAAGGATTTGGTCCGGGGCGGGGAAGGGAAGACAGAACCTCTGGAAAGATCTCAGTTGTCTGGGAACTTGTAGGTTAATATAGAAGGTGGCAAGCAATGGAATGATGGGAGGCAGAAGGTCTGGTCTCCAGCCTTTCTTTGCCTCTGTGACTTTGGCAAGCTACTTCCCCATCCTGGGTGTCATTTTCCTCCTATGTGAAGTGTTGGGAGGTTCCAGTATCTATGGGGGAAAGACCCCATGTTTGGGGGGTGGTTCCGCCATAGAAGATAGGGAGTAAGAATGGCATCCTCCAGTCCCACATTAACAATTGCCCTTTAGATACATCCACTCGGATAACCCACGGGCACCTCCAACTCAGCACGTCTCAAATATTTCAGTCTTGTTCCCCCCGCCCCCGGCCCAATATTCCAGTCTTCTAAACTTCTCTATTTCTGTTCAGGGTGACACTGTCCTCTCAGTTCTCAACCTCAGAGACAACCTTTGACTCCCTGATCTCCCTCAGCCCACCAAGTCTGTCCCCTCTATCCCCTCTATTTTCCCCCTCTCCTCCGACTCAGACCCTCATTAACTATGTTAGCATCTTAAGTGTTCTGCCTGCTTCTAGACTTCCCTCTCTGGTGCATCTTCCTCACAGCTGCCTAAGTGAGGTCCCTCCCCTCCTTAAGCAGCTCCAGGTGGTTCCTTAATGCCGTTAGGATAAAAATACAGATTCCTCTGTTTAGCATTTAAAGCATTTCACAACCTGGTCCAACCTCCCTTTCCTATTTCACATCCCTCCCCTTCATGTCCTCCCCAAACCCATCAATTGCCACTCCTCATAACATTTCATCCTCATGCCTTTGTGTGGGCTAGGCTCCATTCTTGGAAGGTACTCCCTCCTCACCTCCCAGAATGCCTGGTGGTGGTTGTTTATAAACCTCCAAACATTAGTTCAAGGCCACATCCTCCTGGGCCTTTCCTGCTTTCCCCATTCCATCCAAATTACCATGCATATAATTTATTTAGACTTTGTATTGACTTTTCTGTGAATATGTTTCACCTAATAGAACGTAAGCCCCTTGAGAGCAAGAACTTTTTGTTTTGTGTCTTTGTCTCCCCAGAGCTTGGCCCAGTGCTTGCTTAACACAGCAATGCTTGTTGAGTCCACATTTAGGTGGCCTCAGTGCAGGAAAGCTCCCTATACTGGAAGGGCTATTCCTAAGAGGATCAAGCATCCTCACCCGAAGGGCTCGAAGAAACTCCTCCAGGTCCAAGGTCCCATTGCCATCACGGTCCCAATGCTTACAGATATGCTCAGCCTCACCAGGCTCCAGGGTCAGCCCCATCTCCTCCAGCCCCCGATGCAGCTCATCTGCATCTATAGCCCGACTCCTGTTGGTGTCCAGTCGACGAAAAAACCTGGTGGGTTGGGGAATGGAGAGGTAGCTGCCTGCAAGGCAGGATAGACCTCAGTGGGGTCCAACCAGAAGTTTCAGGGGAGGAGAAGTTACCTGGCCAGGCCTTTGATACCAGATGCCCCACGTTCCAGGCACTTTGCTCTAAGTTTCTCAATGGCATTAGTGGCCTCCATAGTGAGTGAACTGCAAGATAGACCAAGCCCTGTGAGAGTCCTTCACACACACACACACACACACACACACACACACACA
>NW_027185755.1:221805-261629 GCF_028583685.1 Petaurus breviceps papuanus | reverse complement strand
CACACACACACACACACACACACACACACACACACATCTCCCTCATGCTGGTTCCTGTCATCATGATGTCACTTTGAAACCCACCTGCCCCCTTCCCTTGAACAGAGCAAACTGAGGGACTACTATCCCCACACACACATCCTATGTCCCCCTTTATCCTGGCAACACACCTACATCAACATACCTTGTGAATGAGGGAAAGAGTTCACCAGCCTTTCTCCCTTTAGCCCCTCCACGGAGAGCCGGGACCATTTCCTTACCCATAATCCCAGGAGTCAGATGGCCGATAGCCCTTCTGGCTCCTCCCTTGTCCTACAGAGTACAGAGGCCCAAGTTTTCTGGGCCTACCCAAGAGCCCAAAGCTGTACTACTTTGAATCAGGTGTGGATGGGAGGGGGCAGGATAGGTGAGCTCAGTACCAGAAATACTGTAAGTGTGTTCGGTTCACTTTCCGAGAGCCTGGATAGGTGCCAGGATTCCTGGGAGGGGGTAGAGGATTGCGCACAGGAGGGCAATACAAATAACTGCTTTCACAAAGCCGAGATTTCCAAGAAATGTAAACTCTGATCAGTGCTTTACCCAGGTAGTGGAGGTACCTCCCTCTCTTTGCCCCCCAATGCCTCCCACTCACCTTTCTTCAGAGATTGTGTTGGCCTGGAAGTTTCCTCTGGGCTTCTACGGAGTTCTTCCCCAGAAACAGAAGTCAGCGTCCTAGCTGGCAAGACACGTTGCTAAGGGACCAAGTGTCCACTGGGACTGGGAGGAGTTATAACCCTCCTGGCTGTAACCCTCTCGGCACCTAGGGCCTTGTGCCTGGAGCTCACAATTCCTAGCTACTCTAGGGACTGTAAACAGTAGGACCTGACTTAATCCCAGGCCTCTTTCAGGTCCCTCCATGGACCTTTGTCCTGTATCCCAGGCCCTGGAGCCATTGATGGGGGCTGGGCTTGGCAGGGGGCCAGACATCTACCCCAAGTTCTAAGAAGTGCAAGGTGACTGCAGACTGGGGCCCTGCAAAAATACAGCACCAACCCTGCTTTTTCACTGAAGGGTCCACATCATTTATGTAGCTGGCCCTGTGCTCAGTGACACAGTGCCAGGTAGGGGTGGCCTGGGGGAGAGAGCTAAGACCAGGAATTCAGAGGCCTCAGTTTGAGTCCTGAATTAGGGGTAAGAACTTGGATCCTAGAATGCCTGACCTGAAGAGGCTTCTGTTCCCTGGGCCTCAGTTCCCTCTTTTGTAGAATGGGGGCATTTGGTGAAATCCTCTTTAAAAGCTCCCTGTTGGCTCTAAATCCCAGACCCTGTGAGCCATTGCAATTGGAACTTTGAATCTGAAGGGGTGGAGGAGGGCAAATACCTCTCCCCTCAGGGACAGAGATCCTGTAATTGTGGACAAGTGGCATGACTGTGTGACCAGGAAGTATGGGGGTGGGGGATCCCCCTGTGCTTAGGAATCAGTCAGCTGAAATATGGTTTAGAGAAAAGAATGCTTGATTTAGAGCAGAGGAAGGATCTGGGTCCAATTCCCTCCTCTGCTGATGACTACACTGTTACAATGGCCATTAGAACTAGACTCAGTTTCCCGACTGTTAAGGAGTGGCTGGACAATGTCGCCGAAACACCAAGTATGGAGTGGCAGTGGCATCAGACAGTCAGCAATGGGCAGGGGAAGACTAAGGACCAGTTTCCTGGTCCCTTCACCATCCTACTACCCTACCCCACCCATCAGGAAGTTAGCCTAGATCCCTCCTCACCCACCAGGGACTTGGGCAATGGCCCTTCTTTAGGGGAAGTGGAGGATGGCTGCCTGAGCATCAGCTCCCTCTTAGGGGGCCCAGTGCCTAGTGGACAAGAGAGCAAAAGAATAGGCCCCATGTGCCCCCTTGCCGGCCTTCTCCCTATTCAGGCAAGGGAGTCACCTCATTTGGTTTACTCTCAAGAGTCCTGCCTTGTCATGGGACAAGTGCCAGGGAGCAGACACCAGAAACCTCACAAAATCACAAGTCCCCACCTCCCTCCCATTCTTCTAGAGTAGAAAACAGGGACATTCTTCTCTTACAGAGCTAGCATTGTTAGCTAAAAAGGCACAGTCACAACATCCTACGCAAATGCAGGTTGGGTGGGGTAGGAAGAGATCAGACCACTGAAAACAACCATGGACTCAGGGAGGCAACAGGGTTCCGATTCTTGCTCTCTCCTTGCTAGCTGGGTGACTTTAGGCAAGTTATTTGCCCTCTCTGGGCCTACTTCTTCCTCTATCAAATAGAAGGGTTCGACTGGGTGATCTCTAAGGTCCTTCCAGCTCCGATTTTAAGCCTCGCTGCCCACCAGCACAACAGACCCCTGTGCAGGACAGGCAGCGGCAGCAGGATGCATGGGCCTTGTGTTCCATCTACCCACCCTGTTTGTTGGATGGAAGATCTGGGGAACAGAAATGGAATTCCCCGAGTTAGCTAACCCCTTTTCCTTGTAGTTGACCCCTGACAGCCCACTGTGTGCAAAGCCAGGGCAGTTGTGAAGAGGTCCTATGTGCTTCGATCAGACAATTAACGAAATGAAGTGGCAAGATTTTCTCTTTTTACTTGCTTTTATAAAAAGTGAAATGTTTATCCTCAAATGGTGAACTTCCCCTTTAACAGCTTGGTTTGAGAATCACCGCATAGAAAAGAGACATGTAAAATATAGACATCTATTAGATATAAAAAAGGATTTCTAGTTGGCTACATAGAGCTGCATACAGAACGGCCGGCCACCCAAACTGTACTCCCATAGTCTGTGCTCTTCTAACCAGGTGTCCAGGTCAAACGCTGGTGCTGTCAACTCCAAATGAAGATTTGAATTCTTCTTTTAGGTTGGAATTCTGCTCCGCTGAGTATCACCTGACATCCGAGTCATTCACCAGAGCATGGAAACCACTGTTTTCTTATCCAGAAGTTGTCCCTGTAACAAGGCCTTGAGGAAACCAGCTGGCTCAACATTAGAAGGTAGAGAAGTGTAAGCCCTGGCCAACCATCTGATATGAACGAAGGTTAGTTGGGCCACTTGGGAAAACAACTCCTACTCGAATTTTTACAAAATCAAGAACAAATGTATTTGAAAAAAAGTATTTTAAAATACACTTAAACTGCCTATTAAAGCTGATAGAAAAGTGTGAGTGGCTTAGAACACAGGTGACATATTAAATGAACAAACCGTTGTGTCCCAGATCACTACTGCATTATTCAAAATAAGAAACTCCTAATTCCTCGAGGAGTTTCTCTGCTACCTCTAGGGATGGCACTGTTTTCAAAATACGAATCACTGTCAAGGCTGCTAACAGGAACGGGAAGCAGAGGGAACGTGGTAGAAGAGCCACAGGTTTTTTTGTTTTTGTTTTCTTGGAGGGGAGAGGGCAGGGCAATTGGGGTTAAGTGACTTGCCCAAGGTCACACAGCTAGCTAATGTTAAATGTCTGAGGCCGGATTTGAACTCAGGTCCTCCTGACTCCAGGGCCGGTGCTCTATTCACTGTGCCACCTAGCCACCCCTACACATTTGTTTTTTAAAGCCCCAGTGATCTGGAATAATGTGATCTTCAGAAATGCCAATCTACCTGCCCTTCCCAACTACATGTTGATTTGACCTTTTCCAACTCTGGGGTTTCTCCAGGATGGTGTTAACTCTGACTGAAGACTCAGTTTCCCCAAGAAGTCAGATCCACTATAAATAATCTCACTGTACTGTTGTACTCAGAAACCCTTCTATTACAAAATAGGACCTGGCTTCCAAGCCCAGTTGGGAATTGAGAGAAACTGCCCCCAGAGTCAAGCTATTTGTCCTTTAAACTTCTCTCTTCCTAAGGCATTACCTTCCTTATGGAGATGCTAGTCTATGTTCACCCTGAGTTTGAAGGTCCTGCAGAGAGAAATCTTTTTAAGGGGAGGAGAGATTGGGGGTGAAGGGGGAAACTATGTTCCTGAATCTAGAATCGCAGAGTCTCCTGGACCATGGCTCCTCCTGAGAGACAGGTGGGTTTAGCAGGACCCATGTCTCTGGGGGCAGGGCCAGAAATAGACCCAGAATTGCTTCTCTCAGGGACAACCTGGAGGACCCTCATCGCCCAGGTTTTAATGGCTACCACCACAAGGAGGAGGACTGAAAAGAAGCCTCTGGAGGAAGGGAGAGGCTAACAGGCAGGACAGCTCACACTGTGGTTCCAAACATAGTCTGGTCCAAGTCCTTGTCATCTAGGTCATCTTCACTGAGAGAGAAGGCCTGGCTGTTGGAGAGGGGGCAGGCAGGCCCGTCAGTCTCGGGTGTACCATCGGGCAGTGGGGAACTGCTGGCACTTGGTGGCCCTGCCCTGGCCAGAGGGCCCAGCTGCTCCCCTTCAGCCATGTAGGCCAACAGGCTGTCCAGCAGGGGCCGGCGCTGGCAGATCTTGTGCAGCAGCTCACTGCGATGCTTCAGCTGCACGATCAGGGCGTCTTTTTCCTGAATCACACTCAGGAGCTTCTGGACAGTCCCCTCCGAAGAAAATAGCTTTTCCTGAAGATCTGCAATCTCTCTTTGCAGGGTGGGGATGCACACCAGGAAAAAAACAAAAAACAAAAAATCTTTTGGTCTCATTCAATTCAACATTTATTAAGCCTCTATATGTCAGACACTGCTAAGAGCTAGGATTACAAAAGTAAAAATGAATCTTCCCTGTCCTCAAGGAGCTTACATTCTACTGGAAGGATGTGACTTTTACACAAATAAGTAACTACAAGGTAATTTGAGAAGAGAGAAAGTAATGGCTATGGGAGGAGGGAATAGGATAGGCTTGCTCTCCATTGGAGGTGGCCCCTGAGCTAAGCTAAAGGCTGCCTGGGATTCTAAGAGGTAGAGGAGGATTCCAGGCCCAGGGCATGGGTGGCCCACAGGATAGAAAGGCACAGAGGCAGGAGGTGGGATACCAAGTATTTGGCAGTGCAGCCAGAAGGCAATGCATGTGAAGGGAATAAAGGAAGTAAGTCCAAAAGGTAGGTGAGAGGCTGATAGATGGTGAAGGGCTTTAAATGTCAAATGAGGAAACTGTATTTTTTCCAAAAGCAACAGCGAGCCCGATATTCATGGTCAAACCTGTGACTCAGGAATATCACATCAGCAGCTGTGTGAGGGATGGACTGGAGAAAAGAGACTGAAGCAGGTGGAGTAGTGAGAAGCCCAGCAGACAGGGGGCTTGGCCCAGAGGCAGGAAAACCAGAGTTCAAATCTAAGCCTCAGACACTTGCTTAGCGGGGTGGCCCTGGGCGAGTTGCTTAACCTCTACCTGCCCCATTTTCCTCAACCATAAAGCAGAACCTGAGTCCCACAGCCGTGCTGAGGATCAAACAAGGTGTTTGTAAAGTGCTTCCAACTATGCTGGCACACGGTAGGTGCTTACTCAATGCTTTCCTAGTGCGAGTGAGAGCTGATGAGGACCCAAACTAGGGCTCTGGTTGCGTAAGTATAGAGAAAAGGAACAATGTGGGGAACGTTGTGAAGATAGAAATGACAAGAGATTTTATAGAGAGACTGTGAGGAACACAGAAGTGCCAGAGGTGACTCAGACCCTATGAACCAAAGTGACTGGAAGCATGGTGGCAGCCTCAACAGAAACAGGGAAGCCTGGAGAAAGGTGGGCCTGGAGGCAAGACCATGAGTCTTGTTTTGGGCATGTTGACTATGAGATGCCAGAGGTATGTCCAGAGGTGGAAACAAGCGACAGGCAGCTGCGGACTTGGGACTGGACTTTAGGACTAGATATTTCCACTCAGGAGTCATCCACCTGCATGGAGATGATAACTGGGCCCAGGGGAGTGGATGAAATCACCTGGGGAGGGTGAAAAAGAGATGAGGCCCTGGGACAAAACCCTGAGGGGCACCTGTGTTCAGAGGGGAGAAGAGAGATGCTGAGCTAGCAAAGGATCAAATCAAAACTGTCTGCAAGGGCCTCTGCAAACCTTCAGGGAGGCTGGAAACAATGCATCCCCTTCCCTCACATTCTAATACTGATTCAAGGTTTGCACAATGCCTTCCTAGCCATGACCCTGTGAGGCAGGGGGAACACATATTATCTCCAGTTACAGATGAGAAGACTGAGGCTGAGAAGTGCAGTCACTTGACCAATGTCACAGTGTTAGATCCAGGACTTGAACCCAAGCCCAGTGCTTCTCTTGCTACTCCACACTGCTCCTCAGACACTCAAGACTATTCACATTCATGGTTTTGTTTCTTCCCAACAAAGCCTGGCCAGAGCCCACCCAGGAAGCAGCCTTTCCTGCTGAACCTTGTCCCTAGGGTCACAGAACTGAGGACCTCACCACAGACCAAGACCAAGAAAGGCATCTAGGGCTTAATACGCCCCCCCCCCCCCCCCCCCCCCCAAGCAGCACTGTCTGCTAAAAGAGCCCTGATCTGGAAACCAGGGGGCCTAGGAGCTAGCTGGGGCTCAAGGGAGCCCAGGGGCTGCAAGAGCCTTCTAATCAAATTGGCCTCCATTGGGTTCAGTTCTTTTCTCAATTCTCCATCCCTTATGGATTGCTGCTTAAATAAGCTTCCTAAAACTCTATCCTGTATTTAAAAAGCTTCCTAAAACACTATCCCCTATTTTAAAAAACCTTCAGGGGCTCGCCATTGTGTCTTAATAACTGCACATTGAATAAAAGCATAGAACATTATAGCCTTGCATTTGAGACCTTCTCTGTCCTGGCCCCAACCTACCTTTCCAGCTTTACCTCACTGGAGTACCCTTTGCACAATATGCCATAGCTAAGTTGAACACTCCATCCCTGTTCCTAGTTCTCATCCTGCTCTTTCTTATCTGCAAGACTTTGATCACAGTATTCCCCCATCCCCACCCCCAATTAGTTAAATACAACACACTGAACAATCTCTACCTAGTATAGTATCTCCTTTCTTCAGGAACCACTTTAGGGACCACTTCCTCCAATAAGCCTTCTTTGACCCCACCCCCACCCCCCTTGCTGGAAGAATTCTCTTCCTCAGATTTCTTACAGAATTTTGTCCAGACCTCTCCTTTATGCTCATTCCATTCGCCCTTATACCTCAGCCACCATGTGTTCCTCTCCAGTCCTTAAGAGTGGGGCCTCTTCCTAGGGCTTTGCACATAGGATAAGGAGAGAGACCAGATATGACTTCACTAGGATAAGAAAGTCCCAGGTGAGGGGACTTCTTCACCACTGCAGGTTGGCAGCTTACAGCCTCAGAGAGTTACCTAGAGCACTAACAGTTAGATGATTTCCCAGGCTCACTCAGCTGGTGGGTATCTATCTACTAAAACATGCTGCCTTACACAAAGAAGTCACTCAATACATGTCTGTAGACTTGAACACCTCAGACAATTTTACACTTGTAAATGGTAATTTACAACAAGATCAGAAGTACTTGCTCATGCTCATAACATTCTTCCTCAGTCCCCTTAAATAACTAATAGTCTCCCCAATCCTTTCAGAAACTCCTTCACCCCTTGGCTTCCCTCACACCTCCTTTTCCCCTCCATTCCTCCAGTGCCTTCTAAGCCCGCTTCAGTCTCTCATCACTTCCTTCTCAGTATTACATCTCCACTTTCTCTAGGAAGCTATCAAGGCCTCTTAGTGCCTTCACGACCTTTCAATCCGGTCCCTCAAGTCTCTGACCCCACCCCAGTCTTTAAGACCCAACTCTCCCATTACCTCAAGCCCTTCACAGTCTCTGGATTCTCTTAAACAAGCTCTTGCTCGGTCCCCTGGTTCCCCCTCCCCATACCCAGCTCATTTCTCCCCTTCCTCACAGACTCATTCCCCTCACTCTCAGCCCCTTCGGGGCGTCCGATCACTCCCATGGCCCCCCTCACTACCCCCAAGCCCCCTCACTGTCTCCACCGTTTTCTTCCTCTCAATCCTCCCATTATTCCGCTAGGCCCCCCTCTCAGTCCTCCCTTCCCAGTTCCCCACAATTTCCTCCTCCCAGCCCAATACTTCTCCCAGTCCCCTACAATACACCTCACAGCCTCATTACTTCCCCACTTACTTTCCCAAATACTCTTCCCAGTTCCCCTAACACTCCCCTGCCCAGCACCCCCAACCTCAGACTCCCCAGCCCACGCCACCCGCACTGCTACCCTTAACAGCTCCCCACCCCCATCCTCTCCCAGCCTCCTCCCACCCCTCAGGCCACGGTTCCCGGGCCTCACCGGTCCTTGGCCCGGCCCAGCTCCCGGAGCGCCCCGCGAAGCTGCTCGTCCTTGCGGATAAGACTTTCCGCCTGCTCCCGCACCGTGCGCTCCGCCGCCCCCAGCCGCGCCTCCAGCTCCGCCGCCCGCCGGTGTACGGCCGCCAGGTGAGCGTTCGCTTCCCGGATCTGTACGGGAGACGGGCCCGACATGGCCCCGCCAGGCCTCTCACCTCACTCCGGAAACCGCCGCCGGACCCAGAGACTCCGCCCCGCCCCCTCATGGAGACCAATCACCGCTCACAACTCGACCGGTTGGAGCCAATCCACACCTAACTATCTCGACAGGCTCCGCCTGTTTGTCTCGACCAATCCTCACCTACGAACACCGACCAATCCCTGCTCTACCATGCCAGGCCTGCCTAGTCTATTTCAGGCAATACCGCCCCTCTAATTTAGCCAATTCGCGCTCACCAGGCATCTTCTTGATCAATGAATGCCCACCCACTTCATCCAGGCCCTTCTCATTCCAGCCAATCCACTGACTCTAAAAATGCTCCACCCCTGGGGCCAACCCCGCCCTCTTCGTACAGGCTCCGCCCAATCTAGGTAGTCTGTGTCGGCTCAGTCTCTCAATAAAGTTGTGCAGGTTTGCTTTCCGCCTGTTCCAACCCGGCCTGTCGCCAGCGCATGCGTGCCTCTCTTAGGACTTGGAGTAGCTGCCCTTGGGGCGGGACGAGGGGTGATCATGGCGTCTAGGCTGGTGAAGGAGTACTGGGACGTCCCCGATGGTACAGAATGCCACCGCAAGGCTTATGTCACCACCAAGATGGGTGCAGCTATTGGTGAGGCCTGGGGAGTAAAACGAGTTCCATTGCTTGTGGGTCATGGGAAGAAAGGGGTCCCGCCGGGGGGGAGGGTCTGGGAATGAGGGGGAGTCCTTTGGGGTTACTGCATCCGGGTTATGGGGGGGTGAGGTTTCCCCCTTCCAGGGGTCACTGCTTCCAGATTACAGGGAGGGGGCAATGAAGATTCCCCAGGGAGGAGGAAGGGGGGTCACTGCATCTGTGTTTTAATGGGAATGAACCACCCCACCCCCGGAGAGGGATCGGAGTGGAAAATCCCCCGGGGAAACTCATTGAGGGTGAGGGGATGGGGGGGAGTCTCAGCATCCAGGGTAGTGGACTTGAGGGTCCTCCGTCCACCAGCATCTGAGCCATTGGAAGTGGGGAACCCCAGGGGAGTTACTGCGGGACCCCCAGGAGTCACCGAAAATGAGAACTTTCCCTGGGGTGACTTTGCATGGGCTTTACTGGGAGGAAGGGGGCTCCCTGGGGGCTCTTACGCCCAAATCACATACATACAGGTGTATCAGGTGAACTTCTGGTTTGGGGACCCTGTGAGAGCAGTAGAAGGGAGGACGTTATTAAGAGAGAATGAACGATTCTCTCTAGGAATAGAGCTAGCAGGTCAACTGACGTTTCTTCTTGGGGTCTTACAGGAGATAAATTCACAGGCTACAAGGTTTGGATAGCAAACACGCAAGATGAAAGAGAGATGTAAATCAGGGAGGTGAATTTGGTGTAGGCATTACTGAGGGGTTGTGGAATGAGACCTGTGGCCCTAGGTTTCATATGGCTCTGGAAGGGTAAACCTCACTAAAAAGTAATTGAAGAAATTGAATAGGATTATGTATTAAAACTGTATACTGACTTGAGAAATCTAGAACCCAGAGAGGTGAAGAATAGTGGAGAAAGAAAAGTTAATCAATATACCACCGACCCTGTCATTCAAAAGAAAAGCTGGATGGTTTCTGGTCACAAAACTGTCATGGAGACATAATATAATCAATTACTCAGATACTGCTAGAATTCTTTGTTCTAAAAGCAGAGTTACTAAGAAATTAATTATTTAATTCTTCAAAAAATAATGAAAATAATCAAGGGAGCTATTCTTTTGAATCCATTTCTAACCAGTGACCTTGGCATCCAGAAAAGATAAACGATCCATGTTAAAATTTGTGCTAGAGGAGAAAAGGAAAACCAGGCATGGTATGACCTGAACTGAAGACTTAGAAGCATGGCCTTCAGAGAGTAGCATAAGTAGCATCCCATGGTCTAAAAAATCTACAAGATACAAAGAAAACTATTCCAGTAAGGAAGAAAACAGGCAGCTGCCAAAAGAGACTGATACAGGGAAATCATTGACCTATTCAGATATTTTTTAAAGGGTTTGTGTAGATAGATGATGGGGCACCTAGATGTTGAGGTGAATAGAATGCCGCTTCTGGAGTCAGGAGGACCTGAGTTCAAATTGACCTCCAATATTTACTAGCTATGTGACCCTGAACAAGTCTGTAATCCTGTTTGCCTCAGTTTTTTCATCTGTAAAATGAGCTGGAGAAGGAAATGGCAAATCACTCCAGTATCTTTCCCAAGAAGTCGCAGATGGGATCATGAAGAATTAGACAAGACTGAACAAGAACAATGATAGATGATCAATCAAGGATAAGTACCAAAAAACAGGTATCAGTTATGAAGCTTCTCAAATGGGTGGGGAGAGGCTGGAAGGAGGGAGAGAATTCAGAACTGTTTAAAGCTTAAGCTCAGTTCAGACTGAAAAGTAGGTGCAAAAAACAGCAAAACAGCCTTTTTTAGTTATGTTGGAAGCAGAAGGGCAGTCAGGACATGGCATATGCTTAGAATGGATTGAATATTGGTAGTGGGTTACAGAAAACAAAACTATAAAACTTTCGTTTTGCTTCAGGGTTTTTTCCCTGCCAAAGAGAATGATCTTTGAACTGGAACTACTAGACCAAAACGAGTTATAATAGGGCATTAAGACCAAGATCCTGCTCTTCCTCTCAATCAGTGAGATCAGAGTGAAGCTTAAAATAAGCTATATCCCTGGGCACTGAGAGAAGAGTAGGCCTGTGTTATTGCTGAATTCCCAGAAGAGATCTTTGAAAAATTTTTAAAAGTAGAAGGAAGTTGTACAGGATGGAAAAAAAGGCAAATCTTTACTCTTTATATTTTATTTTTTAGGCTTGTGAAATAAATTCCTGGCAGAATTGTAGGGTGTTATTAAAGGGATGGTTTGTGAGCACTTAAGAGAGAAAGGAATCAGTAAGAGAGAGTATGGCTTTCTTTAGAACAAGTTCTCTTATTTCTGTTTTTATACCATAGTATACTGTTAGCTCAAGGGATTACTATAGACTAGGCCTGCACAACCCATGGGCCGCAGGTTGTGCAGGCCTGCTATAGACATAAATTACTTTGATTTCAAGAAAACATTTTGATAGGTTCTCTTGCTGTCCTTGTGGGAAAGATAAAAAGATGTAGATTCTATAGTAAAGGTATGTGGATTTGATCCTCATTGAATGACCCACCCAAAATGGTCATTAATGGCTCCAAGTCTCTAATAGAGAGGTCTCTAATAAAATAGTATCCCAGGAATCTTGCTTTGCCCCAGTGCTGTTTAACATATTTATCAGTGATTTGAATAAAGGTATAACTCAGATTTGCAGATAACACAGACCTGACCTGGAGATAGCTCATAAATGTATTGGACAACAATGTATTAAAAAAGAAAGTATCAAAAAAATATATAGCTAGGTCAGTGTGCTGAATCTTGCAAAATGAAATTTAATAGAGATAAATGTAAACTTGATTTTCCAACCCCAAGTAGAAGATTTTACAATTTCAAGATGGGGATGGGTCGTGGCTAGACAACAGTTTATATGAAAAAGGTCTAGGGCAGGAATATTTAACTTTTATGTGTGTCATGGACACGTTTGGCAGTCTGATAAGGTCTATGGATCTTCTCAAGATGTTTTTAAATATATAATATAAAGTACACAGGATTACAAAGGAAACCAAAGGTTAGCAAAAGTCAAGATGTAATTTCCTTGCCACAAAAGTTGATAGATCTTTGAAATCTAATCATGAGACCCTTTGGGGACCTAAGGGTAAGAACTCCTAATAGAGATATTATAGTAACTACAGACTCATTGTGAATTAACAGTGTTAACTGCAGCTAAAAAAAGACAAAAGGATCCTAAACTCACAGAGTGTGGCCTGGAGTCAGTTCAAATCCTGCCTCAGATACTAACAGTATGACTGTGGGCAAGTCACTTAACTTCTGTCTCCTTTTCCTCATTGGTAAAGTAGGGATAGTAACCACACCCACTTCTCAGGGTGGTTGTGCTTCCCAAATGAGTTGTAAAGCACTTTGCAAACCTTTAACTGCTGTATAAATATTAGCTGAACTCGTTGTTACCTTACCGTATTGTTGTTGTTATTGTAGTAATATAAGGGCTCCTTCTCCTGGACTTCTCCACAGCCTTTGATGCTGTTGATCACAGTCTTCTTTGATACTGCCCTCTGGGTTTCCAGGACACTGCTCTCTCCTGGTTCTCATCCTGCTTTTTTAATTTTGCCATTCCTTCATCTCTTTTGCTTATTCTCTTCCAAATCAAGCCCTCTAATTTAGGTGTCCCTCTTTTCTCTCTCTACATTGCCTTGCTTGGTGATCTCATCATCTCCCATGGATTTAATTATTCTGTCTGTGCTTATGATTCTCCACTAGCTATCTTGCCCCAGTACCTCTGCTGACCTCCAGTCATGCATCTCCAGCTGCTTTTCAGACATTCTCAAACTGGATTCCAGGAGACATCTTAAAATCATTGTGTCCAGAACAAAATTCATTATCTTTCCCCCTAAACTGTCCCCCTGTCATACCTTCCCTATTAAGTAAAGGGCAGCACCATTCTCCCAGGCCTTGAGGCGCACAGTTTGAATCATCCTGGACCCCTCCCTGCCTCTGACTCCCCCTCCCCCATATCCAGTTTCTTGCCCCGTCCATTTTGCCTTTGCAGCATCTCTCAAACACACCCCCTTCTCTCCTTTGACATAGCCACCACTCTGGTGAAGGCTCTCATCACTTCAGGCTTAAAGTATTGCAATAACTGCCGGTGAATCTGGCTGCCAAAAGTCTCTCCTTACTCCAGTCCATCCTTCATCCAGCCACTAAAGTGATTTTTTTTAAAGAGAAGGTCCAGTCATGTCATCTTCCCCCTCTCCTCAGGAAACCCCTGTGCCTTCCTCTTGCCTCCAGGACTAAATACAGAATGTTCTCTTTGGCATTCAAAGCCCTTCAGGACCTAGCTGCCTCCTGCCTTTTCAGTCCTCTTATACTTTAACTCCCCTGTGCGTATTCTTTGATCTGCTGTTCCATGAGCAAGCCACTCCATTCTCAGCTCCAGACACTTCCTCTGGCTGCCCCCTTGCTTGGAATGCTTCTCCTCCTCTGCTACCCCTGCCGACCTTCCTGGCTTCCTCTAAGTCCCAGTTGAAATCCAGTCTCTTTCAGGAAGTGTCCCCAGCCCTTACTTTTCGTGCTTTTCTTCTGTGAATCATTTCCTCTCTATGTTTTGTGTACCTGCTTTGTATACATTTGCTTACATATTGTCTCCCCACCCCCCCAGGCCAGGTACTAGCGTTTGCTTCTTTTTATAGCCCCAGTACTTGGCATAGTGCCTGGCATACAGTAGGCGCTTAATTAATGTTTACCGATGGGTTGACATACAGTAATGCTTGTGCACTTATTTGTACACTATCTTATTATACATGTGCACACACTGTCACACACATACATGCCCTTTCCCTTCATACACATGTGTGCACCCACACGTACATACACACATAATAATCATCCTCGTGTATTTAAATATTGTCATATGGGAGATTGAATTGGCTTCAGAAGGCAGACCTTGGAACAGTGGGGACAGGCTATAGACTTGTTAGGAGAAGGGACTGCCTAAGAATTATTCAAACCATCCTCAAATGGAATGGGCTGAATTGCCTCATAATTGGAGCTCTCCAAGTGAAGACTGGATTGATCCCTTCTTAGGAAGGTTATAGAGGGGCCTCGGGCTCCCATAAGGCTTGGCCTGGCTGCCCTCCAATGGCCTGTCCTGTGCTGAGAGTCAGGGATTACTGGAACACCGACCTCATAGCTGAGCATTATCCAAATTTCCTGGAATCATCTTACAAGTTTGCTTTATCCATCAGGAAGGCGCTGATGACATCCTGAAGGCAATGTAATTTAATAGAAAGCCTGCTGGCCTAGGCCTTAAGGCCTGGCTCTGCTCTTTGTTGGACTGAGGTTCCTTCCAGCTCTAAAACTATGTTTCTGGGACTGACAGAAAAGGCTCACTAACGACAGGCCATTTCTGCTGTTGACTTGCTCCTCCTGCCCTCCTCTGGAGACTTCTGTGCCCAGGGGAAAGGTTCTGTACCCTAGTCCTTGCCTATCTTGGTGAGCTCCCTTGGTGTAGAGGAGACAAGAACGCAAACACACATATCCTTAGGAAGAGAAGCGGAGAGCTTAGTAAAACTTAGGTGTGCCACATCCCAGGGCAGCCTCCCCAAAGGGTCACCACTGAAATCCCTTATCCCTTTTCCTGTTGTGGCCTGAAGACTGCCACATCTGAGGTCTAGCAACAGAAAACTGATTTAGTCTAATCTGTTCCCCTCTGGTGATTGCAATCCCATTGTATCATTAGCCTTGGACCCCAGGTGCCTCATTTTAATCCTTGAGTCTTCCCTTGTGTCATTTAAAATGTTTCATAATAAAGTCCTATTGCTTTGTGCATTGGAGTTCTGGATGACTCATGTTTAACAAAACAAAACTTTTTTAAGAATCAAAAGTATTGGGGCGGCCAGGTGGCGCACTGAGTAAGAGTGCCGGTCCCAGTGTCAGGAGACCTGGGATCGGTTCCAGCCTCAGATACTCGGTATCCACACAAAAATAACTGGCCCTGTAACCTTGAGCAAGTTACTTAACCCTGATTGCTTTTAAAAAAAAAAAAGAATCGAAAGTATTGGAATAGACTGTAGTGGACAGAATTAGGAAAGGTCAGTGTAGGCTTAGTACAAGGGAAGACTTCCCACTAATTTTTGCCCTAAAATAGAGTGGGCTGCCCTGAACAGCAGTGGCTTCATCTTTGCTAGAGGAGGCTGGATTCCTCTCTGGGGAATGTTCTGGCCAATTCCTGTTGAGCTCGGAGTTGGCTCGCTTGCCTTCTGAGTTCTTGGGGGGCAGGGGGGTGTCTAGGGTCACTATGGAGAAGTCCTTGTGTCTGGCTTCCTTGGAGGGGTGGGAGGTGGCACTTCCCCCTGAGAATGCACATCACTGCCCCCAGCCTTTCTGCTCAGGCCCTTTATTTACTGTCTGGATTTTCTTGCCTCCTTACCAGTAGGCTTTCCACCCTGGAGATAGTGCTGCCGTAGGAGGCACCTTTCCTGGTTGGCGAGGCCTAGACCTGGACCACCATGTTCCCTTCCCTCCAAATGTGACTCTCTCTCTGGTCTTTGCTGCCTCTATCACCAGTGTCCCTTCCTTCCCCTCCCCCTACCCTCTCGCTCCCTTCTCTATTAGGATGGAAGGTTTTTGAGGGTAGGGACTATCCTAATTTACTTGCCTGGCATATACTAAACACCTTATATGAAAAGACATGAGTCTTTACAGCTGTAAATAGCTACTTGAGTTGAGCTCAAAAGGAAGACCCTTCCCCATTCCATAGGGAATAGTGTGAGCCGAGGCAGAGTTGGGAGAGCCTGAGGCCTCCATGGGGAATAATCCTTGTTCTGCTGAGTGCAGTGTGTGTTGTAGAGAGTGGTAAAAGTTGTGCCACATTTTGGAACCCGGTAAGTGGCAGACAAATAGGGCTAAAGCACAGGCCTTCTGCCTCTGAGTTTCATGTCCTTTCCGTTGCACTCATCTGAGCCCTACAGCACGAGGCAAAGTATGTTTCCTTGTGGGCCCAGACTGCAGATCCCACAGGAAACCACAAATGTGGATTGGTGTTGAGTTGTTTTCAGTCCGACTCTTCCTGACCCCATGTGGGGTTTTCTCGGCAAAGACTGAAGAGTGGTTTGCCCTTTCCTTCTCCAGATCATTTTACAGATGAGGAAACCGAGGCAAACAGGGTTAAATGACTCACCTAGAGTCACTTGGCTAGTAAGTGTCTGAGGCCAGATTTGAACTCTGGAAGACCAGTCTCCTTGACTCCAGGCTCAGTGCTCTGTGCACGGTGGCGCCCCCTAGCTGCGCATGTTGGGATTTGGCGAAATGGAACTGAACACTTAGGAGCTGTTTACTGTGAAAGCTGCCATATCATAGTAAGAGCCTTGATTAATTATTTACATTTTATGCTTCTTCAGTGTTAAATTCTGCATATAAGTGGGGCTATACTGACAGCGCTATATTGTGTGGTAGGCCCTGATAGGACACCTGGGCTGGGCTGCCTTGGACTCCCAGTGAAAGGAGAAGTCTGGACTCGACAGTTTAGAGGCCCTTTCCCCTCGGGCACTCTGCAGTTCCATGCTTGGGAGGAAGGTCACTGGCTGTTCCACTGGGCTGTCTTTGTGTATACTGGTAAAAGGGAAAGGAGGAGGAAGAGGATAGGATAGCGCAGTGTGCTCTCCTTGCAAGGCTCAGAGAGAAGATTTGTGCAGTGAGAGAGGAGGGAAGCTGTCCTGGCCTCAGTTTCCCTGTGTGCCTTGGAGGAGGGCTGGAAGCCCCTGGAGGGGGGGGGAGAGGGTGGCCATGCTCTTTTCAGCAGCCTGCCCTGGACCTCACCTCACAGACAGAGCCCACATGCACGGGATGTACAGACAGGCTGGCTCGGAGTCAGGCGGTGTGTTTAGTGTTCACTGGGGATCTGTCTAAACACTGGGATAACCCGTCAGGGCCAGGAATGAATCCACTCCACTCAGCGCCAGCCAGACCCAAACTCTGGTCCTGAGGCCAGTTCTGGGCTCCGCCCTGCATAGAAGCCAAGCACATCACAGGGGGATCAAGGGCTGGAAAATGTGACCTGAGTGGAAACGTTGGAGGCTAAGGCAGGGAGGCCCCCTCGAAGGGGGCTGGGGGCAGCCAGGTGTGAAGTGATCCGGCTCTTGAGTGCAGCTGGAAGGATGGCGACGATGGGCTGGGTGTGAGTAGGGAGGAAAAATTGGCAGTGCTTTGCTGTGAAACAGCTGTCAGAGCTGAGCCAGAGACAGGGCCCCGAAGGAGAATGGTGCCATTGATGCTGACAGGGAGGTTAAGAAGAGGTAACGGCCTAGGGGGCCTCCCTTTTTGACATGAAGCTTTCAGTGTTTGGGGGACAGCCATGTGGAGGTGTTCATTACATACCACCTGTCAAAAAACATGGAAGATGAGAAACCAGGATCGAGAAGTCAGTGTCGTGGGAAGAGCCCTGAGCTGGGCTGGGGAAACCTAGGGCCTAGACACCCATTGTGTGATTCACCCCTCTGGGCATCACCTACAGAGTCAAGGCACTGGGTCCCCTCTGGCCACAGTTTTCTGAGAATGTCCTGGTGATTCTGTAGGTTTTGTTGTGTGGTGCAGGGTATAATAACAATAGTAATTGATATTTATATAGCGCTTTAAGGATTCCAAAGTCCTGTACATTTTATACTTACAGTAACCAGTGGGACATAAGGTGGCTCTATTTTCCAGATGAAAAAAGTGAGTGACTTAGCTTGCATGATAAAGCCAAGAAGTATCTGAGGCAGGATTTTCACCCAGACCTTCCAGGATCCAAATCCTCTCCTACACTGCCTGTCCAGAGTCCTGGGTGGGAGTCATCCAGCCAGAAAGAAGAGCAGCACATCCTTTGTCACCCCCAGGGAGGCTCTTACGTATGTGTCACAGTCCTACCTGGTGTTAGTTGTAGCTGTGTGTTGTGTGTGAGTGAATTTCCCTGGTAGGTGTAGTGTAGTGTAGAGGCTAAGAGCAAGGGGGCTTAAGCCTTGGGGAGTAAGAGAACAGAGCTTGGAGACCTGAGAAGAACCAGGCAGGCTCTGGGGAATGAAAGCCAATAGTAGGCTAGCCCCTGTCTGCCACTGAGGTGCTGTGTCACCTTGATTCTCCTCTAGGCCTCATTTTCCTTTACTCTAAAATGGTGATTGAGCGGTTAGTAGATACATGAGAGGCACTGAGGGATACAGGCCTTACTCATCCGGAGTTTAAAATCCAACAGGGGAGATAAGGCGAGGAGACATAAAGTAATAGAGGGCTCTGTCTGTATTGCATGCCCAGAGAGGGCTAGAGGGGTTCAGAGAGGGGAGGGTCAGCAGGACAAGGGAAGGGAGAGTCCAGAAAGAAGGCGACTCGAGAAAGGGGGATCTTGAACTAAGCTCTAAAACATGGTTATGGATAGATTAGCCTACTCAGTAAACCCCCCAGATATACCTCGGGCTTTCTCACCTCTGCGCTCTGCTCGTGGTGTGAAAGGCAGCTGATTTATCAAAAGAGGACCTGGGTTCAAACCCCAGCTCTGATGCTTCCTGACTATGGGCAGGTTCCTGAAGCTCTCTTGGCATCACTTTCCTGATCTGTAAAATCAGAATGATGATGATGATGATGATGTTGATGTTTCTACCTCCCCATTTGCCTTTTACTTTATCTCCCTCACCCTGAGCACCTCCATGTAGAAAGTCTTAATCCTAGCCATGCTTCTCAAATTATATTTGCCGATTAAATGGAGGTAACAAAGCTCACTCTGTCAGCCTCACAGGGTGCCACACTGTGCTGGGGATGCAAGTACAATATGTTCGGAGTGAGTTCTCATTCTGTTGGCAGACCCAACAAGTCCGTGTGTAAATATATACAGACCAGCTCTAAAACCATGGATGGGCCCAGGCACTAGCAGCTGGAGAGGGGCTTGGGAAGGCAGCACTTGGACTGAGGCTTGAAGGAGGAGAGGTTTGAGATTGGGAAGATGCCGCTGAGCAGGGTGGGCAGAGGATGTTTGGCGCATGAGTGCTGACCGCTGTACAGTGTGTGGAGACCAGAGACCCCATCTAGCGGAAAGAAGCCAGCACCCCTCGATTGTGGGGTGCAAGGAGCATCACGTACAGTGAGGCTGGAAGGGCAGGCAGGATGAAGGATTCTCTTGGAAGCCACAGGGAGCTGCTGGAGCTCATTGCCCCGGGCAGTGACATGGTCAGAAACATGCTTAAGGAGGTATCTGATAAGCACAAACACTGTTTCTGCCTTTAGAACCCCTGTGATTTGTACACTTGGAGTATGTAAGGATGTCTGAGTTAAACTGAAATGTGTCACTGTGGATGGAGTGCTGAACTTGAGTCTGGGCCCAGATTTGAATCCTGCCTCTGCCCTGGAAGAGATGTGTGACTTGGGCTGTATCCGCTGACTTCTCTGGGACTCAGTTTCCTGATCTCTAAAATGAGGCTTTAGATGAACTGACCTTTGTAGTCCCTTCTGGCTCTGAATCCGTGATCTTGTGAAATTAAATTGGGCTGCCATGGCCAACCTCATGGCCAGCCTGGCTCTGTGGATGGCAAGGTTGTCCCCATGCTCCTCTTGGTGGGTGACATTGTCCCAGTTGTATCATGCCCTGGAACATTAGAATTACCTTCAGGAAAATCCATGATAACCCATCAGCCAAATCATTCACACAGGAAAAGTCAGTTGGGTGAGAAAATGTCCCTTGTCTAGGCTAACGTGGCATTGGCTAGCAGTCATGGAGTTAGTCGGTCACTTCACGTTTCGGTTGGGTGGCTTCTGCATGGGGGGCAGTGAGGAAGACTCAGATGGAGCTGGGGGAAATGGCGGGGCATTGGAGGAACTGCATGCATGGTCTGTAGCTCCTGAACACAATAGCCTCTGCTTTTGACACCAGAATTCTCCTGGGGATCTTCTGTGTTTGCACATCTTGGGATCTTTTTCAGAGGACTCAGAGTTGCAGGCGACCCCCGAGGTCATTGGAGAGTTGCATGGTAGGCACAAGCAGGAGGCTGGAGTATAATCCAGCTGGCCAATGCATAAGGTGTAGCATGAAGAGAATGTGTGATTGGAAATCAGTGAGTCTCTTGGGAAGTAAGAGCAGAGACAATAGCTGGACAGCTTGGGTGTGACACTGGTCCCCAGGAAAGGCAAACCTACCTGCAGCAGTACCTCCCCAGGGGAGGGGTCCTTTCCCAAGGACTCCAGCGCACTGGCTGGGAAAGCATGAATGGGTTATGGTCTGAACTCTGGGGTGGAACGCTCCTTCATTGAGATCACAGGCCCATTGGAGGAATTTGTTAATGAAGAACATTGTTTAACAAGTCACATTTTCTTTCTGCAGGCTTGGTGGCATCAGCCTACAACCTTGTGTTTGTCCCACCTGAATCAACTGCTGAAGGAATTTTAAGGGCTGGGAAAATTACCTTCTCCATGGGTAAGAGACCCTGTCATTCCCTGATATCCCCACCTCCAGTCCTGCCTCTTATGGCTTCCCCGTGTTTAGCCTCTGGGCCAGTTAGCCTGAACTGTGTCTTTCAAGATCCGACTTAATCCTGACCCCCTCCTCCAGGTGCCAGAGATCTCTTCCTACCTTGTATCACAGTGATTTGTGAACCTCTGAACTGCCTTGAGGACAAGGGCTGTGGTTTTTTAAATCTTTACATCCCCCACACCTAGGGCAGGGCCCAAGCAGAATCGGTTCAGTGGATGAGGGAGAGTTCCCCATAAACTCCTCAAGGGGAGATTGGCACCATTTGTGTCCCTAAACCAGAGCTGGGAGCAGGGTCTCCCATGGAGAGAGTCACTGAAGAAATGAGCATTTTCCTAAGGAGACTTGGGCCTGCTCCAGGCAGGTCTTGCAGCTCTGTCTCCCTGATGTCAGAGCCCCCCAAGGGCGGGGAGTGGTTTGCAGAGTGCTGGTTTAGAGTTGGCCTCTGTCATCTCTGTAGATGTGTGCTGCCACGTGACCCAAGGCACCCTCCACATAGTCGGTCAGCAGCCTAGGAGCTGGGGCTGACTCAGGTCTCTGCTCTCCAGCCTCGGTCCTCTTTCCGCTTTGTCTTGCTTACACTGTCTCTTCCCACAGTAGGTGGCACCTCTTGAAAGCCTGAGCTCTGGGCAAGAGGGGCAAGTCTGAGGCAGCTTGGCAGTGTAGACAGAGGGCTGGATCTGCAGGCAGTGGACCGGAATCATCCCAGCTGCTCGCTGTGGGCTTATGAGCAGAGCCTCAGTTTCCCTGTCTAGAAAATAAGGGTGATAATTCTTTCATTATCTACATCTTTTGGTTATGAAAGAAACACTTAGTCAAACTTAAAGCTCCATAGGGATACTGTTGTTGTTTCTATTATTATCAGTCACAGTACCTATAGAAGTGTCATTGTCAGGTCTAGTGTTGAGGCACCCCCCCTCCCCCCCACCCTGTGAAGGCATGCACCATCAGAGACTGTGACATTGAGCCATCAAGTTCCTGCCTTTGTGGCCCTCCCTGGGGTAAGCCATTATTCACTTCACATGGCACTGGGCAGTGGTAGTTCCTCTCTGATCTAGGTTGCCTCGGACCTTCCTTAGCCTAAGTAGACTTAGTTGGATCCTGGAGTAGAACCCCTCTGCAGGGGGGCTCTCCTGGGGTCCCATACTTGGCTCTGCTCACTCCTTCCATGAATTCATCTCTTCCTGTTGTCTCAGCTGCCAGTTTTACGATGACCAAATCTGTGTCTCCAACTGAATTTCCTGATGATGCCTCAAACTCAGCCATTCCCCAGCCCAAACCCTCCCCTCACCCTCAACTCTGCCACCTGACAGCTGTCCAGCTTTGTAGCTTTGGGTCATCTTTGATTCCTTTTCCCTCACCCCCTTCTATCCAGTTAGCTCCTGTTTTACCTCCAATCCAGTATCCAATATCTGTCCATTCTTTACTCCCTCCCTGCCCAGGCACAGGCCCTTTCCAGTGCTTGGTTGTGTTCTAGTAGGCTCCTAATCGACCTCCTTGCCTCCCAGGGATCTTCCTAATCCCTGTGCCATTCATAGCACTACTTTATTAAAAACCCTTAATGCTTTCTCCTTGCTTATTGAATAAGCCTGTATCCCAGCCCCTCTGTTATGTGATTCCAGCTCGCGGGGCTACGGGCCTCTCTAAGCCCTCTCTTTGGCCCCATTCTGTCCTCCTGCCTCTGTGTGTTTGCTGATGCTGTCACCCATTCCCAGAGGGTGCTCATCCTTCTCTGTCCCCACCTCTAGCTCCTGGAAAAATCCCTCCTTTGTCCACTGCTATCAGACTAAGGTGTGCTCAAGCTCTGTGGGCTTGTATAACACTTGTTTGGACCTCTCCTTGGCACTGACCTCAAGACTCTTGCATCCTGATTAGATTGTAAGTTTCTTGAGAGGAGGGTCAGTGACCCATCCATTTTTGTCTCTCTAGGGTCCAGCATGGGGCCCTGTACATTGGAGGCATGTGATAAATTGTTGTGAAATTAAAAGGATATTAGAGCGCAGGCTTGTGGCTTCCTCTCCTCTTTGGAAGGGGGCTCGTCCTTCTCATGCCTCCCCCCTGAGCTATCCCTACAGCATTGTCCAAAGCGTCCCCCAGAAGGCAGCTGTTCTCTAAAAAAATCTGCTTTCCCAAAGCACCTTCCTAAGTCCTCAGAAGAGGACTTAATACCCATTGTCTGTGGTAATCATGAATCGCCAAGAATACTGGGCTCCACAATGATGTGTGGCCTGTAAAGATGAGGGGTGGTCCCTCTGGTATCTCGCCCTCCCTTCATCAGACCTGCACCATCCTAGATTCCACTGCCTTATCATAGGGTCAAGGGTGGTATTGAGATGTCCTTGGGGTAGAACAGATGGGCAGACTCTCATAAGTAGTTGTACTCCAAACCAGAGTAAAATATAACTGGGGAATGTTTAACAAAAGAAATAATATCCAAGACAAACTAGGTAATGTTCATTGGTGACTTTCTAAGTCAAGTGTGATGCTGCTGGGGTGCTTATTTCAGAACAGTGATCTCTTCTCTTCCTGACATCTGGAGGGGGAGACTAGGTCATGATCTAATTTTAGATATCTTTAGATATCTTATCTAGAGAGAGCAGTAAACAGAGTATGTGAGATGAGCAGGAGCTCTCGTGGCAGCCCCTGCATGCATACTCAGCCTCTCCTGCTTGTCTGATGCTTTTCTTAGTGATATCGATACAGCCACAGGGAGTAGGTTTCCCAAATTTCCAAGTGACTGAAGACATCGATGTAATCCCATCTTGTCACTCCCAGGTGCCCTGGCCACATGAACTGTGCTAATGAGTGACCACAGCGCGGCTGGAGTGGCCTGTGTGTTTTTACCCAGAGGAAGCTGAGCAGCTTAAACAGCCCTGGGCTTTGCACCTTAATCTTTATGTAGCTTTAAGCAACTCACTTCTCCTCAGCAGCAGGGTGAGGGTGTACTACAGGACCTCCGAAGGCCCTTCCGCCTCCAGATCCTATGATCCGAGGAGAAAGAAGGCATGGTCTGTGCCCTCAGGAGCTCAGCAGATGGGTAGTACGTGACAGGAAACCTTGAACTCGTGTGAGTCAGGAGGGTGTGTGCTGGAACCCTGCCTCAGACCTGAGAGACCTGTGAGACCTTGGGCAAATCACTTAACCTCTCTGAGGCCCAGTTAGGAGGGCGTTGGATTTGGTGACCTCAGGTACCTTCCTACCTTTACTTTTTTTTTTTGAGGGGGAAGGCAGGGCAGTTGGGGTTAGGTGACTTGCCCAAGGTCACATGGCTAGTAAGTATTAAGTGTCTGAGGCCGGATTTGAACTCAGGTTCTCTTGACTCCAGGGTGGATGCTGTATTCACCATGCCACCTAGCTGCACCTCTTCTTCCCTTTAAATCTAGAATTCTGTGGTCCTGGATTCTGTGGTAGGATGCCAGAGTTGAGTGAAAGCAAGGAGAGTTACACTTCTTCTTACACTTCTTCTGCTCGCTTGGGCAGGTCTTTGCCTCTCCATCTCAATTGCATCATTCTGAAGGGGGGAAATTAGGTGAATATAGAGTTGCACCCTGTATTGCATGAGGAGATAGTAAGGGAGCGCCTGGCTGCTCCCCTCCTAGGGTCCCCAGGAAGGAGCTGCTGCAGTGGCTGGGCCAGTGATAGAGGAAGGGTCACAAAGAACAGGAGAAAGGCCACAGGGCTAGAAGAGTCAGCCTGGCTTCATCAAGAACAGAGTGTGCCAGACTGACGGTCATGTTCTTTGTTGGCAGCATTTTGAGCTAGATTAGGAGAATGTTCTAAACACTTAGAGATCCTGAGCTGGAAGGCACCTTGGGGGTCATACAGTCCAGTCCTCTCATTTTGGAGAAACAGCTTTTAGCAAAGCATTTGATAAAGCTGTTAATGCTATCTTTATAGACATATGGGCTAGGTGTTACTGCATATGGGCTTCAGAATTGTTTGAATGAGCAGACCCAAAGAATAGTCATTAATGATTCAGCACGAAATTGTAGGAAATCCTTTGTTACATGATGGAATAGGGGTAGGGGAGATCTGGGAATGGGTGGGGAAATTATAAAAACAGATATCCACAAGAATTTTATATCAAGTGAGAGAGAGATCCCTAGGGGGATTGCCCCAGGAGTTTCTACCCAGCCTTGTTCTATTCTAATACTTTCATTGGTGATCTAGATGAAGCCGCAGAGAACTTAGCTATCTGGTTTCCAAACGACATCAAGCGGGGAGGGATAGCCAGCATCTGTCTGGCCAGGCCAAAATGAGGATGGGCCAGGTCTGTCCATCCAGCAGTTGAAAGTAATAATGATAAGACGTAGCATTTCCTTAGCACTGTAAGGTTTGAAAGTGCTTCACTCATCCGACTTGCCCTGTGTGTCACTCCGTGGACTCTCTTGTTCCGACAGAGACCCCAGCTCATCCATGTGTTCTCATCTTGTCTCACTCTTGTTCCTATCCTTCAGTAAATTCTTCACAGAGGATTCATCCGGTGCCCTGGACACCTTTTAGTTCAGAGGTTCTTAGTCCATGAATGTGTGTGTCTTTAAATATTTCAAAATATTTTGATAATTTTATTTCAGGTTAATTAGTTCTCTTTGTAAACGTGTTTTATTTTAAAAACATTATTCTGAGAAAAAGTTTGTCCAGACTGATAAATTAAGAGGGATTGGGGCAGGGTGGGAGGGGGTGAGGGGGGGTGTGAACTTTGATGCACAAAAAGCTGAGAACCCCGGGCTCAAATGTCTTACAGCCTTTTAGCATCTGTTAAGTAGCAGTGCATGTGCTCACACTACCCATATGCTGTCCTTTGCTTTCAGGCCACCTCCTTTTTCTTTTTTGTAAGGTTTTTTTTTTTTTTTTTTAGTTTACATCATTTCCACAAGATTTTGAGTTATAAATTTTCTCCCCACTTTTCCCCTACCCACCACCCCAAAACAGCGATCCCACTGAATATCCCCCTCCCCAAATCTTCTCTCCTATATCCTTCCCCATCCCCCTCCAACTTTCCAGTAGGGCATGGTAGATCTCTATGCCCCAGTGCCTGTTTATCTTATTTCCCAGTTATATGTAAAATAATAATAATAATAATATATATTTTAAAATATTTTATTTTAAACCTTTGAATTCCAGATTCTTTCCCTACCTCCCTCGTCACCCACCCTTACTGGGAAGATAGGCAATTAAGTATAGGTTGTACATGTGTAGCTATGCAAAACATTTCCAAGTGGAAATATTGTGAAAGACTGACTATATTTCCCTCCATCCCCTCCCCCCTCCCACTTGTTCTGTTCTCTACTTTGATCCTCTCCCTTTTCAAAAGTGGGTGCTTGCAACTTCCCTCCCCACCAGCAGCTACCTCCTGTTTCAATCACACATTTCCTAGATTCCTTTTATGCCATTTCTGGCATATGGGCCATTGTTGGTAATGTGCTGCAGCCTGTTTCTGGTCTACCTTTGTTCTTTGGGCCACCTAGAATCTTTATTTTTTAGCTATTGTGGTGTTCAATGATTTACAATCTTAGCATCAATGAAAAAGGACAGTCTAATTGATAATACTGAATAAAGTTAAATGTAAAGTTCTGGTTTTGAGTTTAAAAAGTCAGATTCATATGTAAAAAGTGGGAGAAGTATAACTAGACGTGTGGAAAAAAGTGTGGGTTTGGAGGACTGTGCACTCTATGAGTCAATATGGCAGCCAAGAACTACTGGAATGTTGGGCTGCGTTAAGAGCGGGGCAGAGTGCCCAGAATGAAAGAGGTGAGGGTCCTTCCACTCTGCCCTGATCGCACAGGCCAGGTGCCATATTGGAGGGAACGTACAGAGGAGGCTAGAGCCTTGAGAGCGAGCTGAAGCTGGAGAAGAGAAAGCTCGGGGCTCACAAGATGGCAGCTTCAAGAATTTGGAGGCCTGGCCTGTGGCAAAGGAGTCAGGCTCACTCAGCCTGCTCCCATAGGGTGGAAGTTGCTGAGAAAGTTGAGGCTCAGTGGTTGGAAAAGCTTAATAATTAAAGTTATCAGAAGGGAAGTGGGTTGTCTTGGGAAGCCATAGGAAGCCAGGCCTGCCCCTGACTAGAGGACAGCTTCGCCGCTTGTCAGATGTCACAGAGGGGATTCTTGGCCTGCTAGAGGTGGGACTAGGTGGCTTCTGACATTCTGGGGTTCCAGCATGTCTGGAGTTTTTCACTTAGTGCCTGGGTGACCTTGGGCATTCTCTCCTTTGGGCCTCAGCTGTTTCATCTATATAATGAAGGGCTGACCTCTTTGGGCCCTTCTAAGTCCAGATCTATAATTTATATTCTTTTCTTGGCCATGAAAACCTTTGCATCTGTGTTTTTTGTCTCTTGAGCAGGAGAGATTTTTGTTGGTTTACGTTTTCATGCTTTCTTTCCTGTTCTCCCCCTATCCTCTAATTACAGCTGCCGTAGGTGCCATATTTGGGATCACTTCCTGTGTTAGTGCTCAAATTCGGGAAAAACCAGATGACGCCCTGAACTACTTCTTTGGAGGCTGTGCTGCCGGCCTGACCCTCGGAACCCGAAGTAAGTCCCAGGCAGGGTTTTTGTAGACCTGCCCGCTGACTCATGGCTGAACTCAGTGTTCCAAATCTCCCAGTCCTATGAATTAGAGGGGTGGAAGACCCTAGGGTTGAGTCTCATTCAGCCCCCTCATTTTCCAGCTGAGGAAACTGAGGCTAAGAGAGCCAAAGTGATTCAGACAGGAAATGAATAGGGGAGCGAAATTCAAACCCAAGTCTTCTGACCCTACATCTTTCCACTATACCAGATTGCCTCCGTTTTCTTTCCAGATCCAATAGTTTCTGATTCTGTAAAGCAAAGGACTTGAACTCAGTGACCTTTCAGACCCCTTTTAGCTTTGGTGTTGGTCTGATAACTGGGCCCTGATTAGTGGTGCCTCCTCTGATCTTCCTTGGCAGAGAACAGTCCAGGGACCAGAGTGAGGCATAGGGGCTTGAACCGCTCTGTCCTGTAGAGGGAGCCTGGGGGCAGGAAATCTGTGTTTTTGCAGTCTTGACAAGAGAAATTAACTTGCCTAGTGTGATCCAGGCAAAGCTGGGGCTTGTTGACTGACAGCCTGCTCCTAGAATAGCTCATCCCTCTCCTTGGCCTGGCCTTTCAGTCCTGCCCCTTCCAGCAGAGGCTGTGCTCCCTTTGTGACCTGGGATGAGTCATCATACCTCACAAACCTTGAGCTTCTTAATTATAAGATGAGGGGCTTCTGAAGTCCTGCTTCTAGCTCTGAATCCAAGGATGCTAGAAATGCTTCGGCTTTGGCTTGTGGAGGAGGTTGGGCAGGTGTGGGCACAGGTGAATGTCCAGACCAGTGCTCCCTGCCCGGCCACCTGACTCTTTGTCTCTTGCAGTGCACAGCTATACAACTGGGGCAGCAGCGTGTGTGTACATGGGCACTGCCGCAGCCCTTTTGAAGTTGGGCAAACTAGAAGGTTGGAAGCTGGCCAGCGGGCCCCGAATCTGAGCCAACAATACCTTTGTCAGGCGTTTTGTAAAAAAGGATTGATATATCATAACCCTGCTCAGCATTTACCCAGACAGTTTCCTCGTTCTCCCCTGATGTTAAATAAAGCTTGGAACAACTTGATGCCATGTTGAAATTGCCTTCTTCTTTGGTCAGACACTGCCTCCATCCTTCCTGTGGACTGGATGTGGCCAAGTGGCCAAGGGCTGAGGTACATTACTAAGATAATGGTTGTGAAAGAACTTTGAAAAGCTTCCAGCTGCCTTTCAGACATCTTGAACTGTGTGTCCAGTAAACATCTTAAACTTAACAGACCCCAAAATGAACTCAGCCATCTTCCCCCCTAAGCCCTGCCCCCCACCCAAACTGGTCTGTTAGGCTCATAACCTACGAATCATCCCAAACTCACTCTCTCTCACCCTCCCCCCTCCCCAGTCAAGCTGCTGCCAAGCTGTCTCACCTCCACCTCATCTCTCCCATGTGCCTCTTCTCTCCTCTGACCCTGCCAGCACTCTGGTGCAGGCCCTCATCACCTGCACGATTGCAACAGCTGCTGATAATCTGTGGCCTGTAGCCTCTCCCCCTCCAGTCCATCCTCCATTCAGCCCCTGAAGTGATTTTCCTGAAATGCAGGCTCAACCACGTCACCTCCCTATTCAATAAACGCTCAGCCATCTCCAGGATCAAACATACAACTCTCTGTTTGACCTTCAGAGCCCTTCATGACCCAGCACCTCCTGCCTTCCCAGTCTTCTCATACTATGCTTCCTGCCGTGTGACCCCGGCCTCCCAGCTGTTCACCTAATGAGACGCTCCCTCTTTCGCTCCAGGCATTTTCTCTGACTGTCCCCGGTGTGAGATGCTCTCCCTTCACCCCTCTGACCACCAACCTCCCTGGCTTCCTTTGAGCCCCACCCAAAGTCCCACCTTCTGCAGCAAGGCCTCAGTCCCTCCTAATTCCAGTGCCTTTCCTCTGTTAATTTTTTATCTGTCCTGTATATGGCTTGTACCTATTTATTTACTCATCTTCCCCATCAGACTGAGCTGCATGACAGCGGGGCCTGTCTTTTGCCTTTTTTTATTTCCCCAGTACTTAGCACAGGCCTTGGCACATAGAACTTAATAGATGCCACATGACAGGACATTGCTGTGTTTGGTGGCTCCCGCTGGGCTACATAGGTGACATCAGGTGAAGGTCGTCAGGCCGGGTGTTCTGACATAGTGAATGACATATTGGACTTTCACTTGGGAAGGCCCATGACTCTGGGTAAGCTGCTTCACCCTGATGACCTTCCGTCTCTTTGTCTGTAAAATGGGAGGTTTGGACTGAACTTCTAAGGTTTCTTCTTCCCATCACTGAAATTATGAGTATGGGTGGAAGCATTGAATTTGGAGTCAGGGGACTGGGTCTGTCCCTTAGCTTTGTGACCTTGTGCAAGACCTTTTGCTGCTCTGGGCCCACTTCCTCTGTGGACCTCTGTGGCAGTCTGGTGGAGTCTGAGTACCGCTTCTCAAGTCAACATGCATTTAAAGGCATTGGCCACTCTGCCAAGAGTCCCTGCCCTTAAGGAGCTCACAATCTAACCAGAAGGCTGACCTGAAAGGAGCTGGAAAGCAAGAGGGATGGGGGAGCAGGTGAAGGGGATGGTGGCGTCCTGGGAATGAAGGCCAGCTGCTCTGGGCCCTTCCTGAGAGTGGATCGCCTGGGAGGAGCTCACTGATGGGCGGAGGGAGAAAGCGGCCTGCTGTGCTTTGTTTCTCCAGCTTTCTCTGGGTAAGAGTGCATCCGTCTTGCATGCAACATCAGGGAGAAGTGACTCATTTTCTCACTCATTTGGTTTCCAGTCAGCTGGGGAAGACACGTCATAGGATGCTTTCTGATGAAGCCATTTTGTATAAATCATTGGCAGCTGTTCAGATTAGAACTCCCTTTTCTTGGGTAGACAATGCCCTTTCTTTCTACCCTCTCGCCCATTTTTAGCTTATATTTAGGATCTTATTTCCTATTTGAGGTGTGTGTGTGTGTGTGTTTACACATACATATACATTTGAGGTGTGTGTGTGTGTTTACACATACATATACATACACACATATACTAAACACTTTGCAATTGGCAACTTTTTTTTTCACCAGGTTAATAATGTATTAAGAATATTTTCAAATTTATGAAATATATAGGGTTATAAAGGAAACCACTGACATTGAGATACAGTTATCAAAGTATTAAAAAAAATTTTTCGTGAACTCCAAGTTAATCTTGGACTCAATTATCATTAGAACTACCCTACCAGCTCCTAGAACCATATGGGCAAGAACAAAGAGCCCTGAAGTGATATTTGGATAGGCTTTATAGCCAGTGTTGAATTGACACAGGAATCAAGATGGTGTCTTAATTTATCTTATGTGTCTAGCACTGTGCTGGCCTATATTGGGTGGGCTGGAGCTAGGAAGGAGCTGAGATACATACACATAGAGAGAGAGGGAGGGGGAGAAAAAGAGAGAAAGGAAGAGAGAGGGAGGGAGAGTTCATATTCTTAGGGAGCTTCTGGGCTGATTGGCCAGATGAGATCTCAGAGACCATCTAGTTCAACATCCCCATTTCATAAATAAAGAAATTGAGACCTGGTGAGATTAGATGACTTGGCCAACATCACTAAGGGATTCCTCTGAAAAATCTGGTTAGACCTGGGTCTTTCCAGCAAGGTTGCTTGAAAGTCCAGGCTATAGAAATGATGATTCTAGTCTCCAAGCAGAGTGGTTTTTTCCCCCCAGCCATATTGTACAATATAGATAATGAAGGGAAATGAAAAAAGGGAGCACCTTGCGATGGGCTGCAGTGAACAGAGGGGTCTTGAGGTGTGGTCCTCATAGACACTCAAGCTGCCACAGAGTCAGCCTTCTGCATGCTGTTGGCCTTGATCTCCATGTACCAGTAGACAGCTAGGTGGTACAGTGGATAGAGCTTGGGTCCTAGAGTCTGGATGACTCGTTTTCCTGAGTTCTAATACGACCTCAGACACTAACTAGCTGTGTGACCCTAGGCAAGTCGCCTAACCCCATTTGCCTCAGTGTCCTCATCTGTAAAATGAGCTGGAGAAGGAAGTAGCCTATTCCAGTATCTTTGCCAAGAAAACCCCAGATGGGGTCAGGAAGAGTCAGATGCCACTGAACAACAACTGTGTACCAGCATTAGGAAAGGTAACCTTGGTTGGCACCGCATTGCCCTGAGGTAGGTTGTGGGAGTGGGGGAGGGGAGCAATGGGCACCTGCAGCTGGGAGCCACGTTTGTCCAGGTGTCGGGCCATGCACACACTGGAACTGGAACGGTGCCTCACATGGAGGGATGTTCTGCCAAGCTCACAGTCCTTTTTAACCCTTCACCAGCCTCAAAGGCTAAAGAAGACAGAAAAGAGAGCAGGAGGGGTCCTGGGCTGGCCCACTAGGGAGGTGCAAGAAAGAATCCCTTAATGCCTTTGAGCCCCAAATTACGATAACAAGCAACAACAATAATAGCATTTACATAGCACTTTATGGTTCACAAAACACTTTACATATATGATCGCATTTTACCCTCACAGCAGTCCTGGGAGGTATGTATTATTGTGATCCCCACTTTGCAGACGAGGAAACAGGCAGGCAACAGGTCAATGACTTGCCCAGGATCACACAGCTAGTAAGTATCTGAGGTTGGATTGGACCAGCTCTTCCTCATACCAAGCCTTCTTCACTGGGAACAGACCTGAAAGATCATCTAATTCAACCACTTCATGCAGATGAAGAAATGGCAGCTTCAAGACCCAAAAGTGGCCCAAAGTCACACTAGTGATAAGTGGCAAAGTCAGGATTCAAACCCAGGCCCAGCGACTCCAAGGCCAAGGCTCTTTCCACAGAGCACCGGCCCTGGAATGTGCTCATGAGTCTTCCAACAACATGAAAGCATGTGTTGACTTAACCATGTAAATTTGGCTTCATCAGTCCCCCTCGAACCTTAGTCTGTGCAGCCGTCAAGTGGAGATGCTAAACCTTGGCCCACTGACCTTCCATTGTGGTAGAATATCAAATGAGAAAAGCTCAACAGGAAAGAACTTTGTACATAGGTTAGGTATGATCAATAGGGGGTGCAGTGAACAGATGCTGGGCCTGGAGGCAGGAAGACTCATCTTCATGATTTCAAATCCAGCCCAAGACACTTACTAGCTACATGGCCCTGTTGGCCTCAGTTTCCTCGTCTGTAAAATGAGCTGGAGAAGGAAATGAAAAACTACTTGAGTATCTTTACCAAGAAAACCCAAAATAGGATCACAGAGTCGTGTCACAGGAAACAAGTGGATAGCAAAACTCTTTTTGGCCTAATATGTGGATAGAGCACTAGGCTGGCTGGAATAAGAAAGACCTGAGTTCAAATATAGCCTCAGACACTTACTAGCTGTGTGACCCTGGGCAAGTCACTTAACCCTGTTTGCTTTAGTTTCCTCATCTGTAAAATGAACCGGAGAAGGAAATGACAAACCGCTCCAATATCTTTGCCAAGAAAAACCCCAGATGGAGTCACAGAGTCAAACAAGAGTGAAATGAGTGAACAATAACAAAACATTTAATATTCTGACCACCCTCAAGTCTTCCTAGAAGGACCAGATTTCTGAAGTCTTCCAGGTCTACATCTTATGGAAGGCATGGAGATCCCCTTCTTAGGGCCCACTTTCCAGAAATGAATCACTTGCTTCCTGGGAAGCCTGAACTGTTACGGGCTTTGACATGCTTTAAGCAGGCCATAAATTAATGAATTCAGTTTCTCCCTACCCCACCCAGTTCAGTCCCCAAGGCACCATCAGGTAGCTGTGTTTAGCTCTGTTTCTCTGCCTGCTGGGTTGTCGAGGGAGACGGCCCTATTCCTGGCTCTCCCATAGACCTTGAGCCCAGGCTTAGCTGCAGGTCTGAAGCCAGGAATGGGCAGAGCTCCAGTCCTGGAGGGAGTGAGTGTCGTCCAATTGACTGGAACCTCCAGGCTCACCCATATTGCCTTCTGTCTGCTCCAGCCTCTGGCATCTCCCCCTAATCTATCCAACAAAAGGCTGCTGAAGTAATTTTCCTTCTGCGCAGATCCTGGCTCACTACATCCGTGGTGATCTTGGGAAAGTCACTTGACCTACATTGACAGTTAAAGGCATAGACGGTATATCTGTCCAAATTGGCAACTGGTTCAAGTCTAAGAGGCATGGCCAACATGCTAGACGGAGGGCAGAATGTTTAAAAAAAAAAGACCTAATACGAAGCACTGGTCTCTGGTTGGGCAGTCCTGGCCCTGCTCTCTTTTGATCCTCCAAAAGCCCAGTGTGGTAGCCAGAGCACGTCAAAGGATGAGAGCCTGACCTAAGGAGTCATCAGGTCCGGTTCCTTCATTTTAGAGATATGAAGACAATGGAGACCCAGAGGGATGGAGCGACACATCCAAACTTTCACAGATAATACATGGAAAAACCAGGTCATAAATCCAGGTCTTTGGATTCAAAATCCACCATTTTTTCCCCCATTGCTCAGATATTATTCCCATTTCACAGATTAGGAAAGTGAGACACAGAGTTGCTTTTCCAAGAGTATCTACATAAAATCAGTGACAGGCCAGTGCTAGGAGCCAGCTCTGAGGAGTTCTGATTTAAAGTGTCTCGGAAATCGCAGGGGGGAAATAGGGATACAGGCCCCTGCCTCCCTGCCCTTGGGGATCCTCTCTGAGCCCATGAAGTTGCCTTTTCTCCAGTAACCACCAGGGGGCAGTGTCCACTAAGGTTCCCATGGACAGCCTTCTCCCACTCTGGCTAAGCTGAGCTGAGCTCCTGGGGAGCCCCTCTGCTTGGGGAAGCCAGAAAGCCAATGAAGGGTGGGAGGAGGGCAGGAAGCCCATCTTTGGAGGAGAAACTGGTGAGAACAGGCCTCCAAGAGCTGGGCCTCCTCAGCAGAGGAGCCCTAAGTGGGAAGTGGAGGTCATCATCACAATCGCCTCAAGGCTTCCAAAAAGCCTTCCCTATAATAACTCTTTAATGGGTAGTGAAAGCATTATTGTCCCCTTGCTGCCCTACGTTCATGATCCTGCCTCTGACTCTCTCACATTCTGTGCGACCTTCCTGGGTCTCAGTTTCCTCATCTGTAGAACGGGGTGGGATCGTCCCCACCCAAAGAGGTGGGAAGGCTCTCAATCTGTGATTCCTATGACTTGGCTGGGATCACACGCCCAATTACGTTAGTGCCCAAAGTTTAGCCCAGGTCTCCTGCCTGCTAATATCAAAGGAGATCAGTCTCTTAATAAATCTTTCCCGAGTCCCCAGCTATGGGGGCTGCTATAGGTGGGAATGGGAGAAGACCCAGGCCCTGCCCAGAAGGAACTCATAGCCCGGCTGAGGAAGCAAACAATCCCCCATGAGCTGCGCTGAGTGGTAAGGACCTTCTCTGAGGGCCCGGGCTCAGTCCTAGGTGAGAGCTGGAAAAGAGACTAGAGATTGGCAACTTCCTAGATATGGCAGCAGCCTTAGAACCTGGCTAATCTTTATATTTTACAGAAGAGGAAACTGAGGCCTGAAATGCCTGAGATCACAAACCTAGCAAGTTGCAAGACTAAGACTTGGACTTAGGTCTTCTGATTTTCCCCTACACTATGATGCCTTCTCATTTCACAGATGGAGAAACTGAGGCCCAGAGTAGGGAACTGGCTTTCCCATAGAGCCCTGGACTAGGATTCAGAAGACCAGGTTTTTACTAACTTGTTGTATGATCTTATGATTCTGTGACTTCATGAGGAGTTCCTGGGCACGCGGCCCAATGGCTATCACCCAATGGTATAGCCCTACCCCACCCCCTTCCCTTGGCCCTTGATGGAAGATATGACCACCTACTGAGTTCTCAGGGGTCTTAGAACATGCACCCAGTGAGCAGTCCCTGCCCCATAAACTGTTTCTAGAGTGTGAGAGAGCCCATGGACCGAGATAGAAAGAACAGCCCGTTCCCTTGTTCCTCCTGTACTCAAATATGGTCCAAACTTTGGAGAAGTGAAATGATAGATTTGGGAACCCTCGGTCCTAGTGTACCTCTGATACTTTGGAGCCTTAAGTAAGTTACTACCCCTTTCTGGGCCCTGGTTTTCCCATTTGTAAAATCAAAGACTTGGACCAGTGGGGTTCTCCAGGCTTCTTCCAGCTCTTTCTCCGCTCAATATTCTAAGGGCCTTCATCCCACTCCGATAGTCTATGATTCTAAAATTCTGAGGATTCTCTTTTCAACTCTTGTCTAGGGAAAGGGGTCAGTTGGCACTAGGACTCAAGAGAGCCTAGGCAGGATTCTGTTGCCCCTCACATCACTGAGGTACTTTCTAAAGACCTTTGCCATGAATTAGCTCCTTTGACTCTCCCAACAAGCCTGGATAGAAAATAGGGAAAGTATCATTATTTCTTCTATCTTATAAATATAGAAACTGAGGCCCAAGGAAGTAACTTGCCCAAGGTCACCCCAGGAAGAACCAGAGGCAGAGTTAGGCCCAGAAAACCCAGGTTGCCTTACTCTTAGCCCTGGTACTGCAAAGCGCTATACACATCTTTGTGTATTATGTCTATGTATACACATATATAATATATACACATGTATATATGTCTATTATATAATCCCATTTGTGGGAGAGAGGAAGAACACAGCAGGGAAGGGGAGAGTTTGACTTTCCCATGGGCTAAGTGTAGGATTCCAGGCCCCCTGGCCCCCCAAACCCTCTGCTCCTGGCTAGTCTCAGAGGTCTGTTTGCCTGGGGCTGCTCGGGGCCTGGGCACGGTGCCCACAGAAAAATAGAGTTCCAGGAAGCCATCCAGTTCCTCCACTCCCTGAGCCCATCTGCCATCCCTAGGCGGCTGGGCCTGGGGGGAAGGGGATGTACGGAATCAACAGGGGTTGCAAGGGGAGGAGGGGGAAGAAGGAGAAGGACGATCTGGGATTCTGTGTGCTAAGGTGACCTCTAGTTCTGGGAGGCTGCCTTCTGTGTTCTGAGATGTCTCCCAGCTCTGACAATAGATGGTCTGAATTGCCTTCCCACTGTTATATTGAAGTGGCGAGGGATGATCCTGGGGCTTTGCAGGAGAGCCATTTTATAGGGACTAAAGCAATAGCACCCCTCTCCCTGCTTTCTCAGAGCCTTGGGCCTATCTGGGGTGGGGATAAGGGGTGGGTCCACTGCCCTCCTGAGGGGTCCTTCTCAATGTAACCACTAAGGGGGGGAGCAGAGGAGAGAGAGAGGGTGGCACCCTGGGGAATCGATCCCCTGGAGTCCCATCATAGATTCTAGAATCAGAAGGGTCTTTAGACACCATCCAGTCTAACCTTGTTTTACAGAGAAGAAAGAGAGGCCCAGAGAAGAGGTGGGATTTACCCCAGGCCACCCAGCTAATAAGGGGGAAAGGTGAAATTTGAATTCAGATCTTACCCAAATCCAGGACTCTCAGATTCCCTAGAGCTGTCTGTATCTAGTGGGTGGGAACCAGGAAAGCTATTTCAGGACCTTTATCTGTGGGTCTCACCTTCCTGTGAGTCACCTCTTTGTGAGTCAGAACCCTCCCCCCAGCCCAGGCCCCCAGTCCCTGTTCTGCCAGAATGACAATTAGTCACAGATTGAGGGGGCTTTAACAGTGTTGAAGTGGGGGGGGGAAGAGAAGCATTCACAATCACTGCCTTGCCCCTCCCCATTTCCATGTTTGAGCTGGACACAAAGCAAGGCTCTGTCTCATCCGAGATGACCTCAGCGGGCTCTCCAGGGGGGCATCTTGGCCATCCCCCTGCCTCCACAGGCCTTCCTTTGGGCTTTTGGGGCCTTCACTGCTTCCCTTTTCACTGGATTCCCTCTATCTGAGGCCTTCTGCTTCATAGGACCAGAATCTGAGGCCCGAGAACTGATCAAGTGTCCAATGGTCTCGTTTTACAGAGGAGCAAACCAAGGCCCATAGAAGAAGTCAGACAACCAGGTGAGAGTCCAGGACTGGCTCTTCCCACCGACTACACCTCACTGTCCATCACAGTCCTCCACCCCTTAAGCTTAGCACTGCAGTGATGGTTTGGTGTTCATCCAGTGCCCTGGGCCAGAGGGGCTCCTCTGATTTTATTGACTGCCTCTGTTAGCCAACCCTTCTTTCCCAGGGGACCCCTTCACGTGTGCTACACGTGTGGTCTGTATCTACTCCAAGTACTCAGCCAAAGCTGATGACTGGAGCATAGGCAGACCCGGGAACCACCCCAGCCCTACGGGATGCTTGGTTCTTGCCCTTAGGGACCCTAGACTTGGGTCCTTCTTAGTTCTTGCTCCAAGGCCCCCAGCGCTGCCCAATCTTCTTCCTCTTCTGGCCAACAAAACCCTTGGGCAAGAGGGAGAGGGAAGGAGGAGGGGAAAAGTTGAGTCTATTGGTCCAATGAGAATGTTCATTTGTCCTGAATCCATGATAAACCAGTGAAGGAAGGGGAATGAAGCCAAAGAGTGATGGGGCTAGTAAAGGGGTGAGAAGCTGTGGTAGCTTATCTGTGTATTTAGGCAGGAAGTGGCCCCTTTGGAAAGGTCTTAAGGCCCTGAATTAAGCCTGTCATCATTCTAGATAAATCAGCTGAGGTCAGGGTGGGGGAGAGTTGGCACATCCTAGAAGCTCTTCTGGGAATTATCCACTTGGGAGCCCTGAGTCTCTCCTCCCCCTATGACTTTGAAAAAGTCACTTTCCCTTTCTAGATGGGGGATTGTCCTCAGTGGTTCCTAAAGGCCAGTCTCATTCTGAGTTTCTGCATACTATGTTCTAAGATCTCTCATCACACTCATGTTCTGTATTCTGTGTCCTAAGAGCCCTCCCAGCTTTTACACTCTGTCCTCTCTATATTTGCCCTTCCTATATAAGGCCCTTACCTTCCTGATACTCTGCGTTTAAAGACCCTCCCAATTCTGACATTCTGCATTCCAAACTTGACATTCCATACCCTGTAACACTGTGACCCTGTTGGCTGGTAGGTGCTCCAACCCTTCTGTCCTTTCCAGGGAAGATGTGTAGAGTCCTGGGAGGAATCTGATTGACTGGGATTGAAGGCCAAGGACCTCCCAGGGTGTCTCCTCCCCACTCAGCCTTTGACTAGATTTTCTACCTGAAGACCTCCCAGTGCGGCCTGCTGGGTGTTTTGACTCCACAAACAGGGCTGATGACTTGGTGGCTGGCTCCCTCCATAATTAATGCCTGCCTCTCCTGCTCAGGGTCACCCTTCCTCCGAAGCCTCCTGGGTGTCATTCCCTAGCTACCCCGCCTACTCATTGTCCAGGGCCCTGGAGCTGCTGGACAGAGGCAGCTCACACCTCAGGAGTAAAGGGCAAACACAACCAGATGTGGCTGCTACCACTGCTGCTGGCCCCAGACCTGGCAGGGAAATCTTGCTTTTTCTCATGGAGGAAGAAATACAGTACCCAGGTTAGAACTGAGGGAAGGCCTGCCTTGAGCCAGGAAGCTCTGGATGGACTTTGGACTCTGCGTAGCCCAGTCCTCCCGCCTGCCCATGAGCCTGCAGAGCCCTAGAAGAGCCGGGAGAGGAAGAGATGCCCTGGCCTTCTGACCCCACTCCTGAGGCCAGGAAACCAGCCGCGCTCCATGTCACCCCCTCACCCACCCACTCAAACTCTGAAGCAGGTGCTTCGGGACCCAGATGCTCCAGCTGTGTCTCCCAGCCCACATCTCCAGACTGATAGGGTGCACAGCCGACAGCTGAGAGGAACAGCTCCCCAACCCCTATCACTTGGTCTGAACAACAAAAGGAGGTGATTTAGCATAATCTCTGTGGGGAAATTCTGGAATGAGGAGGTAACAGGCCCAAAGAGCACAGTCAGGTGCATATGAAAGAACTCAGGAGTGGAATGGTCTTGGGAGGGCCCTTGGAACACAGAGTATCAGAGCTGGGGGGGGCTTTAGAACACAGGGTGTCAGAGCTGGGAGGACCCTTAGAACATAGAGTGTCAGAGCTAAGAGGGCCCTTAGAATACAGGATGTCAGAGCTGGTGGGGGGCCTTAGAACATAGAGTGTCAGAGCTGTGGGGGCCCTTAGAACACAATGTCAGAGCTGAGGGGGCATTAAAACATATAATATCAAAAGGGAAGGAGTCCTTAAAGGCCCTCCATTCAGCTCCTTCATATTATAAAGGAGGAAACTGAGGCCCAAAGAAAGGAAATTATTGATCCCAGATTACCCAGTTGGCTTCTGTTACCTTCTGCTCCACTCCATTCCATTCATGTTTACTTGATACTTCTCCCATACCTAGCTTTGGTTTCAGCCAGGCTCCAGGGCAAACAGGAGGAGACTGAGCCTTTCTGCCCTTGAGGAATTTCCATGAGGTTAGAGAGACAAGAAACTATTCTATAATGTCAAAAGACAGGATAAAATAAGAGACACCATTGTGCCAGTGGTAAATGGACGAATGACACCTGACAACTGGGGAGGCCTCCTGAGGACCAGAGCCAGGAAGGCTGGAAAGGCTTCCTGGGGGGTGGAAGGGCCCTGAAAGACAGCAGGATTGCAGGCAGGGGCTCTTGTGAGGACAGGCCATCCTGAGTGCAGAGGAACTAGAGTGGGTCCCTTTGCCAGGGGTTCCTAGGGGGATTTGGAGCACAGGATCAGAATCTATGGCTCTAGGGGTAAGAGACTAAAGAAAGCCCCTCTCTTCCTGTTAAATATAGCCCTCCTTACCCTACTCTACTGTGCTGGCTTAAGGAGTAGAGTCAGAGGGCTTTTGGAGCACAGAGGGGAGAGACAGAGACAGAGAGAGAAGAGAGACAGAGAGACAGAGAGAGAGAGAGAGAGAGAGAGAGAGA
>NW_027185755.1:218844-221705 GCF_028583685.1 Petaurus breviceps papuanus | reverse complement strand
GAGAGAGAGAGAGAGAGAGAGAGAGAGAGAGAGTGTGTTGGAGGGCAGGGAAAACCCAGAGGGGGACTTTGGGAGCTGTTATTGGGGCCCCCCTCCTCCCTGGCCTATCTCAGTTTCTTGCACCCCCACTTGTCCTCTCTAGCCCACACTTTAGCCTCTAGGCTCCCTCCCTTCTTCTTTTCCCCCCATCAGCTTGGCCTTAGCTCATTGCTCCTGGGAAACTCATTAAGCTCCCACAGGGGCTATAAATCAGCTTCTTTCTCCAATTGAGCGTTTTATTTCCTCTTTATTCAATTTCCCCTGGCTGCAGCCCATCCCTCTAGCTCCTATCCCTGCAGGAGGCTGCCAACCCTCACCCCCAGCCTCTACCCTGGCCCCTAGCCTCAACCTTGCTTCACTCAGAGTCAGCTCCACCACTCCGGCCCCAGCCCCCCATCTCAGCCTTTGCTTCATTCATCCTCAGACCTTCATTTATTGTCCCATCTCCACCCCCTCACCCCAACCTCAGGCCTCCCAGCCCCCAACCACAGAGCAGAGAGGAGTCTGTCTTAAGGAAGGCTGCACATTTCCCAAGTCCTAGATGTGAGTCCCACCTAGAGAAGGGGAAAATTGGGGGAGGTAAAGGCCTTCCCAATGAAGTGTCCCCAAAGGAAGCTGCCAGAGACCCTGAGACTCTGGGAACACATTTCATAGGCTACAGAGAAGTGGGCTCAGACCCAAGAGATGTCACCTCTGCCAGAACCCATCTCTTCTCGGTTCTAGCTTCCTCCTTGAGAAATCCAGGAACCTGTACTTGTTTGAGCTCAGTGTTTGAGCATGTGGGTTTTGTGTGCGTGCATTTGAAGTGTAGTGTGCCAGTGTGTGTCTGTGTTCATGTCCACTTGCATCGGTATCAATATGTGCATGTATCTTTATGAATGTGTGTGACTCTGTGGGTGTCCATAGCAGGTCAGAAGAGCAGCAACAGGGTTTCCTCAAGAGCTGACAGAGAAAAAAAAAAAGAATAACATATAGGGTCAGTTAGGTGGCACAGTGAATAGACCACTGACCCTGGAATCAAAAGGACCTGAGACAAAATCCAGCCTTGGACACTTGATACTTACTAGCTGTATGACCTTGGGCGAGTCACTTAACCCCAATTTCCCTGCATTCCCCCCTCCAAAAAAAAAGAGTAACATAGAACCGAAGTTGCTTTAACCTCAATATTTAAGTGCACTTATACAACATAACTACCTTGAGAAAAACAGGGAAAATTTTTTTTGCCAGTTATAATTTTTACTCAGCTTGCTTATGTCATAAAATAATTTCTCTTGTGTTTTAAAAATATCAAATTAGAAATAAAAAAACAATTCTGATTTCAGTAACAGTAAGCATAAACCATAAAAAAAAAAGAGCTGACAGAGAATAGGCAATATAGACAGCCTCAGTCTGGCTTCGGTGGCTCTGAAGAGCCTGAGGGTGTCACAGGAGGAGGGCCATTGTGGAGGACCTGGGAAGCTCAGGACCTGGACTGGGAATGTGTTTGAGAAAAGCTATGATGGGGGGGATATGGCCAGGGATGGAGCAAAGGATGGGAATGGAGATGTGGATGGGGGTGGGCAGGAGTCACTGATGGAGATGGTGATGGAATGAGAGTGATATGGGAATGGAGGCTGGGATGGGGATGGAAATGGGGCCAGGGATAGGAATGAGGATGGAGATTTGGGAGGAGTGAGGAGTGGGAATGGAGATGGGAATGGGAATAGAATGGGGATGGAGATGAGCATGAGAATGGGAATGGATGCCGGATGAAGGTAGGTATAGAGATGGGTGAGGATAAGCCTGAGATATCTCCCGAGCATTGCTTCCCTGGTAACTTCCACTGACCTAGGGATCCCAGTCACACCCCTGGCCAGTATGCCCTTGGCAGCATTAAACAGACCTGGGATTTTCTCCTAGCAGAAGGTCAAGAGGGCCCCAGCCTTCTCTAGCCACCATCTCCTGCTCTGCCTGGCTTTGACACAGGAAGGGAGACCGGTGCTCCATGCTAAGGACTATGTAAATCATAGAAGGGATGGGGAGGGAAGTGGGCCCTGGGAGAAGCTAATTTTAGCCCTAGTGACATTCCCCCTTCCCCTGGCCCCGGCCCCTGGCCTCCCTCTTTTGTTCCAAACAGCCCCATTTTGTTTGCAGTTCAAAAGCCTGGTTCCCTCCCTTCTCCCTCCTCCTATACCAGGCCTGGCTAAACCATGACACAAGAGCCCTGTTTATTAATTCCTGCAGGGCCAAATTTTTTCACTGAGGAGTCACTTGCTTCAATTCAAATTCAGCAAGAAGAGATCTCCAAGCACTGAGCTGGGCTCCCCCCTTGGAAGAGAGGGACTGGACTAGGATTATCCCTCTTAGAAAAGGGCAGGAAAGAAGAAGAGAAGGCAGGTTTGGTGAGTGTAGGATCGGGCTGCACTGAGGAGGCATAGGTCAATAGAAAGAGCATTGGATTTGGGGTCAGAGGACCCGAGTTCAAATCTTGATTTTGCCCCTTATTACCTGTGTGATCTTGGGGAAATCACTTCATCTCCAAAGGCCTCAATTTTACCATCTGTAAAAGGAAAGAGTTGGGGGCGAGTTGGCATCTATGATCCTAAATTCCCTCAAAACACTAAATCTGTAATCCTGTGAGTCAGATACTAAAGGTCAGTACATATACAGAGACTCAGGAGAAAGTATTGACTCAGAATGGCAACCAAGGAGAGACCTTCATATGTCCTCGTGCACCCCCCACACCCCGCAGATGCTATCACAGGGAAATGAAGTCTCCTTGAGGAAGGAAATGGAAGAAGTCAGGCCTTTGGGGTGGGGGATATCCTTGGCACACCCAGAAG
>NW_027185755.1:205377-218834 GCF_028583685.1 Petaurus breviceps papuanus | reverse complement strand
TGGGGTGGGGGGATATCCTTGGCACACCCAGAAGTCAGGCCTTTGGGTGGGGGGATATCCTTGGCACATCCAGAATTCAGGCCTTTGGGGTGGGGGATATCCTTGGCACACCCAGAAGTCAGGCCTTTGGGGTGGGGGATATCCTTGGCACACCCAGAATTCAGGCCTTTGGGGTGGGGGATATCCTTGGCACACCCAGAGAGTCAGGACCCCAGGACCGTTGAGCTCTGGGGCCAGGAAGGCAGTAGCTGTTTGCCACCAGCCTTAACAAGAATACCCAGGGCGGGCTTTTCCCATTCTTCGGTTGCCTAAGAGCAGCAGATAAAAATCATGGAGATTCAGAATCCCTGGGTTGGTGGTATTCCCAAACTAGCCCCTATGCTGTGGCTGGAGAGTTGATTGTGTAGATAAGAGTTGATTGCATAGCTAGATGTCCAGGTCCACAGCAGAGCATTGGAATTCTGAAGAAATGAAACTGGGGTTGGGGGTGGGGAAGGTGCCCCTTCTGGCATTTTTCTGGGGGTCTCTAGGTGCCTTTCCCTGCATCTTTGCATGCATTACATATATCCCTAGGGAAGTCTGTGCTGGACTGGGGTGAAAGTGCCTGCAGGTAAAGGGTAAGGGCTGCCTGAAGTCTTGAGTCCAGAGAATAGTCAAAGTTTTGACCTCCATTTCTGTGTCACAAAGTCAGCAGCAGGTAATGCCCTTCCAAGCAACTCTGGAGTGCTTTTCCATTCTTCTGCCCAGTGGGCTTTGTCAGAGGTCATAGGCAATCGCATGTCTAGAGCTGGACAGGGTCTCTTATGCCCGCTGGTCCAATTCCCTCATTTATAACTTGCCCAAGGTCAAACAGTGAGCATCATAGGTAGGCTGTGAATAATCCAAGATCTCTGACTTCACAGCTGCTACTCTTCCTCCTGGGAGTCATGGATTCCTGATGGGAGTTTGTAAGTCTGTGGGTCTGTGGATATGTGAGCCCCTCCCTTCCTCCCTCCCCTTTGTGGTCCTGGGCAGGTGTGAGAGGATGAGGGCTAGCCCAAGGAAGGGAGAGAGGGCTAGTATTGACATAGACTTTCTAGAAATTCTTAGGGGGAAATGGGAAGTGAGGATCAAAAGGACAGTGTATGTGTTTCCTGTTTGTGTGCCTCCAGATCCCCTGTGCCAGCCTCAGAACATAGCATCTTACTCTGTCTCTCTCCTTGAATTCATAAAGCTGTTATTTTCTTTAGAAAATGATTTTGACATTTGAAGGCCTAGAGAAAAGGGAGGGGGACGGGAAAACATATCCCTGACCCCCCTAAAGCATTTTTCTGGTTTTCTTCTGCATCAAGTGGTGTGGTGTGTGATACATTCCTCAGCGGGCAGCTGCAGCTGGGCCAAGGACCAGCCAAATGTCCCCAGGGGTTGGGAGGGGGGTCCCAGTCTCTGAACACCCATGTCCCTGGCCCCAAAGGAAAGAAGGAGGAAGAGGCCAGGCTGGGTCCTGTGGCTCTTTTGTCTCTAGCAAATTGAAAATTGAGCGTGTCATGCCTGGGCCTCCCCTGCCCCTTTTGCCCAGGAAGGGGCTGAAATTTAAGCCGTGTGAACTTTGCCCATCTGGGACAGTGTCAGGGGTGGGCCAGCTCCCAAAGTGGCTTGTCTATCTAGGAGGAGCAGTAAAAGAAGTCTCTAGGGGGGTGTCTCACAGCCCCTCCCTTTCTACCCCACCCTTCATCACTGATTCCCAGCCAGGGAGCCCTAGTCAGAGGCAAATATAATGGCTCTCCACCAAAGTTGTTAGGGCTGTGGAGTCATAGCTGGCTCCTTGCCTTCCCTTCTCCCCCACCCCTAAAGTTCAGCCCCTCTTCTCCTGCCCATCTTCTCTTCTCCCTCTCCTAGTAAGTTCTCATCATCTGTTTTCTTTCTTAAAAAGTGACTTGGGAGGGGGAGCAGCAAGGTGATACAGTGGATGGAAAACTGGCTCTGGAATCAGAAAGACCTGAGTTCAAATTTGACCTCAGACACTTACTAACTTTATGACCCTGGGCAAGTCACCTAAGCCTGATTGCCTCCAAAAACAAAACAAAAACAAAAATGAGCAGGCCTAGATGTGGGTCAACAATTGCAAGCACCTGGGTCTTGGTCTCAGCTCTTCCAGTGACTTTCTCTATTACCTTGGGCCAGTCTCTTTCTGTCTCAAAAATTTTGTTTTTCCTTCACCAGTTTGCCTGACTTCCTTCAAGCTCAGCTCAAACACCACCTACTCCAGGGGGCCCTTCCCTTCCCGGCAGTTGCTAGAGCCTTCTGCAATACTTTGTGTGTAGTTTCCATCCCTTTGCTTATGTTCAGCATCTGTGTGGTTATTTACTAATAATAGGGAAGATGTTTTTTCCCCATTAGAATTTAAACCTCCTGGAGCCAGGGACTGGTTTCCCCCCCTTTTCTTTGTGCCCCCTAGTGTTTTGCAGAGACTAAGCACCTAAGAAATTCCTATTGACTTCTCATCTGTAAAATTCAGCTTTTTCACTGGCAGCAGTTTGTGTGTGGGTTTTGGGGTTTTTTTTTTGCCTTTTGGAGGGCAATTGGGGTTAAGTGACTTGCCCAAGGTCACACGGCTAGTTTTGTATGTGTGTGTGTGTGTGTGTGTGTGTATGTGTGTGTGTGTGTTCAGTGTCTGAGGCTAGAACCGAACTCGGGTCCTCCTGACTCCAGGGCCAGCGTTCTACTCACTGCTCCACCTAGCCGCCCCTCAGAATGTTTTTAAATGCATAATAAAATACATAGGATTACAAAGGAAATAAATTATATAGAAATGGAATTATAAAATATATGTGTATATTTTTAAAAGTTCATGGACCCCAGGTTAAGATCCCCTACACTAGAGGGTCTCTAAGGTCAAAAGGAAGAAGGGCTCTCATTTTGCAGATGGGGAAACTGATGTCCAAGGAGGGAAAGGGACCTGCCCCAGATCACACAGGTGGGAAGGATCAGGATTTTAACCCAGGTCTTCTGACTTCAAATCCAGTTCTTTTCCTCCCCATTTGTATGTACTTCCCTAAATCCCACTCACGTCACAATCACCCCTCTGCTCCTATCCTCCACCGCATAGCACAGGTCCCCAGCAATTGACCCTTTTCCCATGGATTCCAAAGATAAGACTCAATTTGGGGTGACTAGAGATGTTGGATCTACCCATTCTCAAAGCTCATCTGTATCCCAACTATTTTCCTAAGGTACAGCTCCCAGGAATTCCCACTGTACTCTACCCTCATCAGATGTCAGCTGGAGTGCTGTATCTCACTCTGGGTTTCATGCTTTTTTTTTTTTAATGCTTTATTAACTTTTGATTTACATCATTTGTTTCCGCCAGATTTTGAGTTACAAATTTTCTCCCCATTTTTCCCCTACCCGCCGCCCCAAAATAGCAGTCCCACAGGATACCCCCTCCTCCAATCTGCTCTCTCCCATATTTTCTCCTATACCCCTTTCGACTTTTCCAGTGGATCTCTATGCCTCAGTGCCTGTATATCTTATTTCCCAATTACATGTAAGATGGTATTAATAATAGTATATATATATATATACACACACATATATATATACATATATATTTGAATATTTGATTTTAAAACTTTCAATTCCAGATTCATTCCCTTCCTTCCTTGTCACCCACCCTTACTGGGAAGATAAGCAGTTCAGTATAGGTTGTACATGTGTGGCTAATGCAAAACAATAACATAGTAGATATCTTGTAAAAGACTGACTATATTTCCCTCCCTCCTAAACCACCTCCCACTTGTTCTATTTTCTACTTTGATTCCGTCCCTTTTCAAAAGTGGGTGCTTCCAACTTCCCTCCCCCCCAAGCCTGCCCTCCCTTCCATCATCCCCCCTCTCATCCCCTTCCCCCACTATTCTCCTGGAGGGTAAGATACCCTATTTAGTGTGTATTTCACTCCCTCCTCAAGCCAGATTAAATGGGAACAAGGCTAACCTATTCCCTTTTGCCTTCCTATTTTTCCCCTCCATTGTAACCATTTTCCCTTGCCTCTTCTGTATGAGATAGTTTACCCCAATCTGTCTCTCCCCATCTCCTCTCATTATATTCCTCTCACCTCCTAATTTCACCTTTTTAATATCATCCCTTCCTGTTAAATTGGTCCTGTGCCCTCTATGTATACCTGTAAACATATATACACACATTCACATATGTATTCTATATATATATATATATATATATATATATATATATATTTCTAATCCCTTCAACTACTGAGAAAAGTTTCATAAGTTACAATTATTGTTTTTCCATGTAGGAATGTTAATAGTTCAACTTTGATAAGTTCCATATGATTTCTTTTCCCTGTTTACCTTCTCATGCTTCTCTTGCTTCTTGTGTCTGAATGTCAGATTTTCTATTCAACTCTGGTTTTTTCAGCAAGAATGCTTGAAAGTCCTCTATTCCACTGAGTGACCATATTTTCCCCTGAAACATGATACTCAGTTTTGCTGGGTAGGTGACTCTTGGTTTTAATCCCAGCTCCCTTGACCTCCGGAATATCACATTCCAAGCCCTTCGATCCCTCAGTGTAGAAGCTACCAGATCCTGGGTTATCCTGATTATGTTTCCACAATATTCAAATTGTTTCTTCCTGGCTGCTTGTAATATTCTCTCCTTAATCTGGGAATTCTGGAACCTGGCTATAATATTCCTAGGAGTTTTCTTTTTGGGATATTTTTCAGGAGGTGATCGGTGGATTCTTTCAACCTCTATTTTGCCCTCTTGTACTAAAACATCAGGGCAGTTTTCTTTGAGAACTTACTGGAGGATGCTTTCTAGGTTCTTACTTTGGTCATACTTTCAGGTAGTCCAATAATTTTTAAATTATCTCTCCTGGATCTATTTTCCAGGTCAGTGGTTTTTCCCATGAGATATTTCACATTGCCTTCTATTCTTTTATTTGTTTGGATCTGTTTAACAGTATCTTGATTTCTCATAAAGTCATTAGCTTCCATTTGCTCCAATCTAATTCTGAAGCAATGATTCTCCTCATTGAGCTTTTGAGATTCTTTTTCCATCTGGAAAATTCGGCTTTTTAAGGCATTCTTCTCCTCATTGCCTTTTTGAGCCTCCTTTGCCATTTGAGTCAGTCTGTTTGTTTGTTTTTTTTTTTTTTATAAGCAATTGGGGTTAAGTAACTTGCTCAAGGTTACATGGCCAGTTATTTCTGGGTGTGGTGCTGAGTGTCTGAGCCCGGGATTCGATCTCCAGGTCATCCCAACTCTGGAGCTAGTGCTCTTACTAGCTGAGCCACCTGGCTGCCCCTATCAGTCTGTTTTTTAAGGTATTATTTTCCTCAGTCAGGCTGTTGACTCTCATTTCATAATTTTCTTGTATTGTTCTCATTTCTCTTCCCAATTTTTCCTCCACTTCTCATATCTGCTTCTTAAGGTCCTCCATGGCCTGTAACCAGCTCGTATTTTCCTTTGAAGCTTTTGGTGCAGGAGTTCTGACTTCACTGTTTTCCTCCTGTTCCATGCCTTGCTCCTTCTTGTCCCCAAAATAGGAGTGTAACGTTGGAATCTTCTGTCTGCTTTGTTTCCTTTGTCTGCTCATTTTGCCACTCAATTACTTGACTTTTGGGCTTTTTGCCACAGTAGGACTCTGCCACCAGACAGGGGAGTTTTCGTCCCAAATGCTGGGGTTTTCTCAGCTGCTGGAGGTATTAGATGGGTGCCCTCTCTGAGGTCTCCACACGCTTTGGCAAGCTGGACACACACCCCAGTACCTTCACCCTAGACTGCAATCCAGATCCAAGCAGGTTAAAGCAAGAGCTATTACTCCTCAGACTGGTGCTTGGTCCCCCTACAGTCTGCAGGCCAGGAGCTGAAGCCGCCTGGTGGCGCTGGCTGGCTGTGCCGGCGTCTCAGTGGCTTTTCTCCCCAGCGGTAAAAGCCACGCACTCCCACTTACTGGTCCCAAAGTCCAGACTTCACTGGCCTCTCACCTTGTCCTTCACATCTATGTGTTGATAAATCTGGAAACGGCCACAGCTGTTGCTGTTCTGGAGTCCCTCCAGCCGTGGCTGGTCAGGCCTGCCCTGGGGCTAAAACCTCAGCTCCCAAGGGGCTGGGCTTGGCTCCCAGAGTGCTGCGCTAGTGCTTGCTGCTGGCATGCCGGGCTGTCCTCAGCAGGTTAGCTTCTCTGTGTCATTTTGTGGCTTCTGCAGCTCCAAAGTTTGTTTAGAGTCCCCTTTTTACATGGATTGGGGAGGGTGGAAGCCGGAGCCAAGGGAAGGTCGTGCTTCTACTCTGCCATCTTGGCTCTGCCCCCCTGGTTTCATGCTTTAAGAAGGATATTGATAAGCTGGGGAGTGTCCAAGGGAGAACATCCAAGATGGTGAAAGGTCTTGTGTTCAGCACCCAAGGATTGGTGGAAGGAACTGAGGAGAACTTTTCTTACAGAAAAGACCAGGGTAGAGGTGAGGGTACTTGATAGCTGTCTTCAAGCATCTGAAGGGTTGTTGGGTGGATGAAGGATTCAGTTTTTCTGTTTGGCCCTGGAAGGAAGAGCCATGGGCCCTGAGTGGAAATCGCTAAGAAGCAAATCTAAGGTTGATGTCAGGAGAGACTTCCTAACAAAGGGCCCTGTCTTGCCTTGAGAGGCAGTGGGTTCTCCCTCCTTGGAGGGGCTTACCTGGGGTGCCATGTTCCTGCTCCTTCACTAGCATATGACTTGCATCATAATATAGCTACTGCTACTCCTCCAGCTCCTGCTCCAAGGGCTTCACTGGGCCCCAGACCAACAGTGGCTAGATGACCATTTATTGGGTACATTATAGAGGGGATTCCTTCATTATGGCTTGGACAAGATGGCCATTGGAGTCCCTTCCAGCTCTCCAATTCTGCTACTCTAGGACCATCAGAGCTTAGAACACTGAATGTCAGAACTGGAAGGAATCCCAGAAGCCACCTAGTCTAATTCTCTCATTTTTAAGAGAGGAAAATGAAGCCTAGAGAAGGATGGTGACAGACCCCAAATCACACAGAACACCAGCCTCCTGACTCCCAGTCCAGGGCTCTTACCATGCAGGCAAGCTCCTAGTTCAGATCACACATGAACAGTTGGGCCAAGCAAGGTTTGAGCCTGGGAGCCTTCCCAGACTTGGGCAGTGTTGATGAAGTAACTGGAACCACTGTGGGCAATAATAATGATAGCTAACATTTATGTAATGCAATGTGCTTTATGTCTACAGGACAGCCCCCAAATCTAGACCTCCTGTAGGATCTCATTTGATTCTCACAACCCCGTGATGTAGGTACGGTCCTCCAGACAGGAGAAGATGACTTTCCAAGAGTCACACAGCTAGTAAGTGTCTCAGGCAGGATTTGAACTCAGGCTTCCAACAGCAAGCCCAGTGCCCTGTCCATGGTGCCGACTAGACCGTAGTCAGAAGACCCAGTTTTAAAGCTCTGTCACTCACTAGCTGCATGACCTTGGGCAAGGTACTTCCTCTGGCCTTGCTTCCTCCTTTGTAAAATCAGAGAGTTGGACCTCTAGGGTCTCTTGCAGATCTAACTCCCCATTAAATTCAGACCTAATGTAGGACAGAAGATGGACTGAGGCTGAGTTTGCAGCTGGAACCACCTCGGTTTTCAACACCTGATCTGGAGCCCAAGTTAGCAGCGCTTCTTCCAGAACTGAGCTTCTGGGGGCCTGCCCAGGGTGCCACATTCCTGCTCCTTCACCAGTGTATGACTCACATTATCACCTAGAGCCTAGAGTTCTTTGCTAGGGCCATTACTGTACAGCATGGCCCATCCCACTGCTCCTCTTCTAGCTCCTGATCCAAGGGTGGCTTCAAGGGGGCCCAGACCAAGAGGTCCATTACAGCAGACACTGTGCCTGGGAGACAGGCAGGTGAGACCAGGCAGAGAGCTTGGTGCTCTCCTGCCTTCATCCAAGGCACTCCCCCTCCTGTACAAACATGACAGAGCTTGAGAAGACTGACAGGCGGCTGTCTGAGAATCTCAGCAAGGAAGTCCTTTTACTCTTCCCTAATTGATTCTCTTATCCCGCTTTCCACAACAGCTGTTCCCAACATCTTAAATCTAGTTAGCAATACTCTCCTTTCACCCTCTTAGCAGAGATCACCTTTGCTGACAAAATCAAGGCCATTCTCAGAGATCTCCCCCTTCTCCCCTTCTCATCTTAGAGTTCTTTGATGCTATCCCTCACCACTTCTTCCTTTAATCCAGTGTCTGATGAAGAGGTGACCCTTCTCTTGGCCAAGACAAATTCCTCTACACGTATCTTTGATTCCGTCCCCTCCCTTTATCTCCAGCAGGCTGCCCCCACTATCATTCCTCTTACTTTAATCTTTGATGGCTCCCTATCTGCTGGTTCCTTCCCTACTGCCTATAGAAATGCTCATGTCTCCCTGATCTTTAAAAGAAAGCCATTGCCAGATCACACTAGCTGTATGTCTTCTTTCCTCCTCAGCTAAACTCTACAATCAGTGCTTCCACTTCCTCTTCTTTTTCTCTTCTAAACCCTCCATTATCTGACTTCTAATCTCATGATTCACTAAAACTATTCCCTCCAAGGTTACCATGTCTGATGGATTCTTCTGCATCCTCCTTCTTCTTGACCTCCCTATGGATCGTGACAATGGTGGCCAGCCTCTCCTACTCAGCACTCTCTTCTCTGCTGTCTCCTGGTTTTCCTCCCAGTCTCCTGTGCTAATTCATTTTCTATGCTATACTCACTAACTGAGTGAGGCCCAAGGTTTCATTTTGGCCGCCTTCTCTTTTCTAGCTCTACTCCTGTATTAGAAGGCCTGATCAGCTCCTATGGGTTTAATTACCATCTTCCTGCAGATGATTCCTGGATCTATACACACATCTGTGGTCTCTCTTCCAAACTCATCAGCTGCCTATTCGAATTCCAAACTGCATGTCCCATAGGCACCTCAAACTTGACATATGTAGAACTCATTATCTTTCCCCTCCAAATTGTCCCTTTTTCCAGACCTCCTTATACCTTTCAAGGATACTACTGTCCTTCCGGTCAATGAAGTTTGCAGCTTCATTGTCACAGAAACCCATTGCTGAACTAGGGGGGTGTCTACCCCAAGTGTGTGAATGGATGGATGAGAATAATTTGGTTCCATGGCCATTGAGGCAGCCGAAGCAGGTACTGTGCAGCACTTAGAGCTTGGTCAGACCCTGAAGACACCAAGGTCAGCCACTGCATCCTGGGTCACCACCAGTTGTCCTGACTTTTGTCTCACCAATGAACTTTGATGACTCTGTGAGGCTGATGACTTTGTGCAAAGCTGCCTCACTTAAATCCAATACACACGAGTCAAGACATCACCCTGTGATGTCATTGGTCCTCTTAGAAAACAACTTCTTCTCCACTCATGCATGAACCACCCTAGATCAGGCCCTTATTACCTTTCACCTGAAGCAGTGAAATAGCCTTCTATTTAATCTCCCTAAGACTCTCAATTCCAACCCAACAACCAATGTGGTTTCTGTAAAGTGCAGGTCTGACTATCAGTAAACTTCAGTGACTCCCTATTACCTCCAAGGTCAAATTTATAAACTTCCTCTGCTTGGCATTTAAAACCCTGAACAACTTGGCCCCTTCCAATCTTCTAACACATAGCTTCCTTCCATGTACACTTGGATCCAGCTATGCTGGTCCACTTGCTGGGCATTGGCATTGGCTGTCCCCCATCCCTGGAATGCACTCCCTTCCTCACCTTAGCCTCTTGAAATCCTGGCTTCCTTCAAGGCTCAGCTCAGGAGCCTTTCGTGATCCCTCTTCCTCTCAACACTTCCTTGTACTCCTTTGACATATATTGAATATGCATGTCCATATGTCCTTGTTGTCTCCCCCACTAGAACGTAAGCTTCCTGAGGGCAGGATATTTTCACTTTTGTCTTTGCATCATTGGTGCCTTATGCCTGGCAGGTGAGTGAGACAGTGATTAGGAATGCTGGGCCAGGAGTCAGAAAGACCCGAGTTCAAATCCATCCTCAGGCACTTACTAGTTGGATGACCCTGGGCAAGTCACTTAAACCTCTGTTTGCTTCAATTTTCTCACCTGTAAAATGGGGATAATAGCACCTACCTCCCAGGGTTGTTATAAGGATCAAATGGAATATCTGTAAAGTATTTAGCACAACTCCTGGCCCATAGTAGGTGCTTAATAAATGCTTAATTCTTTCCTCCCTTTGATTCAGACCTGGATTCAAATTCTATCTCAATGACAGCATACATGATTCTTGGAGACGTCCCCTCCTCTCTCTTGGCCGTAACTTCTTTGTCTATAAACTTATGGGTGTGAACTGGGTTACTTCTAAGGTCCCTTTCAGCTCTCAACTGGCCAGTCATGTCCTCTCCTCTGACCTGCTGAGTAGAAGCAGAAACATTCTGACAGCTTGAGCTGTCCAGCTGTAACATGAAATGACAGGACGGGCTGGGGGTTAGAGACCCCCATCACTGGAGGCTACAGGATTCAGAGTTGGAAGGGACATGTGGATGCCCGTATGGAGAGGGAGGAACTCAGGCCCAGAGACCATCCAAGGTCACCGCTAGTAAGTGTCAGGGTTCATAGCATTAAAACATTTACAAATGAGGAAACTCAGGGAAATGAAATTACTTGTCCAAATGCAGAAAACAAAATGTATAGAATTATAAAGAAAACCAAGGATTAGGGGAAATAAGCTTTATTTTTCCCTCCATCCAAGTTCATGGACCCTCTAAATTCTATAATCTATAGATTTTTCTTCTAGCTCTAAATCCTGGGCTCCTATGATCAGAGCCTGAGTTCACCCTGGACTGACCTTCTCAAGTCCCCATCTCCCTGCCTGCGGAGCCCCCATGTCTCTCCCCACCTCCCTTGGAGCTCCCGCCTACGCCTCTTGGGGTGGGCCCCTGAGGACACCTCCTGACTCCTCTGTTTGCCAGCCTGGGCCCCTGGTGCTGACAGGGACAAAGAACAGGGAAATTTGCCAGGATGCCCCCCCATTCACCCATCCCCACTCAGCAGTGGGGGAAGGGGAGAGCTGGGCCCCCAAAGGGTGTTTCCACCAGGGGCAGTGGCTACGTCACAGGCCTAGTGGGAGACCAGTGGGGGGCCTCAAATGTGGGCAGAGACCCTGGCTTCAGCACAGCCCTGGCCCAGGAGGGCCTTCAACCAGCTGCCTCACTAATTAAGAGTCTCACTATATCTGCCCCAGGCCCCCAGTACACTGGCCCCAGCATGTCCCCAGCCCACAGCACCCACTAGCTCAGCTTCTCTGTGAGATGCCTTACCCCATCCCCTTTCCTGGGCCCCCATCCCCTACCCCTCTCTCCAAATCTAGGGGTGTGTCCCATACCCCATACCCTATACCTCCTGTCCTTCCCCCACCAATGGGCCCAGAGTTGGAAGGGAAGAGGCCTTGACAACTCTGTGGGGAGATAGTAAGGAATAAGTGAAGAATGGAATGAATCTGGAGTCAGATGACCAGGGCTGGAAACCTGGGGCTGTCACTGAAGAGTTTGCTGTCCCCATCATTGGGAAAATCTTTTTTCTTCTCTGAGCCTGTTGTTTCATCTGTCCAATGAAGAAATCTGCTTAGATGACCTTGGAAAAGGGCCCTTTCCTGCTCCAAACCCATTGACTCTCTAATTTCCAAGACCTCCAGGTCTCACTGGAAAAAAAATAAAACAAAATAAAATAATTCAAAATACAATTTAAAAAAAATTAAAATTGGAAAATAAAGCAACTAGATAACAAAATGGACAGAGTGCTGGACCTGGAGGCAGGAAGACCTGAGTTCAAATGTGACCTCACACATTTACCAGCTGTGTGATTCCTGTGTAAGTCAGCAAACCTCTGTCTGCCTCTGTTTCCTCCACTGTAAAATGGAGATAATAACAGCATCTACCTTGCAAGATTGGTGTGAGGATCAAATGAGGTAGTATTTGTAAAGTCCTTGGCAGAGTGCCTGGTACGTGGTAGGCACAATGTAAATATGTGTATGTGTATGCATATATTTATGTGTACATGTGTGTATACACATATAGATACATACATATATATGTAGAATACATACACATATACACACATGTATTCAGATATATATGTATATACTTACATATTATAATTCAGACACACACACACACACACACACACACACACACACACTGGATGGATGGGGAGCAGTGCCTGCCCAAGTCTGATCTGGCTTCCAGATCTCAGCAGTAACAGAGGCTCAGGTACAGGGGCTGAATTCAGAAAGCCCTGGGAGCAGAGTAACCTTTAGGAGGAATTGAGTTAAAGCCCCTTTACATTGCCCTGCTCCTCTCTAGCCAGGCAGTTCTGCCTGCCTGCCTGCCTTCCTCCTCAAAAAATCTTAGCATCAGATGGACTTTAGAACAGAGAACATCAGAGCTGGAAAGGTCCTTAGAAAATACATCGTCTGAGCTGGAAGTGACCTTGGAATGTACAAAGGCAGAGCTAAGGACTTAGAACATACATGGTCGGAGCTTGGGGGGCTCCTGGAGACCATCTCATCGAGGCCTGAATTTTACAGATGGCACTCTGTTGCCCCATAGAGAAATGATGAGGTCACAAAACAAGTCCAAACTGTGGCTGAGATCCAGCAGCCCAACCTGGAGCCAGGCAGGCCTCTTTCCACAGCCTCTCTCTGGCAGTTAATTGATGGGAGCTGGAGCTGGGACTGAGGGGACTCTGAGGGCACTCATAGGGGGCTTGTCACTCTTGGAGTCATGCCCTGATGAAGCCAGCTGTAATGGGTGGAGGGCCAGCTCATCCCACCTGTCTGCTCTCTGCTTTGGCCTGAGGATATGGGGCTGGGCAGCAGTTCCAAATCTTCCCTAATCCTCTTTCCTTAATCCTCCCCTTCGGCTGGCATTGGGCTCTGCGGCCAGGCTACAAGGGGACCGCTCAGAGCTCAGTCCTTCCTGCTGTCTGGGGATTTGGCCGCCTTTTGGGACTAGGTAGGCCTCCCCCGGGCTCTCTGGGAGGCTGTTGTAATGCTCCTCAGTGTCTGGCTTGAGCCCTGGGCCCGCCTGTCCTACTTCAGGGCTAAGAGTCTGGTATGAGCAGGAGTTTGGGTAAGGTGTGTGGTGTGAGTATTGGTTCCTCCATGACCAGTGATTCAGGTGTGAGCAGGGGTTTAGATGTGGGCAAAAGTCAAATCCATAACTAGGAATTCTTGTGTCTGAGGCAAATACATTTGAGAACTAGTCATGGTACAGAGGTACTGGAAGTAGGGGCAGCCTGTTCACCAGAGCAACTGGGAGGGGCACTGTGGTGACCAGCAACTGGGGGCAGGGGGAGTGGCCCAGGAGTGGCTAGACATGGGCCAGTGGAGGACCTTTAGCCAAGATGTTGGGATGGCAGCTGCTATAGAAAGAAAGATTCTCTCTCTCTCTCTCTCTCTCTCTCTCTCTCT
>NW_027185755.1:199531-205277 GCF_028583685.1 Petaurus breviceps papuanus | reverse complement strand
CTCTGATCAGTCTGTTTCTCCTGGGACTACCATGTTAAAATCAAGGACGGGCCCAGGCCAGGCAGTGTTCCTATCTTCATTTCTCTCAGGGTTCTGCTGCTGCCTCTCTGGTTCCCTATGCAAGTCCCATCTCTCCTCACCTCCACCCTTTTCAGATTCCTTTTATACTCCCCCACTAGAGGATAAGCTTTCTGAAGGCACAGATTATTTTTTTTCTCCTATTTGTATTGCCAATGTGTAGGACAGTACCAGGACAGAGTATGCACTTAAATGCTTGTTGACTTGACATGGCTAATGCAGGAATTTGTTACAAGAACTTTCCCCAACCCCCACCCTCTCCTCCCTGCCCCAGTGGTATGTGGAAGGGAGGAAAATACATTTTTGTTCATTAAAAATATTTTAAATTTAAAAATTTAATTATTATTACCACTCTCTTTTGCATCTCCTTCATTTCCCAATTTATATTTCCCCCTTCTAGAGAGCCATTTCTTATTAGAAAAAAACCAAACCAAACCAAACACAGATTAGCAAAACTAACCAACCCACCAGCTCAGTCTGACAATCATACACAGTGTTCTACCCTCGGGTTCCCCCACCTCTGCACAGAAGGGAAGAAGGCATATTCTTATAGATGGTCTTTGGGGGTCAGGTTTGGTCCTTATAATTTCCCAGCATTTGTTTTTATTGTTTCTTACATTTACAAGGCAACTAGGTGGCACAGTGGAGAGACTGCTGGGCCAGGAGCCCAAGTTCAAATCTGGCCTCAGATGCTTATTAGACGTGTGACCCTGGGCAAAGTCACATCATCCTGTTTGCCTCAGTTTCCTCATCTGTAAAATGAGCTGGAGAAGGAAATGGCACACTGCTTCAGTGTCTCTGCCAAGAAAACTTCAAATGGGGTCACAAAGAGTAGGACCCAATAGAACAACACAATATGTACATCATTATAAACATTGTATGTAAACATTAAACTATTCATCTCAATCTTCCCATGCTTCTCTGAATTCTTTGTATTTGTTGTTTCTTACAGCATAGTAGTATTTCATTAGGTTCTTGTACCACAGTTTATTTGGCTATTCAGCACTGTCTATATATGGGATTTAGAGTCCCATCACTCCAAATGGGCCATTTCCGTCTTTTGAATGAATAAACAAACGACCAAACTTTCATTTAATGTATGCAAAATGCTGGGGACACAAATCAGAGAGCAAGACAGTCCCAACCCTCAAGGAGCTCACTCCCACAGGGGGAGGTAACTTGTATTTCAGCTGCAAGTCCAGATGGAAAGGCCCAGTGATCCTAAGGGTGTAAAACAAATCAGCTGATAATATATCTTCATGAATGTAATTTCCACATCCATTTTTGATGCTGAACCATTTGACAGTGAGAAGGCCTTTGGTGGTGAGAACTTTCCCCCCCAGGTCTTCATTAGCTGTGACTTCAGGGTGGTTAGAGCTGCAGCCCCCCCCAGAGGCAGATGCCAAGTTACGTAGTCTCTCCAGGTCTGCGTTCTGGGGTGATGGCTCAAAGGCTAAGCTAGAGTTCGGACCAGGGGCCTGGAGAGTGGGGATGCTGTTCCAAGGATTCCAGTGTCCCAGCCCTTGGATGGCAATTGGTCAGTGGGTGGGAGTGGTGGTTGGAGGCTAGGGTTAGGGTTTCTCCTCTTGGTCATAGCCAACTAGGTGACAGATGGAACAGTGAGCCTGGAATCAGGAAGACCTGAGTTGAAATATGGCCTCAGACACTCACTAGTTGTGTTTAAGTCATTTAACCTCTGTTTGCTTTAGTTTCCTATTACATAAAATAGGTATAATAATTGCACCTACCTTTAGAGTGGTTGTGAGAATTAAATGAGATAATATTGGTCAAGTGCCTGGCACATAGAAGGTGCTTAATAAATGTTTATCCTCCTTCCCTTCCCAGACTAGAAGAGCTGGTGGTCTGGGGAGCACTGCTACTCCCAGGGCTCCTGGGTCTAGGATCCTGGATCATCTCCATTAGGGTCTGTGTGCAGGTGATGATCATGGTTTGACTCGCCTGTCCTTTTTGCCAGTTTTCGGGGTGTATGGTAAAACCTCATCAACTCTAAATTTCAGACAAAGGTCCCAACCTCAGAAGGTTCCTGTGAGACTCAAATTATGTATGTGAAGAAAGCTCATTGTGAACGTTAAAGTACCATGTAAATGTTGCATATTATTATTGTTATTATTGTTTGCGATCCTCTAGTGAGGAGAAATCACTACCTCTGAAGGTGCCACATTCTATTTTTTTAATAGCTCTAATTATGAGAAAGTGACACATTATATCCAGCCTCCAGCTTCCTGGCTCTCACGTCTATCTATCACACTTATCCGTCACTGCCCTCTGGAGTTGAACAAAACCCATCCTCCGTATGACCAGCCCTTCAGATACTTTGTGGTAACAACTGGGTCTTCCCTACATCTAGATCGCTTCTCCAAGTTAAACATCCCCCAGTTCCTTTCATTGTTCCTCAGATGCAATGATCTCAAAGCCCTTTGCTATCCTGGTCACAATATTTTGGACACTCTGCATCTTGTCATTGTCCTTCCCATTATTGGTGGAACTGCAGATGGGTGCAATTGTCTCAGAGAGGATTATGGCACTACGTAATGAAAGTCACAAAACAGAGCCTATCTTTTGATTCTATTGCTAGGAATTTATCCTCCAAACATGATGCAAAAAAGGATCTATCTGCATAAAAATATTCATTGATGTGATATTTGTAATAGCAAAAATAATAGAAATAGGGGCGGCCAGGTAGCACAGTGAGTAAGAGTACCAGCCCCAGAGTTGGGATGACCTGGGATCTAATCCAGGCTCAGACACTTAGCACACACCCAGAAACACCTGGCTGTGTAACCTTGAGCAAGTTACTTAACCCCAATTGCTTAGGGGCGGTCAGGTGGCTCAGTGAGTAAGAGCACCAGCCCCGGAGTCGAGATGACCTGGGATCGAATCTGGGTTCAGATACTTACCATCACACCCAGAAATAACTGGTCGTGTAACCTTGTGCAAGTTACTTAACCCTGATTGCTTTAAAAAAAAATAGAAATAATCTAAATGCCCAACAGTTGGAGTGTGGTTGAACAGACTATGGCATGTTGATATAATGAAACATCATAATGCTATTTAAAAAAAAAAAACTACCAGTTTGAAATTTACAAGGAAATATGGAAATACCCAAAGAGTAATGCAGTTAGGTGGTCTAGAAGACCTGATTTCATATCCTGCCTTAGATACTAACTAGTGGGCACTCCACTTCACCTCTCTGGTTTTCAGTTTTCTCATCTGTAAATTGAGGGAGTTGGACTTGCTGGCCTCTTCGATCCCTTCCAGCATGAAATCTATGATTCTACAGTCCCATGATCCACCGTGAAATCAGCAGAACCAGGACCGTCTACGCCCTGACAGCATATCGTATAAGAAAGAAAAGAAAAGAAAGGAAAACACAGCCATAAGTGGGGAAACCAGATGGGGACCCAGAACAAAAGCGTTTTCTTTGCTTTGTTGTTTGCCAATTCCTTTGGTTCTGCCTCGTTCAAGTCGGAGAGTATTGAGTAAGAGTTTGCTCCCTGCTGCCTGTGTTTCTCTGACTGTTTTTGTTGGCAGTTATTAAGTTTATAGTAATTGGGTGAAAAAAAAACCCAAGGCTCAATATGAGTCAACAGTAGGATATGACAAGTGAGAAAGCTAATGAGATCTTAGGCTACATTAAGAAAACCAGAGGGGTCTGATCCTGGGGGGTGGGGGATGCTCCTTCTAGTCTCTGCCCTGGTTTGTCCCCATTGGATCCTGGTGTAACGTTCTAGGAGATCACTTTTTCAGAAGGACATTGACAAGGACAGGTCAAGGAAAAGGACGAACTGGGCAGTGACCAAAGGAGGATGACTATCCTGGTGGGCTAAAGGGATGAGGGAAGACTTGGATGAAGGGTGAAGGGGCAGAGGTCAGTGTGATAGCTGTCTTCAAATATTTGAAGGGCTGTCTTGTGAGAGAGAGATCACATTTGCTCATATTGGTTCTAGAGGGCAAAAGGAAGGCAGACAGGAAGGGAATAAGCATCTCTAGAGCATCTACTGTTTGCCAGGCAGTGCATGAAGTGCTTTACAAATATCTGATCCTCACAACAACCCTGTTAAGGCAGGTGATGTTATTATCCCCATTTTATCCAGGATTTCACAGCTAGTAAGTGTCTGAGTGAAGATTTGAACTCAGGTCTTCCTGACTCTAGGAAGTGGGCTCCGTTCACTGTGCCACCCATGAGTGATGGAGGGAAGTGGCAGAGAAGCAGATGTAGGCTAATAAGGTGCTTCCTCACAATCAAAACTATCCAGGAATGTAATGGAATGTCTTTCACCAGAGGTCTTCAAACAAAAGCCTCTGAGATTCAGTGATGCCAGTTCCCAAGTCCTTACTAGCTAGCCAAGTCACTTAACCATGTCTGCCTCAGTTTCTCCATCTGTAAAATGAGTTGGAGAAGGAAATGGCAAACCACTCCAGTATCTGTGCCAAGAAAAACCCAAATGGGGTAATGGAGAGTCAGACATAACTGGAGATGAAAGAACAACAATTAGAAAGAAATGGTCCAGATTCCAGAGATAGCCATCCATGTCATCCACAATCCACATGTCTCTATTTAGGTAACACGTGTATGTACTAGCTGTCTTCCATGAGAATAACATATAGAATTAAGGAGGTGGTGGTCCTGCTACCCTCCACCCTAAACAGATCCCATCCAGAGCATTGTATTCAGTTCTGGACACCATTTTTAGAGTCATTTTTTATAGGTATTTGAGGTAACTGGGGACGAGCTCAAGTAAGTTCCTGCTTTTACTCTGCCATCTTGGTTCCTGGACACCACTCTTTAGGAAGGACCTTGATAATCTGGAGAGTGTCTGGAGCAGGGCAGCCAGGATGGTGAAGGGATACACGTCCAGGCAGTGTCTAGAGAATCCATTGAAGGAACCGGTTTATTTAACCTGGGGGGGAAAAGAAGATTTAGGAGGGTGGGAGCATGGGAGGGGAAATAATTGCTCTCCTCAAAAGTCAGAAAAACTGTCATGGAGCTTGTTCTACCCAACCCCTGAGGGCAGAGCTGGGAACAGTGGGGGAGGCAGATTTTGTCCCAATATAATCGAGAGCTCACAAATCAGGACTGTTTCAAAGTCCACTTCCCCACACACAGCCCTGCCAAAATTGTATATTGGCATCTTTCATTATTTTGTCCCATTCTGCTGAGGGTCAGGTTGTAATCTAAGACCCTCTTGATTTGCAGTTCTCCCATCATTGAGGAACTTGTGCATTTTTTCATGTAGGTCATAGATGTTTGTATTTCCTTCTTAGTAAATTGGCTATTCATATCCTCTGATCATTTCTCCACTGGAGAATTATCTATTAATAGCATTAAAGACAGGCATTAGTTCCTTATAGTTTCTAAGTGTCAGACTTTGATTTTTTTGTTTGTTTGGTGTTTTTTGGAGGGCAATTGGGGTTAAGTGACTTGCCCAAAGTTACATGGCTAGTAAGTGTGTTAAGTGTCTGAGATCAAATTTGAACTCAGGTCCTCCTGACTCCAGGGCCGGTGCTCTATTCACTGTGCCACCTAGCTGCCCCACAGACATTGATTTGATATGTTTACTGCAGATTATTTTTTCCCCAGTGTGGTTTTTTTCCCCCATGTCTTTTTCCTTTCCTTTCCTTTCCTTTCCTTTCCTTTCCTTTCCTT
>NW_027185755.1:183763-199131 GCF_028583685.1 Petaurus breviceps papuanus | reverse complement strand
TCCTCTCCTCTCCTCTCCTCTCCTCTCCTCTCCTCTCCTCTTGTCTCGTCTCCTCTCCTCTCCTCTCCTTTTCTTTCCTTTTCAACACCAAATGGTACCTAGCTACTCCTCCTTGTTCTTGAACTCAGTAAGCTGTTTTTGTGAACCCAAATATAAGACTTTACATTTTATGCCTGGCAGGTACACAGAGCACATCAAACGCCATCTCCACATGAAGGATGCTAGGGAGACTGCTTCTAAGAGAATAGTGATGATGTGTAAGGAAAATGCTTTGGAGAAACTGTGGAGCATGTGTAGACATGCCGTAACTGATTCCAGCAAGTTAACCGCGATTGGCCCCATAGCCAAAACTGCCAGTGACATCAAAAAGGACTGAATCAGCTTCCTCTATTTGCTTCATTGTCTTCAGCTGCACGGTGGTGCTGTGATGGCATCTGGTCAAAGACTATATTGTAAGGAGAAGAGTCTTAAGGCCTCCATTCTCTCTGAAGTCATATGGCCCTGGAGAAACCAGCCGGGGTCCTTGGCCTTTTCATTTGGTTTCTTCCATTATAAATGCTGGGTGTGGAATCTCTAACTGTGGGAGACAGAGCCACAGGAATCTGTGAATCAAAATCCAGGGTAGGGGTTGCCACCGATCCGGCACTGATGCCCTGAACATCAAGGAGCCATGTTGGGGAGTGACCTTTGAAGACCCAAGTCCAGTGGAAGGACTCATCTGGCAACAATGCCATCTTTGAACGTAAACTTTGTGGGACAGATGCTGTGTTGGAAACAAGCTAGATTCTGAACTTAACTCCCCTAGAGACCAATGTGGTGCAGAGAAGACCATATCCCTAAGATACTGGGGAAAATGTTTATACATTTATTCTTGCTACATTTGTGAAATAAATATCCTTTTGCAGAAATACCTAAATTAAGTGATTAAATGGAAGTGGGGTCCTAGCCACTGGCCTCCTAACAGTGGTGTAGGAAAGAACTCAGCTGGTGAGGTCTCAAGTCAGGAGCAGTAGAAAAGAGAACCAGCAAGCCCTCAGGGTACCCTGGAATGCCAGGTCCCCTACTTGGCTCTGAGAAAGCATACAAGTTACATGCCTACCACGCTTCATCTTGTGAGATGTTCTTACACAATGCCTGGCATGTTGTTGGTGCTTAATAAATGTATATTGGTTGATTCACCCTTAATGCTCTACCTGTCAAAAGCCTTTTGGCTTCTGACTCTTTTATCTAATGTGTTAGTGATCTGTTTCTCTTTTGCATCATCTGCAGATATGAATGTTAAACAGCATGGGCCCAAGAGTACATCCCTGTGGCTCTCCACCACTGACCTCTTTCTGAATTGACATGGAAGTCCAGTCTCGCCAGCTCCAAATTCACCTACTGCCCTATTATCTAGCCACATTTCTCCATCTGGTTCACAAGAAAACCACAAGAAACTTTCTGATATAAACAGAGATTCAGTGACTTGCCTGGGTTCACAGAGCCAGTAAATATCTGAGATTAGATTTGAACTCAGGTCTTTCTGACTCCAGGCCCAGTGCTCTATCCTAGCTGCCTAACTTACTTAGAAACTTCCAAAGAGTTAGGAAGACCTGAGTTCAAACCCTGCCTCTCATACTTCCTAGCTGTGTGACCATAGGCAAGTTGATTATTCTCCATGAGTCCCAGTTTCTTCATCTACAAAATGAGGACAGTTATACCCATCGTATCTACTTTATGAGGTTTTTGTAAGGATCAAGAGGGAAGATAGATGGAAAGTGAGTTGCAAATCTAAAAGGGCTATGAAAATGGCAGCTGCTCTGATGACTAGACATAGTCCTTATTCTATAGTTTGAGGATATAAGAGGGATACTCCAGTGAGATTTTAGAAAATGCTGAAGATATGAAAGGGCTAAAAGACAGAGATATAGAAGTATAAAGATGAAAGCCAACAGATGAAAAATAGGCACTCTCCACCCTAGAAAAGGTAGGAGGCTTAAATATCCAAATTGCACACAAAGCAGTGAACTTGTCATGAGCATAGGCTGCGTTCATACCTTTGTCCCTAGCCATTCATCTACCTAACACTCTCAAAGGAATGTGGGTATGGATGGTATAAATGACTTGTCACCCTAAGGCAACTTGAAATGACTTATTAAGGGAGTCAAAAAGAAGAAACTTCTGCAGCTTCTAAGCTAAGGATTGTTCTCCTAGCTGAAAAAGCACCGTAACACCCAAAATGAAAAGAGCACAGTACTGCCCAGTCAAGCCATTGGCTAAATGTGGAAAAGACTCAAGCTGTTCATCAGAGAGCAGGTCTAGAAAACCAGTGAAACAATTCAGTGCCCAGAAAAGAGTTCAATGGCTGAATCCCTAGGATCCTAGGAGTGGTCAACTTGTCAATGGTGGTGTAGGTTGGGTAAATTAACCCCAAGGAGGGATTATTGGACAGCTGAGCCCCAAGGAGACATTATAAAGTGATGGAGGTATTATAAGATATTTTGAGGTGGTGTGTGTGTGTGTGTGTGTGTGTGTGTGTGTGTGTGTGGTGGAGTAGAGTGAGAGAATTTGAGTATAAATGAGAGTAGTTTGAAAATGGTAGCCTATGACAATGCTAACTCATGGAAGTGGAGCTAATAGAAAAATCAAGCTTTGGTTTTATGGTTAATCTTTGATTTGTTGTCACTGACTTTTCATGGCGCCATTTAGGGTTTTCTTGGCAGAGATACTAGAGTGCTTTGCTATTTCCTTCTCTAGCTCATTTTATAGATGAGGAAACTGGGGTGAACAGGGTTAAATGACTTGCCCAAGGTCACACAGCTGGGAAGTGTCTGAGGCTAGATTTGAACTACTACCCAAATAAGTAGTCTGAGCATTCTCTTTTTACCTGTCATCAAAACCAGGCCACAAGAAAGCATAGAAATAGACTGGAATTTTGGCCTTCAACCAGCCATTGAAGACAACAATGTTTGACTGATGAGTTCATTCAGATAAATCAGTTTCTCTAACTTTTATTTAAATCTCCCTGAAAATGAATTAGCATGTCAGAGCATCCTAGGAATACTTTTCATTTCTTTTATTACTCTCAGTATGTCTCTGAATCTGTGTTAATCTTCACTCTGCCTAGACAAACAGGACATTCTCTCTCCATTTATACTGGGTCCACTGTCCTACAGCCCTAATCTCATTCCCTTGAGATTCTTAATTATGTAGTTTGGGATAAAAAGAAGGCACTCAGAGAGGGTCCATCAATCCCAGTGGAATGTATCTAACAGTGGAATTTCAGGCATCATAGCATCTGGGTGGGGATGGCATCATGGTATCTGGGTTAAAGACACCTCTTGGTACTTTCAGGTCACACCTATTTTATCTTGCAAAAAGAAGCCCTGAACCCTGCTAGGAGATTATTCCCAGCAATGCAGATAGAGTTGCCAACAGATTTGATTTACACAGTCAGTAAAGAGAAGAGGTTGATGCCCTCCTATAGGACTTCCATTCCTGGGCATGTTTTCTTACAGCTCAAACAAGTTCATCACATATTTATGTTACAACATGAAATAAATTATGGACAAACATACAAAACACCTTCAAGGAGGGAGACTCCCCCTACCTTTTGAGGCAGCCTGTTCCACTTTTAGATAGCCCTAATTATTCGTAAATGTTTCTTTATACCAAGCTTAAATCTGTCCCCTGACACTTTCACCTATAGCTCCTGGTTCTTCCCTCTGGAGTCTAGCAGAGAAAATCTAATCTTTCATCAAATACCAGAAGACAGCTGTGAAATCCTACCCTTTCCCATACTCCACCTCTCATATGCCTGGCTTTTTCTTCACCAGATTAAGCATCTCTGCTTACCTGTGTCATGGACTTCAGCAAAGCCCTTCTCTCTCCTGGTTGTCCTTCTCTGGGCACTCTGAAACTTATCAATATCCCTCTTAAAGTGTAGTATCTGGGGGTTGGAGCCAAGATGGCAGAGAAAAGGCAATGACTCCTGAATTCTCCTCCAAATCTCTTCAAACACCTTTAAATAATGCCATAAAACAATTCTTGAGGCAGCAGAACCCATAAAAGGATAGAATGGAATATTTTTACAGCCAAAGACAACTTAAAAGGTTGGCAAGAAAGATCTGTTGTACCTGGATGGGATTGATATACAGTTCAGTGCAGGTTTGCAGAGCGGGACCCAACAAACCAGGAACAGACTCTGGGAGCTACTGAATCATTATCAGCAGCAGCTTCTTCCTGAGCTCTCAACCCACAGACAGTAAGGGGTCAAACAACTGGCCAGAAGGCGATCATAGGGGTCTCTTTGCTAGCACTGAAGCAGGACTCTGTTGCTTTTCTCGTACTCAGATCCTAGTTGCAGTCCTGGGTGGCAATCCCAGGGCAAGGAGGAGCACTAACACCCCAGAGCTTGTGGTCACAGTAGAGCAGGGGCCTTCTGAACAGTCCAGGGCAGAAAAAAGGGAGGTCGCTCACAGACCAGAGCACAGGCCTGGAGAGCAGTAAATAGATCTCCTTAGAATGTACCACCTTGGAAGAGATGGAAGCATACAGGAACCAGAAGTATCTCTGAAAACAGCTGCACAAAACTCCTGAAGCTTGGCACAGTGCACCTTCCACCCTGGAAACAGCCCTACTTTAATAAAGAGTTAAAAGTCAAGTAATAAGCTGGGAAAATGAGCAAACAACAGAAAAAATTCTGACCATAGAAATTTACTATGGTGACAAGGAAGATGAAAACACACACTTAGAAAAAGATGACAAAGCCAAAGCTCCTACATCTAAAGCCCCCAAGAAAAATATGAATTGGTCTCAGGCCATGGAAGAGCTCAAAAAGGATTTTGAAAATTAAGTAAGAGAGGTAGAGGAAAAATTGGGAAGAGAAATGAGAGTGAGAAAATAATGAAAAATGAGTCAATAGTTTAGTAAAGGAGACACACACACACACACACACACACACAAAATACTAAAGAAAATAACACCTTAAGAAACAGACCAGGCCAAATGGTACAAAAAAATGCATGAGGAGAAGTGAATTCTGCTTAAAAAGCAGAATTGGCCAAATGAAAAAGAAGGTACAAAAGCTCACTGAAAAAAAATCCTTAAAAATTAGAATTGGTCAAATGGAAGTTAATGATTTTATGATAAATCAAGAAACAATAAAACAAAACCAAAGGAATGAAAAAATAAGAGACAGTGCGAAACATCTCACTGAGAAAACAACTGACCTGGAAAATAGATCTAGGAGAGATCATTTAAATATTATTAGACCATCTTAAAGTCATGATCAAAAAAAGAGCCTCAACATCATCTTTCAAGAAATTATTAAGGAAAACTGCCCTGGTATTCTAGAACTGGAGGGTAAAAGAGAAATTAAAAGATTCCATTGATCACTTCCTGAAAGAAATCCCAAAATGAAAACTCCTGGGAATATTATAGCCAAATTCCAGAGCTCCTATGAGCTTTTTCTCAAGGCAAAAAGGAGAAAATATTGCAAGCATCTAGAAAGAAACAACTCAAGTGTCATTAAGCCACAATCAGGATAACACAAGATTTAGCAGCTTCTACATTAAAGGATCAGAGGACTTGGGATATGATATTCCCCAGGGCAAAGAAGCTAAAATTACAACCAAGTATCACCCACCCAGCAAAAATGAGCACAATCCTTCAGGGGGGAAAATGGACATTCAATGAGATAGAAGACTTTTAAGCATTCTTTCTTTTTCAAATGCTTTATTAACTTCTGATTTATATCATTCATTTCAGACAGATTTTGAGTTACAATTTTTCTCCCCATTTCTCCCCTACCCACCGCCCTAAAATAGCAGTCCCATAGAGTATCCCCTTCTCCAATCTGCTCTCTCCCATATCTTCTCCCATACCACCTTCAACTTTTCCAGTAGGACATGGTGGATCTCTATGCCCCAGTGCCTGTATATCTTATTTCCCAATTATATGTAAAATAGTTTTAATAATAATAGTATATATATATATATATATATATATTTTTTTTTCTTTTTAAACATTTGATTTTAAAACTTTGAATTCCAGACTCATCCCTTTCCTCCCTTGTCACCCACCCTTACTGGGAAGATAATCAGTTAAGTATAGGTTGTACATGTGTAGCTAATGCAAAACAATAACATAGTAGATATATTGTAAAAGACTGACTATATTTCCCTCCTTCCTATCCCACCTCCCACTTGTTCTATTCTCTACTTTGATCCTGTCCCTTTTAAAAAGTTGGTGCTTCCAACTTCCCTCCCCCCCAGCCTGCCCTCCCATCCACCATCCCCCATCTCATTTCCTTCCCCCCTCCTCTCCTGTAGGGTGAGATACCCTATTTAGTGTGTATTTCATTCTCTCCCCAAGTCAAATTTAATGAGAATAAGATTGACCCATTCCCTTTTGCCTTCCTATTCTTCCCCTCCATTGTAACCATTTTCCCTTGCCTCTTCTGTATGAGATAGTTTACCCCATTCTCTCTCTCCCCATCTCCTCTCATTATATTCCTCTCTCACCTCTTAATTTCACCTTTTAAGTATCATCCCTTCCTATTAAATTGATCCTGTATACCTGTAAACATATATACACACATTCACATATGTATTCATATATCACTATACCCTCCAATATAGACATTATATATATATATATATATATATATATATATATATATTTCTATTCTCTTCAACAATTTTCATACTGAGAAAAGTTTCATCATTTACAATTATCATTTGTCCATATAGGAATGTTAATAGTTCAACTTTCATAAGTTCCTTATGATTTCTTTTCCCTGTTTACCTTCTCATGCTTCTCTTGCTTCTTGTATCTGAATGTCAAATTTTCTATTCAACTCTGGTTTTTTCATCAAGAATGCTTGAAAGTTGGGGTGGCCAGGTAGCACAGTGAGTAAGAACACCGGCTCCAGTGTTGGGATGACCTGGAGATCGAATCCCGGGCTCAGACACTTAGCACCCACCCAGAAACACCTGGACGTGTAACCTTGAGCAAGTTACTTACCCCAATTGCTTAGGGGTGGCCAGGTGGCTCAGCGAGTAAGAGCACCGGCTCCAGTGTCGGGATGACCTGGATCAAATCCTGGCTCAGGTACTCAGCACCACACCAGAAATAACTGGCCATGTAACCTTGAACAAGTTACTTAACCCCGATTGCTTTAAAAAAAAAAAAAGAATGTTTGAAAGTCCTCTATTCCACTGAATGACATATTTTCCCCTGAAACATGATACTCAGTTTTGCTGAGTAGGTGATTCTTGGTTTTACTCCCAGCTCCTTTGCCCTCTGGAATATCATATTCCAAGCCCTTCAATCCCTCAGTGTAGAAGCTGCCAGATCCTGAGTTATCCTGATTATATTTCCACAATATTCAAATTGTTTCTTCCTGGCTCCTTGTAATATTCTTTCCTTGATCTGGGAATTTTGAAACCTGGCTATAATATTCCTAAGAGTTTTCTTTTTGGGTTCTTTTTCAGGAAGTGATTGCTGGATTCTTTCAACCTCTATTTTGCCCTCTGGTTCTAAAATGTCAGGGCAGTTTTCCTTGAGAATTTCTTGGAGGATTATTTCTAGGTTCTTTCTTTGATCATGGCTTTCAGGTAGCCCAATAATTTTTTAAATTATCTCTCCTGGATCTATTTTCCAAGTCAGTGGTATTTCCCATGAGATATTTCACATTGCCTTCTATTCTTTCATTTGTTTGGGTCTGTTTAACAGCATCTTGATTTCTCATGAAGTCATTAGCTTCCCTTTGCTCCAATCTAATTCTGAAGCAATGATTCTCCTCAGTGAGCTTTTGAGATTTTTTTTCCATCTGGCAAATTTGTCTTTTTAAGGCATTCCCCTCCTCATTGCCTTTTTGAGCCTTTTTTGCCATTTGAGTTAGTCTGTTTTTTAAGGTGTTATTTTCCTCAGGCAGGCTGTTGACTCATTTCATAATTTTCTTGCATCATTCTCATTTCTCTTCCCAATTTTTCCTCCACTTCTCTTATTTGCTTCTTAAGGTCCTCTATGGCCTGTAACCAGCTCATATTTTCCTTTGAAGCTTTTGGTGCAGGAGTTCTGGCTTCACTGTCTTCTTCCTGTTCCATGCTTTGATCCTTTTTGTCCCCCAAATGGGAGTCTAATGTTAGATTCTTCTGTTTGCTTTGCTTCCTTTGCCTGGTCATGTTGCCACTCAGTCACTTGACCCCTGGGCTTTTTGCCACAGTAGAACTCTAGCATCAGATAGGGGAGTGTTCATCCCAAACACTGGGGTTTTCTCAGCTGCCGGAGTTGTTATTTGGGTGCCCTCTCTGAAGCCTCCATATGCTCTAGCAAGCTGGTCACACACCCCAGGACCTCCACCCTAGACTGCAATCCATATCCAAGCAGGTTAAAGCAAGAGCAATTACCCCTAAGACTGGTTGTTTGGTCCCCCTACAATCTGCAGGCCAGGAGCTGAAGCTGCCACGTGGCTGCACTGCAGCCCTCAGTGGCTTCTTGCCCCCGGGCAAAAGCCAATGAACTTCCAACTACTGGGTCCCAAAGACCACACTGCACTGACCTCTTACTTTGTCCTTCGAATCTATGTGTTGATAATTCTGGAGACGGCCACAGCTGCTGGTGATCTGGAGTCCCTCCAGAGGGCGGCTCCTCAGGTCTGCCCTGGGGCTAAAACCTCAGCTCCCATGGGGCTGGGCTCAGCTCCCAGAGCACTGTGCTGGCTGATTCCTGCCAGCTTGCCAGGCTGTCCTCAGTGGGAGGTTACCTTCTCTGTGTCATTTTGTGGGTTCTGTAGCTCCAAAGTTTGTTTAGAGTCCCCTTTTACATGGATTGGGGAAGGTGGGAGCTGGAGCTGTTCAGAGGTCCTGTTTCTACTCCCTCAAGCATTCTTAATGAAAAGACCAGAACTGAATAAAAAATTTGACTTTCAAATACAGGACTCAAGAGAAGCATAAAAAGGTAAATAGGAAGGGAAATCATAAGAGACTTAATAATGTTAAACTGTTTACATTTCTACATGGAAAGATGATACTTGTAACTCATAAGAACTTTCTCATTATTAGGGCAGTTAAAAGAAGTATATATAAACAGAGGGCACAGGTGTGAGTTGAATATGAAGAGATGATATCTAAAAAAATAAAATTAAAGGGTAAGAGAGGAATGTATTGGGAGAAAGAGAAAGGGAGAGGTAGAATGAGGTAAATTTTCTCACATAAAAGAGCCAACAAGAAGCTTTTACAGTGGAGGGTAAGAGTAGGGAGGTAAAGGGGAGTAAGTGAATTTTTCTTTCATCAGAATTGACTCAGAGAGAGAATAACACACATTCAATTGGGTATAGAAATCTATCTTACCTTACAAGAAAATAGGAGGGGAAGAGAAAGGGGATGTGATAGAATAAAGGGCAGATTGGGGGAGGGGTTAGTCAGAAGCAAAACATTTTTGAGGAGGGACAGGGTGAAAGGAGAGAGGACAGAATAAATGGAGGAGGGGAATAAGATAATGATCAAAAGATATTAACAATTTGCAGATGAAAGTATCAAAGCTATATATAGCCATAAGAAGAAATGCTCTAACTCACTATTGTTTGGAGAAATGCAAATTAAAACAATTCTGAGGGGGTAGCTAGGTGGTGCAATAAATAGAGCCCTGGCCCTGGAGTCAGGAGGACCTGAGTTCAAATCCAGCCTCAGACACTTAACACAAAAACTAGCCATGTGACCTTGGGCAAGTCACTTAACCCCAATTGCCCTACCTTCCCCCTCCAAAAAGCAAAAAAAAAAAAAATCCAAACAAACAAAAACAAAAACAATTCTGAGGTACTGCCTCATGCATATTAGATTGGCTAGTAGGACAGAAAAGGAAAGTAAGAAATGTTGGACGCAATGTGGGAAAAATGAGACATTAATGCATTGTTGGAGTTGTGAACTCATTCAACCATTCGGTAGAGCAATTTGGAGCTATGCCCAAAGGGCTATAAAGCCATGCATACCCTTTGACCCTAGCAATACTACTGCTAGGTCTGCACCCCAAAAGAGATTAAAAAAAAAAACAAAAAGAAAAGGATCTATAGGTACAAAAATATTTATAGCAGCTCTAATTCTTTGGTGGCAAAGAATTAGAAATAGAGGGGCTACCCATCATTTGGGGAATGGCTGAACACATTGTGGTATGTGATTATGATGGAATACTATTGTGCTGTAAGAAATGATGAGCAGGATGCTCTCAGAAAAACCTGGAAAGACTTACATGGGCTGGTTCAAAATGAAATGTACTGTGTACAAAGTAACAGCAATATTGTAAGATGATCAGCTGTGAATGGCTTAGCTATTTTCAGCAATACAATGATCCAAGACAACTCTGAAGGACTTACAATGAAAAATGCTATCTATCGATCCCCAGAGAGATAACTGATGGTGTTTGAATACAGATTGAAGCATACTTTTTTTCTTAACTTTATTTTTCTTGAGTCTATTTTTTTTTTGGTCTATGTTTTCTTTCACAACATGAGTAACATGTAAATGTTTTGCATGACTGCACATGTACAACTTACATCAAATTGCTTGCCTTCTCAATGAGGGGGGTGGGGAGAGAGGAAGCAAAAAAATTTGGAACTCAAAGTTTTAAAAATGAATGCTAAAAATTGTTTTTACTTGCAACCAGGGAAAAATAAAATACTAAATTTAAAAAAAAAGCATGTTGGCCAGTTTTGTTAAACTATAGAATGTATACAGGAGAACAATAGGCAATAAACTTCAGAAGGATGGATTATAAAGGGCTTCAAATACCAAAAAAAAAATGTCTGGGAATAGAATTGTCCTCCAGATGACATCTGAGGAGAGCAGAGTATAGTGGACTCTCACTTCCCCATTCTTAGAAGCTGTGCCTTTCCAGAATGCCCAAAATCACATGAGTTTTTCTGGCTACTACATAACCCTGCTACTTGGGTTGAGCATGCAGTTCACTAAAACCTCCAGATCTTTTTCAAAATAACTGCTTACCTTAGCTTCAACTCTTTATTAATCATGTTAGGTCTGTCCTTCCCAGCCCAAAGATCACATTCCTTGAGACAGAATACAGAAATAAAGTAAGAGTTGTTGTTCAGTTGTGTCTGACCCTTTGTGATACCATTTGGGGTCTTCTTGGCAAAGATCCTGGAGTGGTTCGACATTTCCTTCTCCAGCTCATTTCATAGATGAGGAAACTGATGCAAACAGGGTGAAGTGACTTGCCCAGGGTTATACAGCTAGGAAGTGTCTGAGGTTGTATTTGAACTCAGGTCTTCCTAACTCCAGGCTCAGTGCTGAGCCCAGGCTGCCTCCAAAAATAAGAATTAAGCACACACTTCCCCCCTGCCAAAAAAATTAATTGAAATTTTAAAAATGTAAAAAAAATAAAAGTGAAACAACTCTGCCTTCTCAATTCATTGCCCCTTTTTATTGTCCCTTGGCTCCCTAGCACTGCTCATACGCCTCGTTTGAACCTCTTCTTTTCTCCAATATGGTTTAAAAAACAGAAGCAATGCTTTTTGGTGTCTAATCTTTCTTACCAGTCCAACTCATTTTGAGCCAAATCATTCATTTTTGTTTGGTTGATTCTGCCTCCACAGTATCTCTTGAGCCTTCCTTCCACTTATAGATCCACCACACCGGATCAGATCTTCATCACCTTCTACCTGAAGTTGAATGAGCCTGCCCCTTGGATTCTTGGCTCCCCTTTCCAATCAACCCCATGCACACACAGGCACCAGAATAATTTTCCTAATGGGTGTTTAATTATGTCATCTCTCCCCTCTCAAAAGCCTCGCATGGATTCCTATTGCCTGTGGGTCACCTGGCATCTAGAGCCCCACATAGTTTGGCTCCAACTTGCCTTTCTCCTTTTACTGCAAAATATTATATGGGCCTCAGTTTCTTCATCAGTAAAATGAGAGGTTGGCAAAATCTGAACTGTCTCCTGTCTTGGTAAGGCTGCTAGCTAAGAATCTTTTTACATTTTAAAATATAATAAAATTTTATTCATAAATGTAAAAACCATTCTTAGGTACAAAAGCAGGTCACAAGCCAGATTTGGCCAGCTGTCTGGGTTGCCGACCCCTGAACTAGATGACCTCTGAGGTCTTTTTTAGTTCTAATTCTATAATCTTTTTCTTCCCCTTACAAACTCTTTATATAGCCTAACTAACCTGTTTGTTGTTACCTGAACTTGGTGTCCCGTCTCTTGGTTCCACATCGTTGCGTAGGCAATGCCCTATGCCTTGAGTGCACTGCCTCCTCACCTCCACCCCTTAGGCCTCCTAGCTTCCCTCAAAACTTAACTCACAGGGGCTTTTTGGACAACCTGACTGCCTGAGAAGAAGGAAGCAGCCTGGCTCCCACACTCTACTCCAGCAAAAACCTAAAAATGCTATTTGCCTGAATTATGATCATGAAACCCAATGAGAAGCTATAGTGACTTCTTCTACCCCAGAACTATACAAAAAGTTAGTCTGAAGCCCAGCGAAATAGAAAGGGAGTCCTATCAGAAAAGCCAGCATTCACCCTTTGTCAAACAAGCAGGAAGGTTCTCAGACAACTGGAAATGGGCCAGAGCTATTTGTAGCCTCAAAGACTCTATCCAGAAACAAAGAGAGTAGAGAATTCCCCTGAGAAGGCCCCAGAGTGGTTGGAAACCCACTGCACTGTCATTGGAAGCCACCAGTTCAGGTGTGTCTGTGTTCAGACCACATCATTCCAAGCCCAGAGGCTCTAAGGTGTCCTGAGATGTAGGAGGGAGGACCCTGAAGATCCAGCATTCTGAATCTCAAAGATTCAGGGCAGCCTAAACCCAGGAGGTAGAGGACAGTGCAGGAACCAAGGTGACCCAGAGCCAGACCCAGCAGGACAGACTACTCCACTCACCAGCACAGGAGGCAGAGACTGACTCATTCTAAGCCCCAATTCCAGAATTAAGACTGGAGAGAAGACTAACACACAAGAAGATACAGATCACTATGAAGAATTCAAATCTATAAAAATAATAACTAACATTTATACAATGACAATTCTGTGCTAGGCACTGTACTATGCACTTTACATATTATCTCATTTGATCCTTGAAACAACCATTGGAAGTAGGTGCTATTATTATTCTCATTTTACAGTTGGGGAAACTGAGGCAAACAAAGGCTAAGTGACTTGTCCTGGGTCACATAGCTAATGAATAGCTGAGGTCAAATTTGGACTCAGGTCTTCCTGATTCCAAGCCCAACACTCTTTCTATTGCATCACTTAGCTATGTCTTTATATTTTGTATATCTAGAGGTATACAAAAATCTAACCTAGAAGAAGGGAATATTAGCTACTCTGATCAGTACAATAATCCAAGACAATTCTGAAGGATCCATGATGGAAAATGCTATCCACCTCCACAGAGAGAGAACTGGTGAGTTCTGAGAGCAAATTTATGTATAATTTTTTCACTTTATCTTTCTTGCTTTTTTTTTGGTGGCACAACTAATATGGAAATAGATTTTGCATGATTTCACATGTATAATTGACATAATGTTGATTGACTTCACAATGAGTGAGTGAGGGGTTGGAGGAAGGGAAAGAATTTAGAACTCACATTTTTTTTAAAAGAATGTTAAAATAAATAATAAATTTAAAAAAATTTAAAGAAGGAAGTAACTCCATAACAATTACAAGTAGAAACTCAAAGAAAAAAGTGGATTTTTGGAAAAAACGAAGAAGGATATAAATAATGAAGTATAAGTTCTGGAGGAAAGAGTTAAGAGAGACAGTGAATAGAGCACTGGCCCTGGAGGCAGGAGGACCTTAGTTCAAATCTGGCCTCTGACACTTAACACTTACTAGCCATGTGACTTTGGGCAATTCACTTAACCCCAAATGCCTTCCCCTCCCCCCTCCAAAAAGCAAAAAAAATAAAAGTTTAAAGAGAAAATAAGTAGCTTAGAACAGAAAGGGGTAAATCTTACCCCAAGTAGCTAACTCCTTGAGAACTAGAATAAATCAAACAAAAACCTATGATTCCATGAGACAGCAAAGAAATACTAGAACAAAATCAAAGAACTAAAAAAATGGTAGAGGGAGGGAGAAATGCAAGATATTGAATATCAGAAACAACTGACCTGAAAAACAATTCTGGAAAAGATAATTTAATAAATGCCAAACAAAGTACCTTAAAATCCCAAGAAAAAAGCCTGCACTCTATTTTAATAAATCATAAATGAAAACATAGAACAAAGTTAAAGCATGAATACATTGATTGCATCCTAAAAGAAACTCCATAAATAAAAATCTCAGGAATGTCATAGTCAAAATCTAGAGCTCCCACATCAAAGAAAAAGATATGAAAAAGGAATTCAAGTACTAAAGAATCAAAATTAGGATCACCCAAGATCTGACAGCTTCTACTATACATGAGAGAAGATTCAGAAATACAATATTCCAAAAGGTAAAAGATATGGATCTAAAATAACTTACCCTGCAAAACTGAGTATGATCCTAGATGGGGATTGAGAGCAAGGCAAGGGAATTGATCTTCAATGGAATAGAGAACTTTCTACATTCCGGAGCTGACTAGGAATTTCGAAATGCAAAGTGGTGCAGCGGATAGAGTGCTGGGTCTGGAGTCAGGAAGACCTGAGTTCAAATCCAATATCAGACTCTTACTAGCTCTGTGATCCTAAGTAAGTCATTGAACATCTGCCTTCCTCAGTTTCCTCAACTGTAAATTAGGGATAATAGCAGCAGCTAACTTGCAGGGTTGTTATGAAGACCAAATTACCCATTTGTAAAAGGGCTTACCACAGTGCCTGACACATAGTAGAAACTATATAGATATTTATTCCCTTTCCTTTCCAAATCCAGGACTCAAGAGAAACCTAGAAAGACACATTTATTTGAGTTCTCATAAGGGGTTATATGATGATAAAGGACTAACATTCTAATGTTAGTTTGTTTTTTTTTTTTAAAGCAATCGGGGTTAAGTAACTTGCTCAAGGTTACACGGCCAATTATTTTTGTGTGGGTGCCGATCTAATGTTAGTTAAAGGGGAAAAGGAACAAGTATCCCTGCTTGACCTTAATGTCTTCAAAGAATATTGAAGGAGTTGAATAAGAAAAACAGAGGTCTTGGGAATGGAGATTTTTCTGCAGGTAAAGAAAAGGGAAGATAACAGGTATACACTGACATAGAAAGGAGGAAGAAGAGGAAGGAATCTACCATGGCTCATAACTCAGATGCAGAAGGAGTGTCTAGAAAAACAGAGGAAAGGGAAGATGTAGGAGGAGTGAGCATAAGATAAACCTTGCTTTTATCTGACCTGGACAAAGTAGGGTTGACTCCCATCTTGGCACCCCGACCCTACACACACACACACACAC
>NW_027185755.1:155547-183753 GCF_028583685.1 Petaurus breviceps papuanus | reverse complement strand
ACACACACACACACACACTTTTGTGTAGAAATACATCAATCTCAACATGGAAACAAGTGAGGATGGGGTTGGGGTGAGGGATGGATCAAGAGGGGTGCTAATATGCAAGAATCTAAGACAATCCCAAAAGCCTCATGATGGAAAATGCTATTCACATCCAGAGAAAGAACTATGGAGTCTGAATGCAGATCGAAGCATACTATTTGCTCTCTCTCTCTTTTTTGTTGTTATTTTTTCTTTCTTGTGGTTCCTCCCATTGGTTCTAATTCTCTACAACACGACTAATGTGAAAAAATGTTTAATATGAATGTATATGTAGAACCTATATAAAATGGCATGCTGGGGGTGGCTAGGTGGCACAGTGAATAGAGCACTGGCCCTGAAGTCAGGAGGTCCTGAGTTCAAATGTGACCTCAGACACTTAACACAAAAACTAGCTGTGCGACCTTGGGCAAGTCACTTAACCCCACTTGCCTTCCAAAAAGCAAAAAAATAAAAATGGCATGCTGTCTTGGGGTGGGTGAAGGGAAAGGGAGGGGAAGAAAATTTGGAACTTAAAATTTTATGGACATGAATGTTGAAAACTAAAAATAAATAAATTTAACAAAAAGGAAGGATGCTAATCCCAGGAAGGGAAATATTTGTAAACAGAATAAATTTCTTGACCCTGATGGGGGATTAAAAGAAAAATAAAAACAAACGACTGGAAATTAGGAGGGTGCCCATCAACTGGGGAATGGTGGAACAAATTGTACTCCACAATTGTGATGGGTATTATTGTGCCATAAGGGATGATTTCAGAGAATCCTGGGTCGTATGAACTGATAAACAAGTGGAATCAGAACAACAATAAACACAATTACCTTTCAAGTCCTTCCTAACCTAGCCACTGCTACCTCTCCAGTCTTCTTACACCTTCTTCCCCCCACCACGTTCTCTTTGATGCAGTGACATTGGCCTCCTGTCTGCTTCACTCTCTCTGCTCTGGGCATTCACTCTGGCTTCCCTTATGCTTGAAACACGCTCCCTCCTCTGATCCGACTTCTAACCTCTCTGCCCTTCAACCTTCCTACTATATTCTTATCTGTCTAATGTGTCGTTCCTCCCAATAGAATGTAAGCTTCTTAAGGACAAGGAGAGGAGGTTAGATTCAAGTCTCTTTCAACTCTGAAACTACTGATTAATCTAATACATTTTTTTCCTTTTCTTTATATTACTCCTAGAAAGGTGCCTTGTTCACAGTGGCCCTTTAACAAACCCTTGTTGGCTTGGATTGAATCGGTCCCCTCTGATGCTCTTCTCAGAGGCTGGGCTGCACCTTCATATTCACCCTCTTACTCACCACACTTCCATCTCCTGTGCCCGGCATCACAGAATTTCAGAATTGGAAGGGACCAGAGACCATCAAAGCCCACCCTTAGGTGAGCAGGAATCCCCTCTACCATAACCCTGACTGGTGGCCACCTGCCTCCACTTGGAGATCAAAACATAAAGAGATAAATATAAAAATAACCCTTACTAGCTGCTACTTAATCTGTTTACCTCAGCTTCCTCATCTGTAAAATGAGGCTAATAATAGTAGCTAGTAACAGCCCAATAATTATTATAATAGCTTAATAATTATGATTATAACAATAGCCTAATAATAACCTGTAAAATGAGATCCTAATTGTAAAGCTCTTGGCACATAGTGCTATATATATTAGTAATAATAATAATAATAGTAATGACATTTCTATAGTGCTTTACATGTATTATCTCATTTGATCTTCAAAACAACCTTGTGAAGCAGGTGCTATTATCTCCATTTGCAGAGGGTAAAGTTGAGGCTGAAAGCAAATAAGTGACTTGCCTAGGGTCACATAACCCATTAATCATTAGGAAGATTGCTCATCATATGGAGCCCGAATCTGCCTTTCTGTAGTTTTCCAGTCAGGGCTCCCAGCTCTGCTCAAACTTTCTTTCTCAACATTAATTGTGAGCTGCTTATAGAAACGCTCACAAGAGACACATTGAAACCCTGATCATGTACCTGTCTGTCACATCTGAATACTGAACCTCTCCCAGGGGGGTGGGTGTGGGAATCAATGAAAGCACTAGAAAAGTGGTCCCCCCCCAGAGGGAGACCTTGAGCTTAGGATGGATTATAGTTCTAGAGCTGGTAGGGACCTCAGAGGTCATCGAGTCTGGCCCCTCCTTTTACAGATGAGGAAACTGAGGCCCAGGGGGTATGACTTGCCCAAAGCACAATGGGATTTGAATGGAATGGGATTTGAACCCAGGCAGGTCCTTTGGCTCTGGAGCCCAGGCTCTTCCCACCCTAATTCAGTGCCCTTTCTGAAGGTCGCGTTGCTTCCCTTGCTCCAAAGGCGGTAGCCCAAACTTGTTCAACCCCAGGCCTGGCTATGATGCTTCTTGGATGGTATATAGACTTATATTTCATATAGGAATCAGAGATTCTGGTACCAAACTTTATCTAGGATTTAAACAGTATTAAAAGAAGCCAGGTGGGAGTAGTTAGGTAGCACAGTGGATGGAGCACCAGCCCTGGAGTCAGGAGGACCTGAGTTCAAATCCAGCCTTAGACACTTGACACTTACTTAGCTGTGTGACCCTGAGCAAGTCACTTAACTCATTGCCTCCAAAAAAACAAAAGAAACAAACAGGCCCAGAGAAAAATGATACAAGGTCTGTCTGTAATTCCCAGACCCCCAAACAGGACAGAGTACAGTGGATAGTGAGTCCTCACAGGTGCTCCTCTTCCCAGCACCCTCCCTCCCTCCCACATACACACACTAAATTAGGATGTAGGTCCTGAAGACTACACCTAAGTATTCCATAGTACAGCAATCTGGCTTATCTCCATATACAGAAGAAACAAATGTTTGCAAAGCCAGACGGACTGAAAGGGGTTCGTCATATAATGGGTAAATAATACTTCCGTAGATATCCCTAACACAGGCAAATTGTGAGCGCCAACAAGGTCTTTATGAATTGGAGTTTGAAAAACCGCACACACACCCTGCAGAGCAGAGGCAGGTCTGCTTTGTTCTCCCCTTCCTCTCCTTGCTTTTGACAGGGGTCTGGAAGGGAGGAGGGAGGAAACTGGGTCTCCCTGTAACACTCCCTGGGTGTGAGTGCAGTGGCCATTCAGAGGCCCACCTCTGATGCTGATCAGCCTGAAGCTTTGACCTGCTCTGTGGCCAAGCTGGGCCGATTGGCCTGGTGGCTCTCTGCTGCCAGGGAACTCACTCACCAAATTGGCTCTAACTGTGGACACCCAAACCACTTTAGCCCTTCTGCAGCTTGGAACTCCTGAGCTCAAGATACCCCACCTGTCTCAACTCCCTAGTAGAAGAGATGACAGCCATGGACCACATAGTGAATGGGCTTGCTGGTGCTGCATTTTCTTTTGGAACAAGTAGTGTATGTGTGTTTTTTCTCCATCTTGGAGTCCACTCCTTCCCTTTTTACCCTCTTTCTTTTTTTCTCAGAGCTCTCTCATTTTTATGAGCATTGAGAGACTCAAACTCTCTTCCCTTTTTTTTTTTTTTTTACCCAACCAGGAGCTCCAATGAGTCTCAACAAGAATGGTTCAACAGAGCGCTGGGAAAGGTGCTTCTCTGACCTCTTGTCTCCTAGGACCTTCACTGCAGGCTTGGTTAAATTGTTTTATCGATGTGGTTTTGGTATGTCGTCTCCTCCCTCCTGGGAACCTGATCCCTGTTCATCTTCCTTCTTGTGAATCTTTTCCACTTGACTTTGGTATGTGTATGAATTTCTAATGTGAAGCAGTTATTCGATTGAGCTAATTTCTCATTTTGATGAATGATCATTTGCATATTTTCTGTGAGCTAAAATTTCCCCAGTGTGATTAACGTATATTTTAATTCTGTGTGCTTAATAAATTGACAGTCCTATTTTTTTTTAACAGACAAATTTGTAGGTTCCTCAGACTGAGCTGTGAAAATTTATTCTTTGTTCCAGAAACCAGCAGGGCCTCTCTTGCTCCCAACCCTGGAAATGGGTAATTGGCAACAGTACTGTTAAATGTTGCCCATTGCTGTTCCCAGCGCTGATTCAGGGGTCATTGGACATCTCTTTCTGCCCTGGTGCTTCCAGCCTTGGTTCAGTCTCAGTCCCTTTGCCATCCCTGGATGCTAGAATGCTCCCTGCTATGCCCCTCCTCACTGCCTCTGTTTTCCTGTGCTCCTGGTCAACCCCAACCCCAGTGTTCACAAAATTTGCTTTTATTTTCCTAAGGTGCCCTGAGCTAGAGAAATGTCTCACTGTGACTTTTTTTCTTGGCTTTCCCAATTAGGATTTGGTCTGGTACATTTTCTAGGTTGTTGTGGAGGTATGTTGGGTGAGCTGGGCAAAAATGCTTACTCTCATTCCGCCATCTTGACTCTTTATAAGTTTACATCGACAAAGACTTAAACATACAGTAGTAACTCAGAACTACTATTATCCTCTCCCAGAAGGTTGACAATTAAAATATCAAATGTGAAACATTTTGTGGGACGTAGTGAATAGGCATTTTACCTTCATCTTACCTCAAGGTCTATGTCCTTCGGTGAACCAGTCTAGGGATTAGGTTCTTCCTGCTGCTGGTGGACATCCTCCCCTCTGAGAAGTATTGCAGTAGCTGTAGGGGAACAATCTCCTATTATAGCCCACCCTGACTAAAGGATTCCGAAGTTCCCAATGTGTCAATCTCACAAGGTTGACTCTAAAGCTAGAAAGACTCATTTCAGAATTACAATTTGTTGGTCTATGCTCAGAGACAGACATATGAAACAGAAGAAACTATCAGAGGCCTAGGCCCAAGTTTGCCCAAGTCCCTGCTCCAGTGGCTATGTGCATGTAGAGGACATTTCAGCTTTTCACAGAAAGTCCCAGAAGAAGTTATTTGCTTCCTGTTCCAGACACAAGATGGGAGAACCAAGAGGGTGGGGTGACTCTCAGTCCCTGCCCCTGTTGACATCAAGCAGAGATAGCAGGGATTACTACATCACCCCAAAATGCCAGATCTTTCAGGACCGAGCCCAGGAACCCAGTTATCAAGGAAGTTCAGTGGATGCTCAATGGGGTGAATCCTCAATGTGGCAATTAAAAGGATCCCATGCTAGTGAGAGTGAAAATTAGAGTTGCAGCGTTAAAAACAGATAAATAGAAGCAAAACATAAAGTTACCTAGATAAAATTTATTTACCAATAAAAGGGAGAGTTGGATCACAGCCAAAGTCCTAACAAAGAACTCTCCCTGTGGAGAGCTCTCCACTTGGGTCCAAGATATAGCGAAGTTTTTTTGTTGAGAATCAAGAATGAGGCGGCTAGTTGGTGCAGTGAATAGAGCACCGGCCCTGGAGTCAGGAGTACCTGAGTTCAAATCCGGCCTCAGACACTTGACACACTTACTAGCCATGTGACTTTAGGCAAGTCACTTAACCCCAACTGCCCTCCAAAAAAGCAAAAAAAAGAGAGAGAGAGAATCGAGAATGCAAGGTTTGAATCCCTTTGTGGTTAGCAATAACTGACAATTAAAAAGCTCATAGAGACATAGTTTCTGGGTAATTTAATCATTTTATTAATAAGGCCAACACATTATTAATAAAAGGATGCTCATTTGGCTATTTCTCTTCCAGGGGTGGAGAAACCCTTAGTAAAAGGGTTTCTTCTGTAAAGTTTGGATTCAGTCAAAGGCCTACACTTGAGGACCTAGGGAATCAGGTTACCCACCCCTGTCTTAGACCAAAGACAGTCATAGCAAAGGGCTTGCAGTTTATATACCCTTCTCAGAGTAGATATTCAGTGATGGATTGAGAATGACATTACTCTTGGACTGAGAGATTTATCTCTATACCTAGACCACCCCCAGTCTTGGGCAATCTATTCCAAGAATTTATACCCCACCCAAATCTGAGCTGAGCACTAAGGCTACTCCACCAGGGTGTGGTCTTGAACAAGAAAGTTAGTCCAATCTCATTATCAGCAATGTCCTTCAAGAGACTGAACTTTAAAAGATCAGGACTTTAGAAGAAGGGGAGAACTCAGGATCTCCCCCGAATTATTGGTTATTAATAATCATTTCTTTCATAGCTAGAGTGGATGGAGGTAGAGGGATTTCTCTAATTATACCCATTACAAAAGAAAGACCAGTGAAAATGTGCATTCATAGGATGGGAGATTTAGAGCTGGAGGGAATCTTACAGGTCATTAAAGACATCTTGGAGGTCATTTGCTCCCATACCTTCATTTTTTACAGAGGAGTAAACTGGGGTCTGGAGAAGTTCAATGAAGTACCCAGGGTACAGGTGATAAATGTTTAACAATCAACTCTCGGAAAAGCACTGAAAGGCTTTAAAGATGAATCTGCATTAACATTTTTATCCATCACTTTCTCAAATCTAGACAATTGACGAAACAAACAAAAAATCCAGTCTTTTTTGTATTGTTTTCTGATTTTCTGAGGTATAAATACTTAGCTCCCACTTTCTCCAATATACTCCTGGATGAATCCCAAAATTAGCACTCTTTTACACTCCTGAGTATAATCAGGAGGCAACATGGTAGAAAAAGTGCTGAATTTGGTGTTAGAACCTGAGATCAAATCCTCTATCTGTTCCTTACTGTCTGTGTGACCTTTGGCTAATCCCTTTTAGCCATTCTGGACCATAGCCTTCATCAGTAAAATGAGAGGATTGGTGTCTAGGCCCTTGAAGTTCCCTTCAAACTTTAATTAAATCTATAATTCTATCATACAATACAGACTATTGACAAATCTAAAAAAAATTCCCAGTTCTTGAGACTCTTGGGCCAGTGGGAGCTTTGAGTGATTGATCACTACCAATAAGGAGAGGCTGATGCAAATGAACTTTGAGTACATGGTTACCCTTGGAATATATGTAAAATGAAGCGTAAGATCATGAGAGGAGTTTTGCTAACCCCATCAAATACCAGAAGACATGTTGTCCTTTGAATTTTCTCTTCTCCAGGATAAACGTCCTCAATTCTTTCAGCTCATCCATGTATAAGGAGGTCTCCAGTCCCTTCAGCCTCCTAGCCACCCTCTTCCCCTGATCTACTTTGTCAATGTCCTTCCTGATAGAGCCCCTGAGTATCAGGGCAGATCTTTCAATCAGCTTAAAAGGACCAAGGTCTCCCACTGCATCCTGGGCCATCTCCAGTTGTTCTGATCTCTATTTGGCCACTGGACCCAGATGGCTCTGGAGGAGAAAGTGAGGCTGGTGACCTTGCACAGCCCTGCCTCACTTAAATCAAAGTCAATTGCAAGTCATATCATCATCTCCCTGATGCCCTCTTTGAGAATGAAGGACAAACCACAACACAGCAATCAATTAATCACCATGAATTTACTAAACACTTGCTGAGTTGTACAAGACTTCAAAAAAGACTAGCACCTGTGGTGTGAAGGCTTGCTGAGCCCTTCTCAGGGCTGCTCATTCACTTTTGGTGTCCATCTGGCACCCAACTCTCACCCGTGGCCCCAAGAAGCTGTGGCATGTGCAGTGGCCACACCCCACCCAGTAAAACCATCTAGGCAGACGGGCTAAACCAGGTTGAAGGTAACTGTCAGGCCTCAGACACATCGATTAATTAGGGAGGTGTCTACCCCAAACGTGAATACTTTCCCCTGCAGAATGGGTGGATGAGAACAATTTGTTCCAATGGGAACGAAGGTAATTGAAGCAGGTACTGTGGAATGCTTAGGGCTCAGTCAGACATTAGACACCAGGAGCATCCACTGCATCCTGGGACATTGCTGGTGGTCCTGACTTTTGTCTTTCCACTGCACTTTGATGACTCTGGAAGAGAGAGTGAGACTGAAAACCTTGTGCAACTGCCTCACTTCAATCCAATTCACATGAGTCAAAACATCACCCTGTGATGTGACTGGAAATAACCTCTCTTTGAAAACGAAGGACAAAAAGCAACAGCTATGTGCCAAGATTTGTGCTGATGAGACACTGAGAATGCAAAGAGAATGCAAAGAAAAAGCAAAAATGGTCCCTGCCCTCAAGGTGCTTACATTCTAATGGTGGCAATCCTGTACATAACAGGTACATAGAAGATGGAAGAAAGGGGAGGTATGGCAGCTGGTGGACTGGGAAAGGCCTTTGGGGGGGTTGAAGTGAGTCTTAAAGAAACCCAGGGACCCTGAGAAGCACAGGCGAGGAGGGAAAGCATTCCAGGCCTGAGAAACAGCAAAGGCAAGACTTGGCAACAGGGGATGGAGCATCATGCATGAGAAGGCAAGCAGTCCAGCATGATGGGGAAGGAATGTCAAGAAGACTGGAGGAAATAGAAGGGATCAGGTTGTGACAACCTTCAAGTGTCCAATAGAGGACTTCCTATTTGATCCTAGAGGTAATAGGAAGCCCCTTGGATTCGCTGAATAGAGGGGTGATATGATTTGAGCTGCATTAGGAAAATCATGGCAGCAACTCATTGCAGAATAGACTGGAGTAAGGAGGGATGGAAGGGGAGTGGAATTTCCTTGGAATTCCTCTGATTTCCTTCTGAACCTGCCTTTTGGGGAGACTAAACAGGAAATTGAAAGGACCTGGAACTCTAAAGGGATAATAATATCATTAATTGGCACACTGAGTGAGCTTTTCTAAAAGACACAGAATCGGCTCCTTTTCACCAAAAGACCACATCTCATGTCATTCATCAAACAAGAGGGAGACAACTGGGCCAAGGAGCCAGGCCTGAGAGAGAGAGAGGCAAGGACAGGACAGCAGTAGGGTAACCCTTCCTGTTCCTTCTTTCTCCTGCTCCCACTTCCCTGGGCATCTGGAACAAGTTGTATAGGAGTGGCTGAGGAGAAGCTTGTGCCAGGATACAGAGGGAGCTCCCCTGAAATACGTTAGGGTGGTTGTTCTTGAGGGTGGGTATGGGGGAAGAAGTGGATGTTGGTGAGACTATCCCTGACTACAGCTGCAGAGTCCAGAGCTGGGTTCAGATCCTGCCTCTCACGCTTACTACCTGTGTAACCTTAGGCAAGTTAGTCGATCTTCCTGGGCCTCAGTTTCTCCATCTGTAAAATGAGAAGTCCAGACTAGATGGCCCCTGAAGTTTCTTCCAGTTTTAGACCTGACCTGCTGCTGTACCCTAAGGACTCCCCAGGCCCTTCTGTCCACCCTGCCACTGAACTTCCTATCTACTACATTGCCTTCCCCTGTCATTAGGCTGGGAACTCCTTGAGAGCAGAGGCTATCTTTGTTTTCCATTTACATCCCCAGAACTTCATCCAGCATTTTGCATATAGCTTATAATAAATACTTTTTCATTCATCCATGATCTGTAACCTTTCTCCCTGAGACTTTGCATGGATTGATCCTGATCATGGAGATTCCTGTTTCTTTAGCTAAGTGCTGCTGCCTGAAGATTCATTACTGTGTCTTTTTAAATTATGGTGTTTTGCACAAAGGGAATAATGGGAGTGTGTTTCTTTTTGGATTATGTGAAATGGGGAAGAGAGATAAGTGTATTAATAGGAAATGAGGCATGAACTCTAATTTTGGAGATTTTCCTGGCATTCCAGATGGGGCCAAAGTAATGAAGCAATTTTGTGAATATAGCACATTGTATGCAAAGTCTTTTTTAAAAATATTTTTAAACCACAGACAGAGAAGAGAGGAACCTGGGCCAAAGGAGGGAGGAGGAAAGGTACAATTCAGGTACTTGTGGATTAGACAATTTCCCAAACTATCTGTAGCTACATCAGTCCTTTGTGTGTATTGGGTTTCCAATCCAATCCCGCCTACTCTGCATGTGGGCCTTCAATTTCCATTTGAGGTACCTCTCCTCTTTTACAGGTAGGGTATACTCTATAGTGCTATCTTCCATACAAAGAATCACAATCCTCATTTCATTAAAATGTGGCATGAACAGGAGGGATGATTAGGGAAGAGCTACAAGGAGGCACTTTCCATGACGGTTGGGTATGTGCTCTGATCCCTCTCTGTGGGGACATATCTATTCCAAGGAAAATGCATGTCATTTTGCTGCTGAGATTGACCACAGAATTGAACCTGACAGGACTAGTGAGCTATTCCTATCAAATTTGTCTATTGCTCAGACAGAACAGATCTGAGTTAACGTGAAATATTGTTTAGCAGTCCTACAAAGTCATCTTTACTCCCCCCAGAATGGTATAGTTGGTGTGATGGATTATTATTTCATATTTTGAAAGTATTAAGTCTTCTGTAAAAGATCAACAGGAAAGAGGGGAGGAAATAAATAGCTGTCCTATGCCTGATATGTATTTTGTACACTAAGTACCTTTCTCAAAAGGACACTATTATCCAATACTGGGGAGACCTTAAACTTTTATTTAGAAATTCTCCCTAAAGTTCTACATAGTGGTGGTGGGGAGTATAATGGAGCCAGAGAAACAAAACAAAACAAAACAAAACAATGGATTTACAGCCAGGAGACCTGGGTTTAAGAGCTAGAGCTGGCTCTGTGTGACCGAACATCATTTTTAAAAGTAATTCTGGTAAATTTAATATTAACCATCAATGCAGTTAAGCTGGCTTCATAACTGTTATGTACTTTATCTAAATTTATATAAATAAATTAATTTCAGTAATGAAACATCTTAATAATTTTTCAGTCATTTCTTCTAAGAATCAAAATTCTCCATCTATTCTTCACATTCATTTTTCACTTAAATGGTTGTTGGTTATATGTAGTCTTTTTTGGGGGCGGTTCTGTTCTCTCTCTCTTTTTTTTCCCATTTTGTATTACTTCATTAAGGTCTTTTCAAATCTCTTTATGATACACCCATTTGTCAGTCTTAACCACATTATAACATTCCATTCCATTACTATACCACACAGATTTGTAGGAACCATCTTTGAGGTTTCTCTCTCCCTCACCTCCTCCCACCCAATCTGTTGCTTAATCTTCCTCCAACTCTTTCATCCTCCCCCTTCTCTTTATTTATACCACAAGTACTCCACTCAAGGCCCTCAGCCCCTCTTGATTAATTCTACTCATCTCCTCATTGGTCTAATTGGTCTATCTGTACCCCGTCTATTACCTCTCCAATCAATCCATCCTCCAGGGAGCTGACAAACACATATTCCTAAAGCACAGGTATGTCTCAAGAAGCTCCAGCGACACTCCCTATTATCTTTAGGATAAAATGGAAACTCTTTTGTTTGGCATTGAAGCCCTTCCCAAGCTGGCTCCAGCCCACTTCTCCAGACCGGTTATGCTTTATTCCACCTCACTACCTGCTCCAGCCAAACCAGCCTCCTCTTATTCCCCACTTACTATATTCTGTCTTCCAACTCTGCTTTTCATAGCCGTACCCCAGACTTGCCCTGCACCCCTCCACTTCCTGGAGCCCCAGTTCCTTCAAAGCTCAGTTCAAGTATCACTTTCATCAAAGGGACTTTCCTGATTCCCCTATTTGTTAGTGCCTCCTCCATGTCATTTCGTATTTATTTTGTATGTGTTGTATATTTACAAAATATTTATATGTATCATGTGTTTGGGCAGCCTTGTGGCACAGTGGCTAGAGAACTGGCCCTGGAGTCACAAAGAGCCATCTTCATGAGTTCAAATCTGGCCTTAGACACTAGCCTGGGTAAGTCACTTAACTCTGGTTGACTCAGTTTTCTTATCTGGAAAATGAGCTGGAGAAGGAGATGTCAAACCACTTCAAGTATCTTTGCCAAGAAAACCCCAGTTGGAGTCATGAAGAATAGGAAATTACTGAAAAGACTGAACAAAAAAATTGTTTATTTGCTTATCTTTGAAATTGTTGCATACTCCCAGTAAAATGTCAATTTCTTGAGGGTAGGGGATGCCTCATTTTAATGAGACCGAACATAATAGGTGTTTAATAAATGCTTTTTGGTTAATTGAATTTATTTAAACATTCTGATATTGGACATTTAGGTTGCTCCAAGGTTTGGGATTTTTTAAAAATTATAAATAAATAATGATCCTATGAAAACCTTTGAATAAGTAACTCTTTTTTTATATAATACTTTCAAGATATATTTCCAGCAATAGAAATATTGGGCCAATGATTAGTGTCATTTTTGTAAATTTTACTGTACACTACCAGACTTTTGTCCCAAAATATTTGTCTAGTTTATAAATCTATCAGCAATGCCTATTTTTCCACAATCTCATTAGCACTGAATTTTATTTTTTTTTGCTTTTTGGAGGGCAATTGGGGCTAAGTGACTTGCCCAAGGTCACGTGGCTAGTTTTGTGTTAAGTATCTGAGGCCGGATTTGAATTCAGGTCCTCCTGACTCCAGGGCCGGTACTCTATTCACTGCGCCACCTAGACACTTCACTTTTTATTATTATTATTATTTTAAGCAATTGGGGTTAAGTAACTTGCCCAAGGTTACACGGCTAGATTTTTTTGTGTGGGTGTTAAATATCTGAAACCAGAACCGATCCTGGGTCCTCCCTACTCCAGGGCCTGCACTCTTACTGCACCACCTAGCCTTTTGCAGGTAAAATAGATAACCTCAAAGTTCTTCTAGTTTGTATCAATTTGATGAATAAGATAGGGAATTTTCTATTGGCTAATAACATTTTGTGATTCCTCTTTCTGAAAACTGTTCATATCCTTTGGCCATTTATCCACTATGAATTGTAAACTATTTTTGTAAATTTTAAAAAATTATGAATATTCCTTAGTTGTCAAGCTTTATCTGTCATTTTGCCATGAATCATTTTCCTAGTCTGTGATTTTTCTTTTAAGTATATTGCTTTAATTTCACAGAGGTATTTAAAAATTTTTGATGTAATTGAGTGTATCTCTCTTGTCTCTAATAATTATTCTTTCTGGTAAAAAAAAATACCTCTTTTCCACAATTTGATAGTGTATTATTCTTTTTTCTTCTATTTTTTCTAGTTCTTTTTTTTAATGCTTAGGTTTATCGTAAGTTGGAATTCACTAACTTATGTCATGTTTGATATGAGTTTAAATGTATTTCCTGTCAAATTGCTAGTCAACTTTCCCATGGATATTTTTTTAAGCTCCCTTGACCAGTTTTTATTCCCTATAGGTTTATCAAATACTAATCTTTTATACATACTTGGTTGGATGCCTGCTCTATCTATTCTATGCCATTGAACAATGTCTATATTTGGGGGTCAATTCTAGATAATTTTCATAACCATTTTGTAGAATTAGGGACTGGGACTGCACCTATGACTTCATGGATATAAAGCATGAGAAAACTACCTTTACCAGTGTAAGTCAGCACCTTTGCTGGAACTAAAGTCAGAGAGTTTCCTAGACCTGCACTGAGAGGTTGTAACTTACCCAAATATGTCAGGCACTTGAACTCAAGTCTTTCTGTCTTGGAATTTTACTTTTTTATACGCATCCTGCTGCCTGTTTTTGTAACGGGTGGGGTTAATTGAGTCATTTAATCAATAAATCACAATGCCCCACTTAAAATAACTAAAAAAATACTTAAGCCCAGATACCTTTATCAGGTAAAAACATCTCTATTCAATCAATCAATCAAAGGCATCAAACTCACGTATGCCTTGTCATACTCTATGACTCTTCTATAAAATAGAAAGCCAGTTCTGAACCCGCCATTAGTAGTGTTTGGCAAATCCAGTCAAACCCTGAAGAAGAAACAGAACCTCTTCCTTTTCCCTCAGTTTCCCGCTCCTTGACTACAGTATGGCCTTGTGAATTTGGAGGATTGGAACATGGGCACTTCTCTTTCAGTATCCCAGAACAGCAGAAACTTACAGCAGTCTGTAGTTAAAGCTAGAAGAAACTAGACCTAACAAGGAAAGCCGGCTTCAGAACTCTACAAGGAACCTAGCAGAAAGCTATACCATACTGAAGGAAAACAATCTGAAGACTCTAGCAAGAGAACCCTTAGGAGGAATGAGTTAGTTACCTCCTTGGTCACATGTTGTTGTTTGTCCTTCATTCTTGAAGAGGACCATGACATCAGGAAGATGATACCACAGCTTGCACGTGAGTTGGATTTAAGTGAGGGAGGGTTGTACAAAGTCATCAGCCTCATTTTCTCCTCCGGAGCCATCTGGGTCCAATGGCAAGATATAGATCAGGAGGACTGGAGATGGCCCCCTTGGTAAACTTGAATGCCCTTTCCTCTGGATCCCATATGTACTTGTGGGAGAATGTACCCCAGACTTTTGGGAGATGTTTGTTTCAACTATTCTTAACATTCTGCTTTTGTAAATATCATCTCTTTTATTTATTTATTTTTTGGAAGGAAGTCTCTTTTTCCCTCAACTAATGTACATTTATTTTCTCTCCCACCTCCACTTGCCACTAGGGAAAAAAAAAAAAAAAGAAAAACTCTTGAATAAATTGCCCAGTTAAGCAAAACAAACTCTCACGTTGGCCATGTCCAAAAACATGTGTTTCATTCTATATATTGAAGCCATCACCTCTCTTATAAGAAATGGATAATGGGGAGCAGCTAGGTGGTGCAATGAATAGAGCACCAGCCCTGGAGTCAGGAGGACCTGAGTTCAAATACGGCCTCGGATACTTACCAAAAAGGAAAAAAAAAGAAATGGGTAATGGTCTTCATCACTGGTCCTCTGGAATCCTAGTTGGTCATTTAATTGACCTTAAATCTTTCAAAGTTGTTCCTTCTTTACAGTGTTGTTATTACACAAATTGTCCTACTTCTGCTCACTTCACTCTGAATCATTTTATAAAAGTCTTCATATGTTTTTCTGAAATCCTCTCATTCATCTTTTATTATGGTACAGTGATAGTCATATGCTATAATTTGTTCAACTATTCATCAATTGATGGACACTCCATGAGTTTCCAGTTCTCTTACCATCTGAAAAAGAGCTTCTATAAATATTCTTATATATATGGGCGCTTTTCTTCTTTCTTTGATCTCTTTGTAGTAGAGGTCCAGTAATGATATTGCTGGGTCAAAGGACAAGCACAGTTTGGTTAATTTTGTGGGCATAATTCCAAACTGCTTTCCAGAGTGTTTGGACCAATTCACAGCTCTATCAATAGTGCGTTAATGTGCCTGTTCGTCTGCAGCCCCTACTCACCCCCAAACATTGATTATTTTCCTTATTGTTCATTTTGTCAATCTGATGGGTATAGGGTAGAGCCTCAGAGGGTTTTCATTTGCATTTCTCTAATTATTAATGATCTGGGTAATTTTTTTCATATGACTATTGATAGATTGTATTTTTTTTTTCTTTAAGAACTATCTATTCACATCCTTTGACAATTTTTCAATTGAGGAGTATACCTCTTTCTAAAACCAATTAGGTCTACTTGACTGATGATCAGAGAGGGAAGCACAACAGTGGGGGCTCATGAGCTATGAGAGCCACTACTCTAGAACCCTAAGTGGAGATGTAGTAGTGGCCTGGAAGTTCAACCTACCCGTTTCAAGTGTGGGTTGAGAGAGGAGTTCCAGTACCTGTGCTAAAATTGTGCTTCAAAGTTATGGGAGCAGAAGACCATCTTCACTGGCATTTTTTCCAATGTGTCCCTTTATAGTCCTAATTTTCTAAAAATAGGAACTTAAATACAAAATAAGATGAAAATTTTCACATACAAAGTGTAATTGATCATGAAGATTGCATACAAAACTGTGAACCTCTAAAATGAACAGCCTGCTTTTCCTTTTAAGAGTCCTATACATTTAATTTTACTTTTAAAACTGTCATGCTTTTTAATGTTTCCTTTTGAATTTAATCTCTTACTTCCTTGTTCTGTCCCCCATCATGTCTTGCAAAAACCCATTCCTAGATTAGTCTCATCATATTCCTCTTGGCTCTTACTTAGATGCTGCTGAATAAGAATGAAGAAAATCAATTACTGTGTCCACTAAAAATTTATTCTAGCTAATCTTCACTAGGCCCTACAGTAAAGCAATACTCCTCTTCTCTAATTACTCCCTATCCTATTCACATCAGTTGTTTCAAATCTTTTATTTATCCCTCAAATCTCCCTTTCCTCTTCCTCTCTGTTGAGGACCTTTCTTCATACTTCATTGATAAACATTGGGCCATTTATCAAGTCTTCCCTCTTTTCCCCTCCTCTTAATCTCACATGCCTCTGATAATGTACTCTATTCTCTTCTCCTTGACTCCAATCTCTGATAGGTCTTAGCAAGAGCACCAGCTATTGTCATATGTTTCTCTTCCTATTCTCAATTAAACTCTTTTAAAAAAAATCTACCTATAATCATTGCCTCTATTTCCTCTCTTTTCACTGTCTTCTAAACTCTGTACAATTGGGGTGATGACATCATCATTCACCCTCAAGATGTCATTAGTCCTCTTCAAGAAAGAAGGATGAGCGGTGGCTAGGTGGCACAGTGAATAGAGCACCGGCCCTGGAGTCAGGAGAACCTGAGTTCAAATCCAGCCTCAGACAATACTTACTAGCTGTGTGACCTTGGGCAAGTCACTTAACCCCAATTGCCCCTCTAAAAAAAAAGAAGGATGAACAGCAGCAACAACAACTGAAACTGGTCTCTCCAAAGTTACCAGTGATAATTAATAAGTGTAATGATCTCTTCCCGTTACTCGTCCTTCTTGACCTCTCTAGAGCATCTGGCGTCATTGACTCACTTCTCCTGTATACTCCCTCCTCTTTGTTTTTTCATGACTGCCCTCTCTTGATTTGTCTCCTACTTGACTGCTCTTCTCAGTCTTCTTTTCCAGATCTTCATCCAGGTTACTCCTACTCACTCAGATAATGCCCCAAGGCTCTCTGTCATGGGTCCTCTTCTCTTTTCTCACTTGGTGACCCCATCAGTTCTCACGAGTTCAATTTTTATTTCAATACAGATGACTCCTAGAACTCTATATTCAGCTTGTGTCTCTTTCCTGAACTCCAGATTCATGTCAACAACTTTCTGTTGAATGGCATATCTTAAACGCAACCTATCTAAAACAGAACTGATTGTCTTTTCCTCAAACTTCTTTTGATCTTCCTTATCACTGATGAGGGCCCTGCCATCTTTCCAGGTGTCATCTTTGACTTTTCTCTCTTGCTTACCCCATCTAGATGATCAGTTGCCAAACCTCGTCATTGATTTCTCTACAATGTCTCAAATATGTCTCCTTTCCATTCACATAGCCATTCAGTCAGGTTCAGGTTTTCATCACCTCTTACCTGAACTGTTACACTACTTTTCTAATTGGTCTTCCTGCCTCAAGTCTTCCTTTCCTAAAGGAAGCTGACTAAATCAGTTATTCGGTGTACAAACAGGTGGCCAAATGAGGAGTCACTTCTGTTAGCTACAACTTAGCAATAGGCCAGTTCTTAGCATAGTGCCTGGTATGTAGCAAGCCTTAATGAATGTTTTTAAATTGATTAGTTGATTATTTTAACTTCTTTCTGTTTCTGTGTATTTGTAAATATTTTAGTTACTTATTTTACTTTCTTCTTTTCGGAAAAAAAAAAAAACAAAACCCTTTTAAACAATACTATCATTGGCCCTACTCTCCTCCCCAAACTCCTTCCCTATTGAAAAAAAGAAAAAAACTCCATGTAACAAATATGCATTGTCAGTCAAACCAAAAAAAACCAATATAATAGCCACGTATGAAAATGTATGTCTTATTCTGCACTTTGAGAACATTATAATTTCTCTATTGAGAGGTGAATCTCCTGTTTAATCATCAGTCCTCTGGAATCCTGGTTGATTACTGCACTAATCCGAGTTCTTAAGCCTTTCAGAGTTGTTTTTCTTTGCAACGTTATCATAGAGGGAGTTCTCCTTTTTCTGTTAACTTTACTCTGCATCAGTTCATGTAAGTTTTTCCAGCTTTCCCTGGTTACACCCCCTTTCATCATTTCTTATCCATTACATTCATATATACCATGATTTGTTCGGCCATTTCCTAATTAATTGATTTCTAGTTTTTGCTACTGAAAAGAGAGCTTTTTATAAATATTTTTGTATATATGGGTCTTTTCTCTCTTTCCTTGATCTCTTCAGGTTATCAGCCTGGTAGTGTTATCTCTGGGACAAAAGGATTTCTTTCAGAAATCAGAGGTGAATCATGGATTCTCTCTATTCTTTTACTTTGCCCTCACTTCTAATAGGGCCAGTTAGTTTTAAATTACAATTTCTTGAAATATGGGATCCAGAATTCTTTTGATTGTGGTTTTCAGTTGATTTAATGATTTTTAGATTATTTCATCTTGACCTGTTTTCTATGTCAGTTGCTTTTGATAGGAAAAACATCACATTTCCTTCCATTGTTTTTAGTCTTTTGATCTTTTTTCTCATATTTTTTGTTATCTCATAGAGTTGTGATTTTTGTTTGATGGATTCTAATTTTCAGGAAATCCGGGTAAGATTTTGCATCTCCTATACTAAGTTGTTTATTTGTTCCCCAGATCTTTTTATTAGGCTTTCATTTCATTTAAAACATCCTTTTAAAATCTCATTTCACATCCTTAAAACTTTGGAATTACTTTCAGGGCTTTCTAGACTGGAGAGTAGGGGTGGTCAATGATCAATTCTCCTATATAAGTTGATATTATCATGAAGCCAAGCCAAGAAAGGATTAGCTACTTTGTAACTGGAAAAAAGAGTTCTAGTAGACATCTGGAGAGTTTGTCACCCATCATTACTGTATTAGACCTCCTTGCCACTCTATGATCTGTTAAGACTCATCTATTTCCTCTTTCTATTCAGGTGGTCTGTGGTGTTCTCTAGTGATAATGGTGCTCCTGTTTCTGTTTCCATTTCTCCATTCTTTCCCTACTCTGGCTACTGGATCTATTCTCTGGAGTATTCTTACTATAATACAATTCAGGAATGTGCTGGAGTCAGCTCAAACCTAAATTTTTCAGGTTGAGCATTTAATTCAGGTTTAATCTATCCCTTTCTTGATTATTTAGACCAATGGTGTCAAACTCAAATAAAAATGGATCCTTGCAGGACCCATGTTGACTTAGAAAACCTCAAATTAACATTATGTATGTTGTATTATGTTTTTATTCATTTTGTTAAACATTTCCCAATTATATTTTAATCTGGTTCAACCCACTTAGGAGTTTTGTGTGCCCTTCCAAGTCACCTGCTACAATTTAACCATATGCTTAGATTTAAGAAGGAGATAGAACAAAGTGTTAACTATGCAGATTAAATTTAAGTGTGTCCTAGGGGCAGCTAGGTGGTGCAGTGGATAGAGCACCAGTCCTAGTCAGGAGGACCTGAGTTCGAATGTGATTTCAGATACTTACTAGCTGTATGACGCTGGGCAAGTCACTTAAACCTAACTACCTAAAAAAACAGTTTGTCCTGTGTGCATTTCCCTATCTCCTCCCAAGTTGGTCTTTTAACATTTACCAGCACATCCTTACCTACTCTTTGCTCTCCTTTCCCTTTTAACCTATGCTGACCCTGTTGAATAAGATATCACCCTTCTGGGAGCTAGGGAGGGAAATGGTATAAAGGATATCATCAAAGAAATATTTGATTCAAAAAGATGGGTGGTCTTGTAGCAGGAGTGAAGGCTGACAAGTGAGATGATCCCATGTGCTCCACTGGGATTCCTGCAATGCCAAGAGAACTTGGGGAAGGCCCCTAGCATGTTAGGTAGACTCCCTATGTGAATTTTGGGGAAAGCATGGACAAGAGTCTCATAGAATGGTTAGGCATGGCATGCCCATAGGAAGCTCTCAATAATAAATGCTTGTTGAATTGCATCATCACCCATGCTTTGTGTATAGACATCTAAGGTCATGGGTTTTATTGCTGGCTCTTTTCTTGGCTTTTGTCTCTTGGTCATTTATGGGCATGTCTCCTATTTGCCCCGCTACATTGTAACTACTCTCTATGGTAGCCAGCTTGGTGGATATACTGCAGGCAAGAGTTTTCTTCTCCCTTTTTTAATTTAAAATCCTTTACGCTTAGATTTGCAAGACTCCTGGAAAAAGCATTGTTTGCTCAGTTCTTTCTAGGTATATAAAGTCCATTTCTGGAAAGAATATTTTAAACCATGGTCCATAAATGAAAAGCTTCTCAAACACCATCTTCTTAACCAGATGTTTCCTTCCCAAATCAGATTTTTCTCTTTGGAAGTCCTTGACTTTGATTTGCAGGCTGCAGCAGTGATGAAAACCAACCAATCAACCAACAAACAAACCACTCCACCTATGTCTCTAATTGATTCTAAGTTTCTTGCCAAAGAATTCATGTAATCATTAACAATGTATTCTAGATTTCTCCTGGTAGCCTCATTTGTGCCTAGGTGAATAATCAGAAATGGGCAGTCAAATAGTCATCAAATCTTACTTGATTTGGATCCTGAATGTGTGCCCTAGAAGATAATTTAATTATAATAATTGATATTAAATATTATTTATAATGATGATAATATATTAAATATAGTATATAATATATAATTATTACATATAATTTACTATCAAAATTATATGTTAAACATATAAAGTATAGTTTATAATTATATATAATTTCATTAAAAGGACCAATCTTGGGTCCAGAAAAGAGATGAGGAAATATATGTCCTTTTCTTTCTTTGAAGAGGCAGGGGTGGGGGGGAGATTATCAATCAAACAGTAAACATTTATTAACTAACTACTATGTGTCAACCCCTATGGTAGGTTTTCATCTTCCCCATCTCCTTTGTTCATCTTCATCTGGGTGATGGCCACCAACCGTGGGTAGCCCCCTAGGCTCTGTCTTGGCCTCTCTTCACTTCTTATTCTATGGTATCTCACACACAGAAACACACAATACATATACATACACACATATCTCTCTCCTAAGCTCCAGTCTCAAATTACCACTGACTTCTGGACATCTACCTAGATGTCCTGTAGGCATCTCAAACTCAACATATCCAAAATGGAATCCATTATCTTTTCCCCAAAACCCTCTTCAAAACTTCCCTATTACTGTAGAGGGCTCCAACATCCTCCCTGTCACTCAGGTTTCAAACCTTGTTTTCATCATCCTCTACCCTTCACTCATACTCACTCCACTTATCCAATATTCCCAAGTTTTGCCTTTTCTATTTTCACAACATCTCTCGTATGATTACACAGTCACCACTCTGGGGCAGGCTCTCGTCACCTCACACCTGGACTATTGCAATCGTCTTCTAACTGGTCCACCTACTTCAAATTTCTCCTCCCTCCAGTCCATCTTCCATTCAGCTACCAAAGTGATGGTCCTAAAACAGAGGTCTGACTACATCGTTCTCCCAATTAATAAACTCCAGTGGCTTTCAATCATCTCTACGATCAGAGATAAAGTCCTCTGGTTCAAAGCCCTTCAAAATCTGCCCCTCCCCCACACCTTTCCAGTCTTCTTATATCTTACATCCCTCTAGGTACCCTGCAATCCAGTGATGCTGACTTCCTTGGCTTCTCTAATAAAACACTCTTATCTCCCAACTCTTGACATTTTTTCTGGCTGTCCCCCATGCATGGAATGCTCTCCCTTCTCATCTCTGCCTCCTGGCCCCTCTGCCTTCCTTCAAATTCTAGCTAAAAATCTTACCTTCTATAGAAAGCCTCTCCTGATCCCTCTTAATCCTTACACCTTGTCTCCGTTGATTATTTCCAACTTATCCAGTATATGTCTTGTCTGCATATTATTATTTGCATGCTGCTCCATTAGACTATGAACTCCTCAAGATCATAGAATGTCTTTCAATTTCTTTGTATCCCTAGCCTTTGGTACAGTGCCTGGTACATAGCAGGTGCTTAGCAAATATTTATTGATTGATCATGTATAATATATATCTTGCTTTTAGATAGTTGTTTGCATGCTTTCTCTCCATTAGAAGGGGAACTACTTGGTGTGTCTGCCATTCTTTGTATCCCTCACAGTTAACACAGTGCCTGGCATATAGTATATAAACACTTAATAAATTCTTGTTGGTTGAGGAATGAAGAAGTCCTTAATGGTTAGTAGGGAGCCATTGGAGTTCATCAAGTAAGCAAATGACACTCTTAGCTCTGAGCTTTAGGGTCAATAGATATGGAACTCTGGGTACACTGTCAGACTTGGTTAATGTGTCAGTCAGTTTTGCTAAAGGCCCTCTTCTCTTTCTTTCTGTTCTATATTAGAAGGGATGGCTTCCTGGTTGGGAAAGAGCAGAGGAACATATTTGGAAAGGAAGTCAGTATTAATAAAAATATATCAATAACAATTTTTGTAAGTACTTAAGGTTCTAAGAGACTAAGATGCCTAAGATTCTCAGAATCTAAGAATCTATGAAAGTCGAAAATTTTGTTTCTTTGATTCTAAATTTCTAAGAAACTAAGATTCTAAGGTTCTAAGAGTCTATAAGTCTAAAGTTCTAAGAGTGTAAGATTTTAAGGTATTAAGAGGAAAGGGGCCAAGAGTTCCTGTGACTTTGAACCTTGTGCCTTCTGTCTTTTGCTGGGTACAGCATGCTTCCTGAAGGAAGATGACAAAAGGTCAGGCCAGACACCTTCCATTTGCCCCAACCAAATACCACTCAGTTTTTCCACTGTGCCCTCTGGAATGCTTGTTCTATAAGCAACAAACTTCCCTTCATCCTTAATCTTTTTCTTTTCCACTCCTTCCAACCATTAGCTATTACTGAAATGTGGCTCCTTCCCAGATGACACAGCTTCCCTGGCCACCCTTTCCAGTACTGGCTATACCTTTACTCATTCCCCTTGGCTCAGTAGTTGAGATGGGGGAATTGGAATACTTGCTCTCCATTGCCACTTCCATGTTCTCCCCCACCTTCATCCCTCAATACCTTCTCTTCCTTCAAAGTTCATATCTACTCCTCAATCAAAATCCTAGTAACTATTGTTCACAGACCCCTTAGGACACTCCTCTTCCTTCCTCAATGTGTTCAGTACATGGCTCACAATTTTTCTCTCCTCCCCAAGTTCTATCATTCATACTAAAAAAGACTTCAAAACACATCCTGACTCTCCTTCAAATACTCTAACCACTCAGTTCCTCAACTTATTCACTTCCCTTGAGCTACTCCTCTAACTCACCTCAGCCATATACGATGGTCAAACCTTTGATCTTGCCATCACCCACAAATATAACACCTCCATGTTAAAGAATTCTGAAATCTCCTTATCCATTGGTTTTTCATCTCTCTCTCTGCCTTCCTTATCCTTAAGGATAAAACTCTACTTTTCATCCATGTCATGACCTCCAATCTCTTGACACTTCAATTCTCTCCCAGGCACCAACCACTCTCTCCTCTTTTTCCCATCTTGATCCCTTGGTGAACAAATCCAACTCTACACTATCCTCCTCTCTTGGATCCCTAGTCCTCCTATTATAATTATATCACCAATCATGCCCAGCCAAGCTTCAGCCTTGGATCACTCACACCATTTGCCACCATCAATCCTACATATAGACTGTTGAACAAAAGTGGAGAAAATCACACGACCATTCTGAATGGGTCCACTACAAATTTATGTTACATAATTTTAACTGGGCCCTCACTGCTTCTAAGTGACCCTACTCTACCTTATTTATCAACTCACTATCCCATTCTCCACAGCAGCTCTTTCAAACCTTGTCATCTATTCTCAAATCTCCCATGATTCCCCTCTCCCCACCTCAGCAGAGATCCTTGCCTCATATTTTACAATAAATATTGAAAAAGAAATCAATAAAAATTGAAGCCATACACTGCTCCCCTCTTCTCCTTCCTTCTTCATCTCCTATCACTTGGATGTCTTCTGCCACCTTCTCATCCTTCATTCCTGTCTCACATGCTGAAGTGGCCTTGCTCCTTAGCCTATATGCCCAAGTAATCCATCCAATTCCATCTCTCCCAACAGATTCTTCCCCTTATCATCCCCACTCTCACTTATTTTAAATCTCTCTCTGCCTACTGACTCATTCCCTACTGCCTACAAACATTCCAGGTCTCCCCTTCCTCAAAAAAAAACCCAAACCCAAAAACCTCCCTTGATTTTTCCATGCCTGCTAACTATCATTCTATATCTCTTTTGCCCTTTGTCGTTAAATTCTTACAATATGGCTCCTGACCTATCATTCCACCAAAATTACTCTCTCCAAAGTGAGTAATGATCTCTTAGTTGCTAAATCCAATGGCCCTTTCTCAATCCTCATTCTCCTTGACCTCTCTGCATCCTTTGACACCCCTGATCATTCTCTCCTCCTTGATACTCTCTTCTCTCTATGTTTTCATGACACTCCTCTCTCCTGGTTATCCTCTTACCTAGGTGACCACTCCTTTTCTGTCTCCTTTGCTGGATCCTCCCCCAGATGACACTTTCTAGCCATAGGTATCCCCTAGTGTTCTGTCCTGGGCCCTCTTTTCTTCTCCCTCTATATAAGGAAGGTATTCCTTGGTGATCTCATCAGCTTCTACAGATGTGATTACTATCTCCATGCTGATGAATCAACTTATCTTGTCCCAACCTCTCTGCTGTCCTCAAAACTCACACCTCCAAATGTCTTTCAGACATCTCTAACTGGATGTCCAGTAGACATTTTAAACATTATATGTTCAAAGTAGAATTTATTATCTTTTCCCTTAAACCCCCCCTACCACCTACCTTCCTATTACAATAGAGGGCAACACCATTCTCCCAGTCCCCCAGGCTGGAAACCTAGGAGTCATCCTGAAATTCTCACTCTCTCTATATCACCCCCCATATCCAAGCTGTTGCCACAGCCTATTTCACCTCTACAACATCTCTCATATCCATTCCCTTTCCTCTTCTGACAATGCCTCCCCTCTAATACAAGTCCTCTATATTGCATCCTAGGATTACTGCAGTAGCTTGCTGGTGGGTCAGTCTGCCTCAAGTCTCTCCCAACTCAGTCCATCCTCTAGTTAGCCAACAAAGTAATTTTCCTAAAGCTCAGATCTGACCATGTCACTCCTCCCTTGCCCCCATTGCCTCCAGAATCAAATATAAAACACTCTTTGCCATTCAAGCCATTCATTTAATAACCTAGCCCCCTCCTGCCTTTCCAGTTTTCTTATACCTAATTCCTTGACATATACTCTTCAGTCTAGTGACACCAGCCTCCTGACTGTTCCACGAACAAGACACTCCATCTCTAGGCTATATATAGGCAGTTTCTCTGACTGTCTCACATGACTGGAATGTTGTCTCTCCTCAGTTCCACCTGGCTTCATTTAAATCCCAGCTAGAATATCATCTTTTACTTTCCCAGTCTTTCTTAATTCTAGTGAGTGCCTTTTCTCGGTTATTTCTTATTTATCCTGTATTTAGCTTGCTTTGTATATATTTGTTCCCATGTTGTCTCTCCTCCATTAGATTGTAAGTTCCTTGAGGGCAGGAACTGTCTTTCGCCTCTTTTTGTATCCCCAGCACTTAGCACAGTGCCTGGCACATTATAGGAACTTAATAATTGTTTATTGATTTATTGACTAACAATCTATAATCTGCAGTACTAAGAATCTACATGTCTAAGCTTCTAGGAATTTTAAATGATAAGATCCTAAGAGTTTATAAGTCTAAAGTTCTAAGAATATAAAATTCTAAGTCTATAAGTCTAAGGTTCTAAGAGTGTAAGATTTTAAAGGTTCTAAGAGTCCATAAGGCGAAAGTTCCATTTGTTTATAAGTCTAAGATTCTACATATAATATTCTAAGGTTCCAAGAATTTTAAGAAGTTAAACTTCTAAAATTCCAACTCTAAGATTCTATGAGAGTCTAAGATCCTCAGAGTGCCTGATTCTATTATTCTAGTTAGTTGGTCAGCCAGTCAATAAATATTTGTTAAGTACTGACTACGTTCAATGCACTAAGTGCTGGGGATACAAGGAATGCAAAGACTTAGTTCCTGCCATCAAGGAATTTACATTCTAAGGGAGAGACAACACACAAACAACTATGTAGTTAGCCAACAAACATTTATTAAGTGCCTGCTTTGTGATGGGCACAGCGCTAAGAACTCAGGATACAAAGAAAAGCGAAGAATTCTGGGAGCTCACATTCTAATGGAGGAGACAACATGCAAACAGCCATGTTCATCCAGGATGAATTAGAGGTATTCTCAGAGGGAAGGTGCTGATACTAAGGGGAAAGAAGGGCTCCTACAGGAAGTGGGATTTTAGTGGAAATTTGAAAAGAGCCATGGAAGCCAAGAGGCAGAACAGGGGTGATGGAGGAGAGCATTCCAGGGATGGGAGACAGACAGTGAAAATGCCAGGGAGTCAAGAGATGGAATGTCTTGTGCGAGGAATAGCAAGAAGGTTCTAAGGGTCCGTGATCCTTATTCATTCATCTGTCTCTTTATCTTTTTATCAATTTGTTTATTTCTGCACCTGTTCATTCATTCACTTTTACACACATTTGTTATCTCTTCTTCCTACTGCTGCCTCCCTCCTCAAACCATTCAGCAACAGCAACAAACAACAACAAATGAAAAATAAATCCCTCTTAGCAAATAAGTATAGTTCATCAAAGCAAATTCCCTGATTGTGTCAAAAAATGCACGCATGATCTTTCTGTGGTGGCAAAAAATTGGAAATTAAGAGGATGTCCATCAATTGGGGAATGGCTGAACAAGTTGCGTTATATTGGTAGTTGTCCTTTGCTCTCAAAGAGGACCAAAATGACATCACTATGTTGGGGTCAAGGCACAGTGTGTCCGACTGGGACTGATCAGACCAATAAGAACTCGTAATGCTCTACTACAGGTTGGGCACAAATAGTCCATGTGAACATTTGGGGTGGATTCTCTAAATCTGCATATCTTGTGTTTCTTTTGAGCTATTTCAATTCTGCTTGCCTCACAGAGCACAGCACCTTCCCTGATGAGGGCACATCATGTTGGGCGGTCCTATGCCAGTATCTCCCATGTCACACAATCAAGAATGTAATGGAATTACATTATATTGTGCTATAAGAAATGATGAGCTGGTGAATTCCAGAAAAACCTGGACTTAACATGAACTGATGCAAAGAGAAGTGAGCAGAACCAAGAAAACATTGTACACAGTAACAGCAATGTTGTAGAATGATCAACTAAGAATAACTTAGCTCTTCTCAGCAATACAATGATCTGACATTGTAAATTCCGCAGGATTTATAATGGAAAATGCTATCTACATCCAGAGAAAGAACTGATGGAGTTCGAATGCAGACTGAAGCATACAATTTTCACTTTTATCTCTTTTGAGTTTTTTTCCTTTTGGTCTGTTTTTTCTTTCAGACATGACTAATATGGAAATATGTTATACATGATTGCACATATATAACCTATTTAAAATTCTTACCTTTTTAGGGATGGGGAGGTGAAGGAGGGAGGGAGAAAATTTGGAACTCAGCAATTTTTTTTAATGAATGTTAAAAATTGTCTTTACATGTAATTGGAAAAAATAAAATACTATTTTAAATTATTTTAAAATAAAAATAAATGCATGCATGTCTCCTACGGCATTTGGAATCCATCACCTCTGTTGGCAGGAAGTGGGTAGTGAGTTTCAAGTTTAGTCCCTAAGAATCTAAGTTCTAAGGGTCTATGATTCCAGAGTTTCAGAACCTTTGACCCATAGAACCTTAAAATTTTAGACTAAGTGGCATAGGGAATAGAGTTCTGGGTCTCAAGTCCTGAACCTGAGTTCAAATTTAGCCTCAAACTCTTACTAGCTGTGTGACATCCTCCCCCAAAACACACACACACACACACACACACACACACCAGCTAGAATAGAGATCTGAACCTGCAATCAGGAAGACCTGAATTTAAATACAGCCTCAGACAGCTACTAACTGGATGACCCTGGGCAAATTGCTTAACCTCTTGTTTGTCTCAGTTTCCTCATCTGTAAAATAGGGAATTAATAGCACCTCCCTCCCAGGGTTGTTGTGAGGATCAAATGAAATCATCAGAACCAAGAGAATGTTATATACAATAACAGTAATATTGTTTGGAGAATAACCGTGAATGACCGAGCTATTCTGAATATTATAAATATTCAAATAAACTACAAAGGACCTACATAGGAAGATGCTGTCCACCTCCAGAGAAAAAACTGATAAATAAAAATATGCATAGCATGGATTTACATCTATATCTATCTCTGTCAAATGGTGGCCTTATCTGGTGCAAGGTGGGGAGGAAAGGAGGGAGACAGCTTGGAGTTTGGAATGAAACAACAAGAAAAACCCTCAAATTATTTCTAAATTTTGATCATAATTGTAAAGTG
>NW_027185755.1:139934-150547 GCF_028583685.1 Petaurus breviceps papuanus | reverse complement strand
TGAGAAGAGTCCAGTCTATCAAAGTTGGTCATCACACATACGTTGTGTCTGTAATTGTGTACAAATTCCTCCTGGTTCCTACTCTTCTCACTCAGCATCAGTTCTTTTAAGCCTCTCCAGGTAAATATGAAGACCGCCTGCTCCCCGTTTCTTATAGCGCAATAATATTCCATAACATGCATATACCACAACTTGTTCAGCCATTTGGATCACTTCCTTTTAAAACTATATATATAATATTTTATTTTCCCTCAATTACATGTTAAAGCACATTTTCAACATTTTTAAAGTTTTGAGTTCTGAATTCTGCCCCTCCCCCTTCCCCGAGAGGGTCATTGGTCAGACATCGCTGCACGCACGGTCACGGTCACGTATGACATTTCCTGTTAGTCCTTTGCTCAGGCTGCTTCTGCAGCGGGGAGGTCAGTCTTGGGCGTGGCCCACCATCTGTGGATAGGCTGGAGGACACTGGGCATGGGGAATACCTTCATGTCTCAGAATATCTGAAGAACTATCATTTGGAAGAGGTACTAGACCAGGGGTGGCCCTCTAGACCCTCAAGCAGGCCCTTTGATCCAATCTAAACTTCACAGAACAAATCCCTTTAATGAATCTAAAACCTGGACTCATTCAAAAGGCTGCCCCCAAGGACCTAGAGGGCCACACGCCTGGAGGCTCCAGGTTCCCCACCCAGGTACTAGACCTATTCAGCTTGATTCTACAGGGGGGATCTTGGAACTAGGGCTGGAAGGTACCTAGAGGCATATTTGGGCTTAAGAAAGAGAAGCATAAAGTTAAAGTTAGGCAGAAGTAGAGGGGGCCACCCTGGGAGGGAATGAGTTTCCTAATTACTGGAGATCTCCAAGTGGGAACTGAATAGTCATTTTTTTCTGGCATGTTTTAGAGGGTAGGTCCAAGGTCCATTACAACTCTGAGATTCTGTGAGATGATGGAGGGAGGGAGAGAGGAGCTGGAGGGTGGGGGTAGGGAATTGGCAGGAAATATGAGGAAATGGGAGAAAAGGGGAGGTGGAAGCCAGGGGTGAGTAAGGCTAGGCAGGTGCTCACTCAGTCACTGACTGGTTTAACAGCCCCATCTTTTCCCACTTCTCTCCAGTACCAACTGCTCCTTGAAGGCTCAGGCCACCTCATCTCTCAAGAAAAAAATACTTCTACTCCCAGGTGTTCCTGTTCCTGCTTTTGCAATTATTGTTTACCGTGAGTCTCCTCTTGTATTGGTACGTGTTCCCTCAGTCTGTGCAGAAACCTTGCCTCCCTGCGCAGGTAGCTCCATCTGATACGCCTGTGCTCACCATCCTGCTGTGGACATGGCCTTTTAATCAGCGAGTGTCCATTCAAGGACTCCGCTGCTTGGGTTCCTGGGCCAATGAGTCAAACTGCCAAATCACATTGAGCCGTACCTGGTATGAGAGGGCCCATGCAGTCATCATCCACCACCCCGACATGAGTAGCAGGCCCTCCATGCAGCTATGGCTCACATAGCCAATTGGCCAACGATGGGTCTGGTTCAGCCTTGAGTCACCTAGCCACTTGAATAACCTGGCTGCTATGGATGGCCTCTTCAACCTGACCATGACCTACCACAGTGATTCAGACATCTTCACCCCTTACGGGTGGCTCAGACCACGGCAGGGGTTGAAGAACAATTCCTTAGCTAGACCTCCCTATCCCAAAACCAAATTGGTAGCCTGGCTGGTGAGTAACTGGAAGGAAGACTCCCACCGGGTCACATACTTCCGGAGGCTACAGCCCTATTTGTTCGTGGACATCTATGGGAAATATAACAAGCCATTATCAACCAAAAAACAACTGTCTGTCCTATCTGAGTATAAGTTCTATTTGGCTTTCGAGAACTCTCTGCACCAAGACTACATCACAGAAAATTTGGCATAATGCCTTGGCAGCATGGGCTGTCCCCATAGTGTATGGTCCACCAAGGCACAACTATGAGCGCTTCCTGCCATCTGATGCCTTTATCCATGTGCATGACTTCCAGAACCCGCAGGAACTACCCATCTACCTAAAGGAGCTGAATAAGGATGAGATGTGCTACCTGGCATACTTACAGTGGCGGGAGCACCTGGAGGTGGTAACCAGGTCTGGCTGGTACCAGGAATTCTGTAAGGCATGCTGGATCCTACAGCAGCCACCCACCTACCGAACTGTCCCTATGCTGTCCAAATGGTTCTCCTGAGGTGCATCCTTCTCTATCCATAGCCCTTGGGTATTCTAGTGGCATAAGTTAGTTGGATGTTCAGAAGGGGTGTGGTGGGTGTTTGCCTTGCTAGTGGCCTCTTCTCCCTCTAGATATCTTTAGAGATATTTCCCACTAGTGACATCCTTTTTTGATGTCCTTCCACTGGTGATGTTGGATCACATTCCCCACTGGTGACTACCATAGTGATGTCTTCCACTCATGACCTTCGATGGCATGTCCTAATAATGACCTTTCCACCTGATGACATCTTTTACTAATGACCTTTGGTGATATCTCCCTCTGATGACTTGTGTTTTTATCCTATACTAGTGATCTGAGATTCTCCCACCCATGACTTGCAGAGACATCAAAAGTGACCTTTGCTGATGTTTCCCACTAGTGACCTTGCCCACTGATAACCCCAAGGGAGCTCCCACAATACAGATTGTCAGTAACATTCACCATTGGTCAGTCTTCTGCTGGTGACTTTTAAAGACCTCCCTTGCTATAACTTTGTTGGCTCTCTACACCCACCACCCTTCCCTTGAATCCTGATGCTCTCTGTGATATTCTGTGGACACAGTTCCCTAGACTTCCCTTTTGTTTTCCTGGTACTTAGCAAGAGCTCAATAAATGTTTGTGATGAAGACATAGATGAGGATGATAAGTATCAGGCCCAGGGAGGACCCCCAGTGTTATGTGGGCAGTCGGACGATAGGAGCTGATTGTGCAGGTCTTGCTTTGTCTGCTTCTTGGGATGAGATCCCAGAAAAGTCAGCAAATAGGTCATGTCTTAGAACACAAAGTGTGCCATTGGAGAGACTTTAGAGACCATCTAATCAAGTCAACCCCCCCCCACCCCATATACACACATACACATACCCTACCCAATTGAGACCCTGATAGGGGAAGGGACTTACCAGAGGTACACTCAAGGGGTCAAGGGCTGATCCTAGACTTTAGAACCCAGTTCCCTGATTTCCAGCTTAGGGTTCTTCCCATGGCACTCCCTCTCCCAACAGGGCCTTGATGACACAAAGCCAAAAGGATACCCTGAATGGAAGAGTCAGGATGCAGAAAGGCTGTAGCAGTGGCTGAAAACTCAGTAACAGTTGCAGCCCCATATTGACTTTTGTGGTCAGCAGTTTAGTCATGCCCAGTGCTTAGTGACCCCAGGAACCACAGCATGCCAGGCCTGTCTGTCCTCCACTATCTCTGTCTGTCCAAGTTCATGCTCATTGTCCCCATGACACTGTCTATCCATCTTTTCCTCTGCCATCCCTTTTTCCTTCTGCCTTGGATCTTTTTCAACATCAGGGTCTTTTCCAGTGAATCCCATCCTCTCATTATGTGGCAAAGTATTTAAGCTTCAGCTTCAGTATTTGACCTTCCAATGAATAGTCTGATTAACATATATGTTGTATTGTGTTTTTATTTTATTAAGCATTTCCCAATTACAGTTTAATCTGGTTTGGAAACAGTGGGGAGTAGCAAGTTTGACACCTCTGGGCTAGAAGACTAGACTGAATAAAATGATGAAATACAATAGGGATAGATGTCAAGTTTTATGCCTGGGTTAAAAAACTCAACTTTGCAAACATAGGCTGGGGGAGGGACAATTATTTGAAAAAGAGCTGGGGGCTTTAACAGACTGGTTGGTCAGTATGAGTTAGCGTTGTGATGTGGCCACCAAAAAAGCTAATGTGGCCTTGGGCTGCATTAAGAAAGGCACCACTCCCAGGAATAGGGGGGTGAGAGTTCCACTGTCCTCTTCTCTGATCAGGCCCCATCTGGGCACCGTGTTCACATCTGGACAATTTAGGAAGGAAATTGAAAAGCTGAAGAGGTTCGAGAGCATGGCTATGTGGATGGTGAAGGACTTTAAATTCATATCACGTGAAAATTGGTTGGGGATGGGAATGTGTGTGGATGGGGTGGGAGAAGTGGAGAATGACACATGATAGCCCCCCTTTATCTGAAAGGCTGGTCATGTGCAGGAGGTATTGGCCCCAGAAGGCAAAAGCAGGAGCAGGGCTGGGTGTTGTAAAGAGGCACATTGAGGCTGGATGTCAGGAAGAACTTTCTCAGCCTGAGAGCTGCTCCAAAGTGGAATGAGCCACTATTCCATAGGGAAATGGTGGCTTCCCTCTTGGAGGTCTTCAAGCAGAAGCTGTCCAACCACTTGTCAGGGAGGTTCTGATGGGGCTGCCTTTTTGGAAATGTATTGGACTAGATTGGGGTGGTGAACCTGCGGCCTCGAGGCCACATGTGGCCCTCAAGTGCAGCCCTTTGACTGAATCCAAACCCCACAGAACACGTCACCTTAATAAAAGGATTTGTTCTGTAAAACTTGGACTCAGTGGAAAGGCCACACCCAAGGATCTAGAAGGCCACATGTGGCCTCAAGAACACAGGTTCCCTACCCCTAGACTAGACCATCTGCAAGGTTCCTTTCAACATTAAAAATCTGTGATCTGTGATTCTAAACTAGTGTTACTTTTGATCAGACAAAGTAGTTTCCCCTTTGTTCAGTTTTCTCAGTGCTCATCCTTCTTGCCTTCTCTGCAGTCTTTGCACTGACCCCTCTCTTCTTGATATTCTCTTCTCTCTGGTTTTTGTGATACTATTCTCTTCCGGTTCTCCTCATATCTGTCTGGCTGCTCCTCAGTCTCCTTTCCGGGATTTTTATCACGCTTGCTGACCATGAGCGACCCCCAAGGCTCTGTCCTTGGCCTTCTCTTCTCCTCCTATGCTGTTTTCCTTGGTGATTTCATCCCCTTTGATGAATTCGATGATCCTCTTTATACAAAGGATTCTCAGATCCATTTATCTGGCCCTAGCTTCTCTGCTGACCTCCAGACTCACATCTCCAGCTGCCTCTTGGACATCTTGAGCTGGATGTGCTTCAGGCATCTCACGATCAACATGTCCCAAACTGAACTAGTTTTCTTTTCCCCCAAACCCTTCCCTCTCCCTAATTTCCCTATTACTATTGAGGGTACCAATATGTCCCCAGTCATCCAGGCTCACACCTAGGTGTAATCCTTAGCTCCTCACTCCTTTCATCTTTCCATTTTGGATCACTTAGTCAGTCAGCAAGCATTCATTAAGTCCCTACTATGTGCCAGGCATTGTGCCAGTGCTAGTAGGCAAACAAATATTATAAATGCATATTATATATAAACAAGCTATACACAGGAGAGATAGGAAGTGATTCACAGAGGAAAGGTACTAGAATTAAGAGAGACTGAAAATGGCTTTCCTTGGGGCGGCTAGGTGGCACAGTGAACAGAGCACTGGCCCTGGAGTCAGGAGGACCTGAATTCAAATCTGGCCTTGGACACATAACACAAAAACTAGTTGTGTGACCTTGGGCAAGTCACTTAACCCCAATTGCCCTCCAAAAAGCAAAAAAAAAAATGGCTTTCCTATAGAAGGTGGGATTTTTGTTGAGACTTGAAAGAAGCCAGGGAACCCAGGAGGCAGAGAGAAGGAAGAAGAGTATTGCAAACATGGGGCACAGCCAAAGAAAATGCCCAGAGAGATGGAGTGTCTTGTTTATAGAACAGCTAGGAGACCAGTGTCATTGGATTAAAAAGTCCACAAGGAGGTGTAAGGTACAAGAAGACTGGGAAGGCAGGAGGGGCTGGGTCATGAAGGGGTCTGAATGTCACACAAAGTTTCCTATGTTTGATCCTGGAGGCGATTGAGAGTTTATTGAATAGGGAGGTGGCGTGGTTGAACCAGCACTTGGAAAAATCACTCTAATGGCTGAATGGAGAATGGACTGGAGGGGGAGAGAATGGAGGCTGGCAGGCCCCCAGCAGCTGTTGCAATCCTCCAGGACCTGTGATCATTGATCATGGAATACTGGAAGATAACAAGGGCCTGCACCAGAGTGCTGGCAGGATCAGAGGAGAGAAGGGGCACATTGGAGAGATGAGATGGAGGTGAGACAGCTTGACAGTAGCTTGGATGGAGGAGGGGGTGGTGAGAGAGAGTGGGCAGTCAAGGTTGTACTTGTGGGCCTGGGAGGATGGCGGTACAGTCCTCAGGAGGACACCATTGGCAGAGCCTTCAGGTTGATCTCTCTGCCCCAAGTCTCCTCACCCCAACCAATCCTCCATTCAGCTGTCCAGTTAGTCTTCCTAGAAGCCTGATCATTTCATTCTCCTCTTCAGTAAACTCCATGGCTCCCTGTCACCTCCAGGATCAAATTTAAAACCTTCTCCTTGGCTTTCACATCCCTTCATTACTTGGCCCCTTCCTACTTTCTGGTCTTCTCATGCTTTACTCCTCGCCACATTCTCTCTGACCCAGTGACACTGGTCTCCAGCTCCCCTGTGCCGGGAATACTCTCCCTCCTCATCTCTACCTCCTGGCTTCCCTGGCTTCCTTCAAGCCTCAGTTAAAGTCCTACCTTTTTGAAGCAGTCTTTCCCAGTCCAACTAATCTTGGCACCTTCTCTCGGAGACTGCTTGCAATCTGTCCTGTATGTATCTTGTTTGCACACAAGCTATTTGCATGTTGTTTCCCCCATTAGCTTTTGTGTTCCTTGAGGGCAGGGACTAATTTTGCCATCTTTTGTATCCTCAGTGACTAGCATAGTGCCTGGCCCATAGTGGGCACTTAATAAATCCTCTTGATTTGAATTGGCTCTCGACTAATTCCCCAACCTTATGGGATCCATACTTCACAAACTGGGAAACTAAGGCCCCATTACATTGGTCACACCGAGATCCAAGAGAGAGCCTGAAAGTTTTCTTTCTCTCTAGTCAGGGAGACCTCCCTGGAATAAGATCATAGGCCTTGGAGATACCTTAGGCCACCTGTATCTTTTGGCAAGAGGGGATGCTATGGAGCAGAGTGTTGAAGTTCCTTGCCTAAGTTTACGCAGTAGTAAGTATCAGAAAAGTAGTTCAAATCCATGTCTTCTGACTGCAAATTCAGCTCTCTGTTCCACCATGCTGTCCCTGGGATTGGGCTGGCTGGCCTCAGTGCCTGCTTGTAGAAGGTGCTTATTATGTATTATTATGTAGAAGGTCTATTGAATTGAATACGATGAGGAGGGACCTCCTTAGTTCCCAGCCTGCCTGCTTCCAAGTGTGCCTCCCTCCAGATCACCTGACTGGGTATCAGTCAGGAGAAATCACTTTGGCTGGGAGAAAGGAATATCAGAACCTATGATCATCAATCATGGAATATTAATATTGGAAGATAATTCATAGATAATCTAATCCAACCCATGCCCCAAAAGGCATTCCCACTGTAACATACCCAGCCAGAGGTCATTTTGTCTTTCCCTGAGACCTCCAGGTGGGGGGTGGGGTGAAAAGAACAGTCACTACCTCCGAGGCAGCCCAGACCCCTCTGCTCATGAGTGAGCATTTCCTGGCCACAAACCGAAGCAGAACTTGTACTAGGAGAGAAGAGTCCTGGCTGGAATTTGGCGACATGTGGGGAAAAGAGTAGTAGAACAGAGAGGGGGACCATAGGGGACTGTACAAAACAGGGAGTCCTCTTCTAGGCTCAGTGGGTGAGGCTAGGGCTGGCCCTGGCGACAAGGGGCCCTTTCATGGTGCGACTCCCAGGCCAACCCTGGACATTCAGGCAGTAGGAAGGGGATGGTCACCCCACAGCAGCTCCTTCTAGGGCTCACACAACTGTTATGCATCAGACTCCCTCAGAGGATAGAAGTAAGGGGTGACATATACGAACCCTAGCATGGATTGGATGAGGGAAGAAAGAGAGGGAAGAAGGGGAAGCAGGCCCCGGCAGAGCTGGAGAGTGCAGGATCAGTGAGCACCAGAGAATCTACATTTGACATGTATGTGTCTACATGTCTCTCTGCATTTCTGGGTGTGTTTGTGTGTTTAAGTGTGCTTGCACATGTGTTATTTTATATTTGTGTGTTCCTATATGTATGTATATATGTATGTCATATGTATATGTGCATGTCTATATGTATGTATGTATGTCATAAGCACTTCTTAAATATTTGTTGACTGACTGAATAGGTCTGTGTCTTTATATACATCTCTGTGTGTTTTCTCTCTGGATTTCTCAGGACTAGAGCCTGGGTGGGGACTCAAAGATGGGGTAGTGGGGTGGTGAGAGGGGTTTGCTGTATGAACCAGGATCCCCTATCTCCTGCCACATCCAAGGGGCCTTTAGGCCAGCTGAAATCAGGATGTGGGAGGGTACATAGGAAAACCTTCCCCTCACCCCATGTTCTGGAGATGCTCTGGCCCAGGGCCAAGGTTTCCCCTCAACTGCCAGTTTGTGGCTCAGAATGTGGGGCCTCCTGCTCACCCCTACACATATCCAACTCCCCACTTTAGACTTTTCCAATGGGGCCTGAGAGCCTAGGTTCCCCCTCATTCCAAGGATGGGGAGTGGGGTAGGGGTGGGACAGACACCATAACTCATCTCCCCCAGTGGCTGAGACCTCTGCAGAATCAGCAGTAGGAGGTTCCTGAGAACCCCAGTTTTAAACCACAGCTTGACCACAGCCCCAGCAGATTGAGACCTCAGGCTTGAGGGCCAGTGGGAATGAGACCTTCCCAGCCAAGCTCACAGGGAGGGCTTCCCACAGCAGACCACCCTGGTGGGCCTGCCTGAGGGGCGGGTCCCCCACTGTCTCTCCAAGAGGCTGTCTGGTCCCTGGCCCCTGCCAGCAATGCTCACCCTGAATTTCCCATCTTTTCCCACAGGAAGAGTTTAGCAAATCATAGAATTTCAGAACTGGGAGGGATATTTGGACATAGAACAGATAATGTCAGAGCTGGGAGGGCCCTTAGAACACAGAATGTCAGAGATGGGAGGGACTTTAGAACACAGAATGTCAGTGGTGGGAGGGCCCTTAAAACATAGAATGTCAGTGGTGGGAGGGTCCTTTGAACATAGACTGTCAGAGCTAGGAGGGCCCTTAGAACACAGAATGTCAGAGCTGAGAGGGACTTTAGAACACAGACTGTCAGAGGTGGGAGGGACTTTAGAACACAGAATGTCAGAGCTGGGAGGGCCCTTAGAACACAGAATGTCAGAGGTGAGAGGGACTTTAGAACACAAAATGTCAGTGGTGGGAGAGTCCTTGGAACACAGAATATTAGAGCTGGGAGAGCCCTTACAACACAGAATGTCAGAGCTGAGAGGGTTCTTTGAACACAGACCGTCAGAGGTGAAAGCACCCTTAGAATACAGAGTGTCAGAGCTGAGAGAAACTTTAGAACACAGAATGTCAGTGGTGGGAGGGCCCTGAGAACACAGAATGTCAGAGCTGAGTGGAACTTTAGAACACAGAATGTCTGAGTTGAAGGGACCTTGGAAAACAGAATGTCAGAGCTGGGGGAGCCCTTAGAACACAGAATGTCAGAGGTGGGAGGGGCCTTAGAACCAAGACTGTCACCTGGGAGAACACACAGAATGTGAGATTTGGAACACAGAAGCAACCCATTTCACTTAGAACAGGGTTCCTTGATTTTTTGCATGTCATGGACCACATTGTCAGTCTGGTACAGTTTATGGACCCATTCTCAGAATAGTGTTTTTAAGAAATATAGAACTGAAAGGTCCCTTAAAAATCATCTCTAGTCTAAACCCCTCATTTTACAGATGGAGAAACTGAGATCCAGGGAGGGGAAGTTCACAGGAGCATAAATAAGTCAGTAGAAAATATTCCTACCTAGGTACTTAGACTGGAAGTCATATCCTTCCATTGTACTATCCTTGCTGTGTTCACAGCACCTGAGCCTCATCTCTTGGGAAGTCCTTCCTCTGCTCCTCCCACTATAGTCAGAGAGTCTAGTGGTGGATTCTAATTCTTGGTTCCACTGATGACTTTTGACAAGTAATTCTGCCACTTACTAGCTGTATGATCTTGGACAAATCCTTTCCTCTCTCAGCTGTGGCCCCATATGTAAAAGGATTAGCCAGATGATCTCAAAGATCCCAATTCTACATTTCTTTGAATCTCCTCCATTTACTCATATGTTAAATAGGAATGATAAGCCTTAGGCTGCCTTTCTCCCTGCTCTGGATTGTAGGTGATGTATTTTGGGATGCATGAGGACCTAAGCCAGATACAACCCTGGCATTTTGGGGGCCTAAGGGATTCCTAGCACTCTTCAGAGATGGATCTGGGCCCCAGCTTCAAAATCTCCTAGGAGTCAGCAGTTAGGGATGAGAGACTGTGTGGAGCCTTCCCCTTTGAGCCAAAGCATAGCAAATGACCTTGGAGCAGAAGGGTCAGCTTGTGCTCCCTCCGGCCATTCACTCTTATGTGCTGCCCACCACCGAGCAGTGGAGATGCCTCAGCCTGGAGCAGAGGGGTCAGCACTGGCTGGGGTCATTTCAGAAACCAAGCCACCGGCCCTTGCCACCCCAGCCCCACAATC
>NW_027185755.1:134131-139834 GCF_028583685.1 Petaurus breviceps papuanus | reverse complement strand
CCCCCCCCCAGGGAAACACCTCTCACTTTCTCACTGTCTGTCCATAGTCTTCTGGGCCTCTCCATCTCACTCTCTCTATGCCTCTCTCTCCATTGGTCTGACTCTTTTTCATCTCTTTGTTAATTTCTTTCTGTTTATGTCTCTTTTTGAACTTGAACTAAGCCTGCTGCTGCTGGTGGACAAGTCTCTTCTTCCTAGGCCTCAGTTTATTCCTGTGTAAAATGAGATGGCTGACCAAGGTTCCATGAGGTGCTAACATTCTATGAGTCCTTGATTTCCCTCCAGGCTCCCCCAGCTTCCTCCTGGAGGTTGCTACTGCCTCATCCTGTCCATGGGATGGGGGCAGGGGTGGCATCCTGGGTTTTCACAGCTAAAAGGGGCCACAGAGATCATCTGGCCCACTCTTACACCCTGTTCAGGAATCTTCTCTGCACACTTCTTGATGGGGGCTCATCTGGTTTCTCCTTGAACACATTCAATGACAGGAAACTCATTTTCTTTTTTCTATTTCTCTCTTTCTTTCCCTTCCTTCCTTCCTTCCTTCCTTCCTTCCTTCCTTCCTTCCTTCCTTCCTTCCTTCCTTCCTTCCTTCCTTCCTTCCATCTGTCTTTCTTTCTTTTGCTTTTTGGACAGGGGGAGGTAGGGCAATTGGGGTTAAGTGACTTGCCCAAAGTCATTTAAGTGTTAAGTGTCTGATTTGAACTCAGGTCCTCCTGACTCCAGGGCTGGTGCTCTATTTACTGCGCCACCTAGCTGCCCCAAGGAAGCTCATTTTCTTAAGATCATGGGATCATAGGTCAAGAGCTTGAAATGAACCATGAGGCCACCTACTTCAGCCTCTTCTTTTTACAGTTATGAAAACTGAGGCCCAACAAGGTTGTGAAAGGCCTCAGGTCACACAGCTAATAACTGACAGCTGGGATTTGAACTCAGATACTCTGATTCCAATTCCAGCATTCTTTCTTTTAAGACAGTTGGTTCTGTTGTGGGGTAGCCTTAAAGGTTAAAAAAAAACCAAAACATCCTTATGTTGAGCTGAAATCTACCTCCTTCTGATCTCCTCCCCCTTCCCACCATTGCCCTTTAGGGGACTTCCCTGAACAATTCTACTCCGTCTGTCTCACAAAGGCCCTTCAGATGTCTCAAGACAATCATATTTCCTCTAAGTATTCTCCAGACCAAATACCCCCACATCCTTTAGCTGACCCTGTGACCTAGTTAGTCTCTCCTATCATCTTGACTCAGTGTCCACTAAACATATTCTAATTCAGCAATGTCCCCGTTCATCAAATGTGGCCCCAGTATGGAGCCTAGTAGAGCAACTGGGTGACCCAGTAGATAGAGTTCCAGGCCTGGAGCCCAAAAGACTCATCTAAGTTCAAATCTGGCCCCAGATACTTCCTAGCTATGTGACCCTGGGCAAGTCAATTCACTGTTTGCCTTAGTTTCCTCATCTGTAAAATGAGCTGGAGAAGGAAATGGCAAAACCACTCCATCATCTTTGCCAAGAAAACCCCAAATGGGGTCACAGAGAGTCTGACATGACTGAAAAAAAGACTGAACTGAATGGAGCCTAGTAATTCACATGTGGCCAGGGGCATGTTCAGGGGCTCTGAACACCCTTGTTCTGAATGCTATGCTTCTTTAAGTGTCACCTAAAAATAATCATAGGACTTTGAAGAAAAGGAGGCTCAGGGAACACCTAGATTGACACTCCATTTTTCAAAGGGGGGAAGTGAAGCCCAGAAGGTCAGCAGCTAGTGTCAGAATTGGGATCCTAGGTCCATAGACTGAGAGCAGGAAGGGATCTTGGAGGCCCCCTAGTCCAACTCTCTCAGGAAACAGGCCCTGAGGAGGCAAATGATTTGCCCAAGATCATACAGGAAAATCAATGGCAGAACAGGATTTGAACTCCTGTTTTCTGATCTGTATCCAGCACTCTATCATGCTGACTAAGTTAACTTTTAGCAAGGCAGAAAATGCCAATGGATGGAGGGATTGTGTGCCCCCCCACCTCCCCTTGGGAATAGATCCTCCAGTCTCACATGCCCCAGGCACAAGCTTACTCTCAGGTCCATTGGGTCCCTAGCTGCCAGGGTCCAGGGGGCCCTGCTTTCTTACATTGCACATCTCCCCCACCCTCCCCCAACCCCCAAGGGCCCCTGTCTCCCTCCTACTCCAAGCTCTGGACCGTGGGACCAGGCCTTTCTCCTGTGCCATGGGAAGATTGATTGGGTTCTGCCAACAGTCCGGAAATCTGATACCCCCCGGGGGCCTGGGACTGTCAGGAATCGGGGCAACAACAGCACAGAAATAAAACCTGGGTCCTTCTATCTGGGAACACTCATAAATGTCCTGTCCTCCGCCACCCTCTTGATCAGACCTAGCAGCTAGGCCAGCAGGGGGAGGGACCTCCATTTAGCCAGGCGCCACCACCAGCTTTGGCCCCCATGCTGGGCCAGGCACTCTGGGGCCCAAACAATTTTCCCCCAGGCCCTGGAAGGAGAGGGAGAGGGTAAAGGTAGATATTTTTAGCCCAAGAAAGGAGATGGTTGATTTAGAATTTGTTTAGGGGGCTGAGGAGAGGGGAGGAAGGCTGCTAGGGTGGTAATTGAAGGGACAACTTGGCATTAGAAAGAGCCCAGTCCTGGAATCTGGGAAACCAAAGCCCTTGGCTGGCTGTGCAACCTTGGGCAGATAACTCTCCCTCTCTGGGACCCAGTCTCTCCCTCTGTAAAATGAAGAGTTTGGACTACTCTTCAGGCACCCTTCCTTGCCAAGGCAGAATGAGGCAGTAGAAAGGGCACCCCCCTGGAACTTGGAATTGGGAGACCTGAGCTTGAATCCTGGCTCGAGGCTTTGCTAGTTGGCTGGGCCTCTCAGCTATAGAACGGGGCTGATGATGCCTACTCTATCTACCTCCGAGTCTGGGCCAGGAAAGCCCTCCATGTGCTTAAAGTGTTAGAAAAATCAGTTCTCTTTCCAGACACCAAATTTTTGACAGATCCCTCATCCTCTCTGGGCTTCAGCTTCTGCTGAAGGAGCTGGTCTGCATGGTTTTGAAGGTTGTTTCCAGCTTTAAATCCTATGATCCTATAATGTGGGGTTCTTTGTCACCAAAGACATCCCTAACTACTTCTGTCTCTGGCTCAGGCCTACAGACCTTAATACCCCCTCCCCAGATCCAGTCCCTCAGGGCAGCTAAAGTATTGAGGAAGAGAGTAGAAGGTAAATGGGGTTGGGGATAGCCCCAAAGGGAGAGTAGATGAGGTGACTCCAAACCACAGGAACCAGCCCCAGCCCCTGGTAACTTGGGACTCTGAAAAACAGACTAACAGCCCAAACCACTCGATGTAACTGTTCACGTCATTGCTTTGCTTCTCTGGACCTGGGCCTTGTTAGGTCTGCAGAGGGACCAGGTTTGCCGGGAATAGGTGCTGGCCTTGGGTCCCAGAACCTGGTGGCATGCGGAGGGAGGTTAGGATGTGGACAATTAGTGTAGTGGGTAAAGGGAGAACTTGACCTGAAACCATCCCACTACCTTATTATACAATGGAAACTTTAGCCTGACCATCCCATCTTCTTATCTCTCCACTGGAAACTCTAACTCAATTATTCCTACCACCTTACCTACCCAGTGGAAACCATTCCAACCATTCTACTTTGGAACCAGCCCCCGGGTATCTTGGAACTCTGAAAAAAAAAACCAACCAACCCAAATCTCTCAATGTGGCTGTTAGCATCATTGCCTTAGGCCTCCTCTGGACCCAGGCCTTGTTGGGTCTTCAGGGGGAATTGAGTTTTCTGGGAATGGGTACTGGCATTGGGTCCCGGAGCTCGGTGGCATGGGGAGGCCAGGTTAGGGTGTGGACAGTTAGTGCAGTGGGTGAAGAGAGGGGAACCATCCCACTACCTAATTATCCAATGGAAACTTTAGCCTGACCATCCTACTTTCTTATCTCCCCAATGGAAACTCTTAACTCAGTCATTCCAATCACCTTATCTACCCAATGGAAACCACTCCAACCATCCCACTTCCTCACTCTGATGGTAACTTTATTCCAAACATCCCACTTCCTTTTTATTTTAGTGGAAACTCTATCCTAATTATTGTGCCGCCTTAGTACTCTAATGAAAACTAACCCACCCACATCCCACTTCCTTATCGACTCAGTGGAAATTTTACTCCTGCCATCCCATTCCCTTTTTACCTCCATGAAAACTCTATCTCAGCCATCCCACTTCCAGGTTATGGTTAAGTGGAGGGAAATTCTTAGGGACTTGAATGAGGGAAAGGAAAATCAGGGAGGGTTCAGGCTAGGGCCCTTGGGGTTTCACAGCCTGCTGAAGTTGGGGCCAATAGGAAGTCAACCCTCCCGCCTCTGTCCACCTTGAGGCCAACCATGTCTTCTCCCTGATCTGTATCAACATCCTCCTGAGGCTAGAAGGAGACGAACAGAGGTATCCACTGATATTTTATATAGATATAGATATTGCAAGATTCACATATATAGAATATAATTTCCTGTACAAGGTCAGTTAGTTACTCAATGAAGTATATACAATCAGGCCTGGCAGGAGCACCACCAATTGCAGGAGCCCTTTGGTTCCTGGGACGCCAACCCCATGTGTCCTCTGTCTCAGGGCCCCTAGAGCCCCTCATGCCTCGCCCTTGGCATCTTGACCCCCTGGGTCCAGAGGATGGGGTTCAGGGTGTCTGGTCAGGCCTCCTGAGGAGGTTACCCATGGCCAGGGTTCAGGATTACCATATCTTCAGCATGGTGAGGTGGTGAGGGAGGGAGGTCAGAGGAGCAGGAAAAGGGGTCAGCTTGACACATTCCCCATGGGGGCCTCCCATCTGTAAGTATCAGGCTGGCGGCACCACACAGCCCCCAGGTGAGGTAGACAATGCAGGCCCTGGGAGCTCTCACACGCACCCACACTCCTTGGCTGACAGTTCGCTGACCGTGTGGTAGCGATTCCGGGAGTCCAGGAATGACACTTCCTCCTCATAGGCCAGGGGCCTGCAGCAGGGCCGGGCCCGTATTTTCTCCTTGCGCACACGGCGACGCTGCCGTAATCGGCGCAACCCAAGGTCATAGATCCTTGCAGCAGCCTCACATGTGCCGCTGCAGTAGCGGAAAAGAATGGTCTCATCTGACACATAGCCCAGGCCAAGTTCACTGACGCTGACCTCCAGTTCCCGCAGGCCACAAGGCTGGTGGCGGACCCGGGCCCGCTTTCGGCGAGCCCCTGCCTGGCCCGAAAAAGACAGTGCGTGCCCGCCAGAGTGCCCTGATGGGCTTGACCTCTCCACAAGTGCAGATATGAGCTCCCGGATCTCACCCTCTGTGTAGCTTTCAAACAGCGCTCGGTCTGCAAGGGAAGAGACACAGGGAGATGGGGATCAGTATGGCTGCAGGAGTCTGTCTTGCCTTTGGTATGACCTAGGGCAGATAAAAAATGCTGGATGTGGAGTGTGGAGAGCTGGGTTTGAGTCTGGTCTCAAATACTTAGTGGCTGGGTGTCCCTGGGCAAGTCACTTTGCCTCTGCTTCAGTTTCCTCAGTCATACAATGGGGATAATAATAGCACCTACCTTCCAGAGATGTTATTTGTGAAGGACTTAGTACAGTGGTACCGTAGGTACTTAATGTTTCCTTCCTTCCTTCCTTCCTTCCTTCCTTCCTTCCTTCCTTCCTTC
>NW_027185755.1:111588-134121 GCF_028583685.1 Petaurus breviceps papuanus | reverse complement strand
CCTTCCTTCCTTCCTTCCTTCCTTCCTTCCTTCCTTCCTTCCTTCCTCCCTTCCTCTCCCTCTCTGGATCTCATTTTTCTTTTTTGTAAGATAAGGAAGTTGGAACAGTGTATAAATATTGCAGATAAACAGGTTTTGGCGCAATACAGGATTTGGAATTGGAAGAAACCTTGTAGATTATCTAATCTTATCCTGTTCTTCATTTTATAGACAAGGAAATTGAGGGTTGGAGAGGTCATGACTTGTCCACAGTCAGAGCCAGAACTTGAACCCAGGTCTTTCGGATAGATGCCAGATCAGGATTCTTTCCAAGATGATGCATTGCTTCTAGTAGGTCACAAGGATTGTCTAGCTCAGCCCTCTCATTTTACAGATGAGGAAACTGAGGCCTGAGGTAAGGAAGAGCCTTGCCCAGTGTGACACAGGCTATTAGAGCCAGGATTCAAACCCTGACCTTCCACCTGCAAATCCAATGCTTTGTTCACTTCACATTAGCCTGGCATTAGGAAGCCGCTGGCTGGTTGAGTCTGCTGCTAGGACAGCACACCATATAGCCAGGGCCAAGCCCAGCCAGTGGGGGCGGGAAGAAGGGGGTGAGGGTTACCACACCTCTTAGGGAGTTGTTTCTGCCACATGACCGAGACACTCCTTATTTCCAGAACTTCTATCCTTGTAGAATGTTCTCTGGGCCTGAAGCCTTAGCATCTGTGGGGACTCAGCTGTTACACATCTGGTTCTTATGACTGGCCCTCCATCAGCTTCCTTTCCCAACTGCCCAATGGCTTAGCAAGGGTGGTATTTCTGGGGCAGGTGGGAGGGAGCCAGGCTGCATGGGCCCCACTGACCATAGCCAATCAGAGGAGCTGCAGTGCCAGGGTGACAAGCCCTCCCGCTTCATGTCTATACACAAGTCATGGTCCTTGGGGTCCTTAGCCACTGCTAACCCTGTACTCTTACAAAGGCTGCTAAGGGGCAAGCAGGGAAGGAGTCATTTGTCCCCACTTACAGATGAGGGCACCGACACCCAGGAAGGGGCAGTCATAAGGGAGGAGCTTAGGGCTTAGGCCGTGTGAACCCTAACCCAGTGAACTTCTTCCAGCTCTAACATCTGAAGTGGGAAGGGATCTAGTCCTAAGACCTGGATTCCGGTTCTGGCCCTGCCACTGACTGGTGGTGTGACACTGGACAAGCCTCTTCCCGTCTCTGGACCTAAGCTTTCTCTTCTATAAAATGAAAGGGTTGGACTAGATGGCTCCAATTTCCTTTTCATCTCTGACATTTTTCAGTTTGGGATTTATAAATGAACCCAAACAGAGCAATTTCATGCACCATGATTGGTGAGAAGAGGAAGACAGGACCCTAGATTCAGAGCAAGAAGGAAACTTAAAAGGCCCGTAAGTCCAGACCTGTCACTTCCAGAAGAGCAACTAAGTACCTCACCCAGAGCTCCACTAAATAGAGATAAGTTATTACTACTACTGAGTATCTGGCTTGGATTTGAACACAGCTCTTCCTGAATCCAAGTCTAGTGGATTCTTCACTACATCATGATGTCTCTGCAAAGTCCTCACCCCACAGAGGCCACCCAGGTTTGGGCTTCCCATCTTGCCCTGCCCAAGCCTGCTTTTTCCCGTCAGAGATCCCAAACAACTAAGATTTACCAGTGGGGCTCAGGACAGGAGCTAGAACACAGCCCTGTTCATCCTTTGTGGTTCAGGGAGGAAATCCTGGGATTAGACTCTCCTCCCGCCAGAGGCAGCATGGGGCCACACCTGGATTTCAAAGGGAGGAATAGAAAATGTATTGGGGGCCCCAGGCATCTGGTCTTTTTGGAGATGGGGGGGGGCTTCCAGGCAGCTGGACCCTGTCAGGTACAAGGCTGGGTTAGGCTCTGAGTAGAGGTTGGCATCCTGATCAAGAAGCTTTAAGCAGCTGGTTCTGATGCAGGGCAGGGTATCTAGCCTGGGCCTCTCTGGCAGTCAGTCTGGGGAGGCTGAGGGACCCCTGCTCAGAAGAATACTTTCAAAGGTACAAAATGAAATACATGGGATTGCAAAGAAAACCAATTCTATTGCGATACAGTATATGTAGAGAAAGGAAGTGTATGTGTATGTATATATGCTGTATGTGTATATACATACTATACAAATATATTAATACACATATACATGTATATGTGTTTATTGTATATGTGTGTGTTGGTATACATATGTGTGTATGTGCTTGCTATATACACATGTATATAGTATATGTGTATGTGTATATGTATATGTGTATACGCATTTTAAACAAACAATTTCATGCCCCTGGATCAAGACTGTCTACACTACAGAACCAGGAGAGCACTTTATATGATAGCAGCAACATTGCAAAGACAGACATCTCCGATGCCCGCGGAGATCAAACAAGGCAGTGACTGAGCATGATTCCAGAGAATTCTCAGTGCAGCGTGCAGCGTGCTATCTGCCTCTTGGCAGAGGGCACAGGCTCAGGGAGAGACTGAGGCACGGTCTTAGGACATGCTAGTGCAGGACTTTGTGTAGCTTGGCTATTCTTATTTGCTACTAGAGTTTCTTCTTTCTTTTTTAATAGGGCAGGGAAAGAGATGGGAAGGAGAGAAAAGAGATATTTGTTGATTAAAAAATAAAGTTAAACTAAATTTAATTAAAAAAAAGAAAAAAAGGAAGGCCTGCTGCCTCCCTCTCTCGATCCTGGTTCCTTTTGGTTTTTGACTTGTCCTTCTTCTTCTGCCTCTGCTCTTGGCTTCTCATTAGTCTGTGTCTCCTACAATCTCTGTCTCTTCTCATTCATTTCTTAGCCTTGCATCTCTGTCTTAGGCTGTCTTGCCTTTCTTTTGTCACTTAGAAGTGCTGACAGTCAGAGCTGGTAGGGATCTTATTGACCGTCTAATTCGACTCTCCCTCAGGAAACTGAGTCCCAGAGAGGGCGGTCTGCTTCAATTCAAACATTTATTCAGTGTGAGACACCGGAATAGCAGTCAGCATTTATGTGGCACATCCAGTTTGCAGAATGCTTCCCATACACTCTCTCATTAGAGTCTCTCTGCCCTTCCCCCACGAGGCAGCCACAAAGGGAATATTACAGCCATTTTCAAGATGAGGAAACAGAGGCTCAGAAAGTTCAGTGTCTTGCCCAGGGTCACACTGTTGTGGGGAGGGGTTTGAAGCAGGACTGGAACAGTCTTCCTAGCTTCAAGCTCTCTCCATTGTGCCAGACTCTCCCTCAGGAAACTTGAACCATGGAATTGCTGGAGCCTCTCTAGGCCTAGAATGGAAGCTTAGTGGCACGCCCCCTTTCAATAGATGCTTAAATTGGGGCTAAAAGAGGGGAAGGGGCTTGTGTCACCCCCGTCTCTTCTTCTGTCTCTGCTTCCTCCTCCTTCCTCTGCCCTCTACGAGGGGCTCTCTGGAGGAAGAGATGGCAGCTTCACTAAGCCCATGATGAGTGGAATTTTAAGTATTTCGTTGAAAGGAAGCTGAGGGGCAGAGCAGGGGAGAGCAGAGAAGACCCAGAGATAGAGACAGGCCTCGGGGAGGAATGGCCCTCTTGTGCTGGGTCATCCTGGTGAAGGGGAGGGAACCCTGGCTCTTTCAGTAACAGAGGCCTGACTGGAATGGGTTATTCTGTTTCCTTACAGCTCTCAGAATTCCCCAGGGGAAGAGGTGCTAATGATTGATTTCCTGATTTCCAAGGAGGGGTCTATCTGACCATAGCGTGTGTGTCCACACCATTAGACTATCCTAGAATGAAACAGAGTACTGGTCAGAAATGTTCCTGAGAGAAGGGATCACCCAGTCCCTCCTCTTGTATCCAGGCATGTCCCTTAATGGGGCCCACAGTGAACTGGGCTGGGGCCTCTTAGGGAGGAATTCCGAGTTTGCAGCCGTTCATTTATAAACACACCTGTCACTGCCTAATGTGTGTGCAGATGTGGAGCTGTGGCAGGAAAGGGGGGCCTCTGGGGCTCTCCTACCTCAGGTCGTAACCATGTAAGCAGGCAGTAGCCCAGGTGTGTGCGTGGTTTGTGCTTGGGGACACCTGCTAGTGAGGACCTGGCCCGAGGTGGCCGGTTCAGCTGATGGCTTCCTGGGTCAGGTCTGGCCAGGCTCCATCCCAGGGACTGAGCACATGAAGGGCAGGCAGAAGTCTGAGCCCTGCACATTGTCCAAGCTCACAATCTCTGAAGGTTCCCTGTCCCATAGGACGCCATGCTGGCTTTCCTGTCCTCCATATTCTGATTGATTCTGTCCTTGGAACTCCCTGTGTCCTCCACGTTCTGATTTTTTTCTAAATGCCCAGTACACTCTGGGCTCTGAGCTCTGGTGGTGCCTTGCCCTGTCCACCTTGCTGCGGGCTGGCTCTCCTCCTGCCCACACCCTCTGTCTGGGTAAACAGGTGGCTCGGCTTGGCCAGGGGACGTCGCTTACAGCCAAGGCTGGCAGCCGGCATCATGGTGGGGGGCGGGAGGGGGGAAGACAAGCAACCCCTGCTGTGCTCATGATTTCCAGATGTGCCTGCTGAATCCCCAGGCAGGGTGGGGGTAGGGAAGCCAGGAGGGCCAGATGGGACAGCTGCCTAGCCTTGGGGAGAAGGCTGCAATGAAAGCAAGCTGCTCCGAGGCAGGGGGTGCTGAGGGCCACCCAGGCCCCAAATGGTGCTGCCGTGTCTGAGAGAGTCACGGCTCTGAGGACGTTCCTGTTAGCACAATCAGATCTGCTCTCTTATTGCTTCCCAGAGGGCGAGTCATGCAGAGGGCAGAGCCCTGGGTTCTAATCCTAGCTCTGCCCTTGATGCACTGTGTGACCTTGGGCAAGTCACATGTCACCTCTCAGCCTCAGTGTTTCTAGCTGGAAAGGGTTGGACATGATAAAGCCTGAGTTTCCTTCTAGTTCATTCTATGTTTTGGTGGCCCTTCTAGCTCTGACATTCCGGGATGCCTAATGACCCATCCAGCACCAATGTGCTACGTTCTATGTTCGAAGTTCTCTTTTAACTCTGGCTTTCTGTGTCTGAGTTCTAAGCTGTCATGTCTACCCTGAGCCTGGGAGCTCCAAAAGAACACAGTCCATATCTTCCCCACAGCCTAATCTGCACCAGACCAGGCACGTGGGGGAAGGAGGCACAGCATGAGCTGGTGGATGGACCAGGTCATGCTCATCCTGGGAAGGAGTCAGAGGCAGGAGGATGCTGCTGCCCCAGGGCCCCCAGGGCCCTGCCTTGTCTCTGGGGCAGCTCTCCAAAGGCACTGCCTGGGGCCCCTCCGGCCCTTGGCCCCCAGCCTAGGGTGTAAAAGTTGTTCCTGTGTAAGCCACAGTCCCATAAAGGCTTTTCCAAGCTCCTGCCTGCGGCAGAGGAGGAAGTGTGGTTGCCTCTGTAGCTCCCTCCTGTTTGTCAATTGTGAATGCAATAAAGCTTGATTGTTTTATGTAAAAGGGCAGCTCAGGGTATCAGAGGGTAAAGTAGATGGGCATGGTCACATGCCACCACGCCCACGGACACAGGCATACTGTCATGGTGTACACAGACATGGCCCTGTAGGAGTACAGACACTCATATACACTGACTGCAAAAATGTTCGAGTGCTTGGAGATGGGGATGCAGGGGCGCCTGAGGGCCCTGACACTTGTCTGTGCATGTCCGAATGCACACACATGTGTGACGCATACCATGTGCACACACATGCATGATGTGTGAGGGTGTGGACTCACATGCACGCTGACTTGTGCAGATGCCATATACGTACTCATGCATGCACTCACACATGACACAAACATACTTATGCATGGATGTGCCCTCCTGGCCACCTGTGACACTGTGGGAAAAACATCCTGCTTTCTCACTTGTACAATTGCTTACAGCTCCTGAAATCGAGTTCAGCTGCTAATGGAAGTGGCCCCACAGTGGGGCTGGCAGCTTGAGCGTCTAGACACTCTGCCTCCTTGAGGGCCTGAACACAGAATGGCTACAAGTCAGCAGCATCCTCTTGAGGTGGAAAGAACCTTGGACAGAGAGTCAGTCAAAGGCTCTGGATTGAATCTCACCTGGGCTCCTTCTTCCTTGCACAGTCCAAAATGTCACTTTGGACCTCAGTTTCCTTTCGAAGGGGGGTTGGCCTAGATCAGGGGCTCTTAATGTGGATCCCAGTGCCTTGTGTTTTAAAATATGTCACTAACTATAGTTCAATATTAGTCGTTTCCTTTGTAACCCTCTGCATTTTACTTTATGTAGGGGTCCAGGAGTTTCCTCAGACTGTCTGCCAGAGGGTGGAGAGCACAGAGAAACCAGCAGCATCTGCAGCCCCTTCCAGCTCTAGCTCCATCATCTCCAAGGATAGAAAGGGTGGGAGGCTTCCTGAATCCCCATTGCTAGGGACACAGCTTAAAGATGCCATGAGGCATGGTGCACACGCACGCATGCACGTGCACACACACACACATACAACACACACACACACACACCTGTACCTATCACCTGCCCCATTGGAGTGGAAGTTCTTTGCGTACAGACTGATTCACTTTAGACTTCATGTCCCCAGCTTTCACATAATTCCTGGCACACACATTAATAAATGCTTCTTGATTATGGTTTGTGTATGTCTGTGTCTATGAACGTGTGTGAATGTGAGTGTATCTGTGAGTCCTGAGCTCAGCGTGCATCTGTCTCTGAATTTATCTCAGGCATGTCTGTGTGCATATTTCTGTCTCTATATATCTCTCTCTATCTCTCCATGTGACTCTGTTAGGCTGGGCCTTTCAACCTGAAATCTGTGGTCCTAGGATCCTTCATCTTCTCTCTGAGTGTATCTCTGCCTGTGTCTGGGAGGAGGTCTGTGTGTGCGTGTGTATGTGTATGTCATGCTTTTATTCCCCAGTTTGAGCTCAGGGACCGGGCACGGGGCCACCGACTGTGGGGAGCGAAGCTTGGCACCGAGGAATGGGTGGGGTGGGGCAGGGGCTCCAAGGGGAGGGGGTGGTGAGTTTATTGACATTGGGTCTGGTCTTAGGGTGGTGGTGCTAGGAGGTAGGGGGAAAGGCCTTGGGGACTGGCTAGCTCCCAGGACTGGTGTGTGTGTGGGGGGTGTAGATCCTGGATTTCAGCTTACTTGTTAGCCTTCACTTAGCAGCCAGTATGGTCTGGGGGTGACTTCTCTAAAGCCTTGAATTGTAAGGTACTGTGGCAGTGAGGGAACAGGGCTGGCCAAGGGTTGGCCTGGCCCTCTGCCTAGCTACAATATGAGGCTGTCCACCCGGCCTAATTGAAGTACCCTGTCCTACCTCCCAGTCTGACAACAAACCTCTGACAGCCCCAGGCCAACAACGGGAAGCCCATCAGAACCACAAGAATGGGATCTGGAAGGGACCTCATTTTATAGGGAACATTTACAATCCATACTCAAGTCCTCTGTCTCCAAACCTAGGGCGTGAAGAAGGGCTCTGTAGGAAGGCGAAAAGGTGTGGCAGGATAACCAAGAGGTAGGATCGTGGTAGGGGAAGCCATGGGACCCCACCAAAGGTACAGGCTGGGTAGGAGGTCCTAGGGCACAGTGCAGCTTCTAGACACATGTGAAGCCAATCTCAGTGCCTAGCCCAGGGTGGAGGGAAGATAAGGTCCCTGGAGACGGGGACCCACTCTCCACCTGAAAGGCACCCAGCCTGGGGCTTGGGAGGAAGTAGGAAATTAATAAAAGTCTGCTGGCTTCAATTTTGGTGGTTGAGGGGCAGAGGGCAGGAAGAGGACAAATGAGAAGAGAATAAGAGATGGAAGATTGTGGGACAAAACAGAAGAAACGGAGAGAGACAGCGGAGAGAGAGACAAAAAAGAGAGAGACAGGGAGAAAGAAGGAGAACAAAAGACAGAAGAAGAGAGAGGGAGACAGAGCAGGTCCAGAGAGCTGGGGAGGCAGAGCCTTACACTGTGAGATGAGGGACCAGCGGGGGTCCAAGGCCCGGGGAGGCCTACGCAGCGTGGCTCGAACACCAGGTCCGGTTCTTCGGTCACTGCTGGCCAGGTCTCTGAACACCCAGACGGAGAGCAGGGAGCTGCAGAGCACAGAGACCAGGGCCGCCACCTTCCATAGCTTCATTGTCAGTCGCCACGGGACATTGGCCTCCTGCAAGACACGTGGGCAGCAGCACTTAGCTGGGAAGCCCTCAGCCCAGGGAGGATCCTCAATGCCCAAGAGGCCCTTGGAGGACTGCAGTCTGTGAGTCAGGCTCTAAGTGCAGAAGAGCTCTGAGGAGGGAGATCTCTCCAGGGGCTCTAATGATCAGGGAAGGCTTGGGGGAGGGGATGGAGGGGGCATAAGCCAGGCCTTGAAGGATGAGGAAGATCTGCAGAAGGGAAGAGGAAGGGGACAAGGTTTCAGGTGGAGGGGAGCAGTAACCTGGCACGGACTGAGGGCAGGGGTGGAGATGTGCCCAGTGTGACCTGGATTCTATCTTGGCCCTACCATTGACTTTCAAGTCCCTTCCCCTCCCTGGACTCCATTTTCCTCATCTGTAAAATAAAGGCCTGGGAAGGACTGGATATACCCTAAGGTTCCTTCCCACCCTATGGTAGGAAAATGGAGATAGGAGAAGGTCTTTGAGTTCAAGGTCAAGGGCTCTAGACATGATGCTCTGGGCTTCAGGAAATTACTGAAACAGGATAAAAACCTGCAGTGGAAGGTATCCTTGGGGAATTATAGAATGTTAGCATTAGAAGGAAGCTGAGACATCATCTAATCCAGCTCCTTCAGTTGGGGAAACCGAGGCCCAGAAAGAGAAAAAGAGTTGTCCAAAGTCACAAAGCAGGCTTTAGAGACTGGAATGAGAGGTGGTGTACAGGGTCCCAGAGGACCAACATTTTCCTTAGTAGAAACAGGAGAGGGAGAGATGGATGGTATCCCTTGAGCTGGGATGGGGCCCCCCTGGCCCTGGGCCCGGGTCCTTGCCAGATCTGGGATCAGGAATTGCCCTAGCAGACAGCCCTGTTCGGACTTGCTCACCAAGGCTCCATGGAAAAATGCCTGCAGTCTGGGGTGGGGGACAGGGGGCAGGCAGGGAAGACTCGGCACCAGCATCAGGATGGAGAAAGAGCTGAACCCTGGCCTGAGGAGGGGGTAGCCTCTCTTCTTGTGGCAGGGAGAGACCCAAAAGCAGACTTCTGGGTTTAGGAGGAGAGAATTGGTGGGCAGAAAGGGCCCTGGGGGGGAGTCTTGCCTCTTTGTGTGACCACACACAAATCAACTAACCTTTCTGGGCCTCAATTTCCTCCCATCTATAGAATGAGGGGATTGGACTAGGTGGCTGCTGAGATTCCTTCCAGCTCTGAGCCCTGGGATCTTAATCCTTCCAAGAGGACTTGGATTTGAGAGGCTCCCTCCCATGTTAAAAGGCCATTCTCAAGCCACTTAGGGGAGATTATAGAACAAAGGCCTTCTGAAGGTTGCAGAAGCAGTGGATATTGGCAGGCACTTGGGATGGTTGACTATAAAAAGAGGGGTGGAAGGAGGAGGGGCTGGATGATACCTAAAGTCTCCTCCAGCTATAAATCCCATGCTCCCACGCTCATTTGACAGCTGGACCTCCAACCTCCAGCCCCTGTAGAGAGAGGACTCCGCTGAGTCACCGAGCTCCCAGCCAGGTCCACAACGAATATGCACTCTCAAGGCAAGGTAGCCGAGTCAGGAGAGACCTGTGTTTATACTGGCTCTGCCATTTACTAGCTGTAGGGGCCCTGGGAAAGTCAGGCTTCTCTGAGCCTCAGTTTGTGAAATGGGTACGATCCTCCGACTATCTGCTTCCCAGGAAAGGATTTTATAGATTTGAAAATCCCAAAAAAATGGGAGCTGATATTATTATGGGAAGCAGGACTGGAGGCAGCCTCAGTTTCCCCCCTCGGTAAGACGTAGGGATTGGGCTAGAAGTCCTAGGACCCTTTGGACCACCTTTAGGCTGAGGAAAGCACAACAGGGGTGAAAGGTGGGGTCAATGAACTATAGGGTGGGGGGAGAGCAAAGCCAGGGGCCAGGGCGGGGCTAGGGACAGAAGGCTTCATGGGATGGCTGAGGCTCGGTTTACATTCCCAGGCTGCCGGGTAAACATTTACACTGGGCCTCAGCTCTGAATACTTTCTCCAGAACAGGAAGTCAGGGCCTGCCAGGTCCAGGGCCTAGAATGGAGGAGCATCGGGAGAGCCAGGCTGGGGTGTCTAGCGGCCTGGGCTAGCGGGTGGGTGGGCAGACAGTGTGGTGGCCAGGATGGGGATGGGGAGGGGCGGGGCAGGTGTTGGCAGTGTGTACCAAGATCCCTCTTCTCGGGCTCTGTCTGGAAAAACAGATGTTGGATCATACAGAGACTCTCAGAGGTGAAGAGAACCTTAGAGACCATGAAAGTCCAGGGGTTGTAACCTGAGGCTCATGAATGTTCAAGGGGTCTATGGATAGATTTCAGGGAATCCAGAGACTTGGGTAGGAAGGGGAAAATTACATCTTTTTTTTTTTTTTACTACCTTCTAACTGGTATTTGCCATTACCTTTTATGAATATAGGCAATGCACCGTTCTTCTGGGAAGAGATACATACCACAGGCTTCCCTAGACTGTTGAAAGGGCTCTATGACATATGCACAGACTGATTCAGAGGCCCTGCTCTAGTCCCGATCCCCTCATTGTGTGGAGGAACAAACAGAGGCCCAGACAACATCCAAACCAGGATTCGAAGGGGTGGGAGCAGGAATGGAGGTTGGAGAGAGGGAAGGGGAATAAACACCTACTATGTGCCAGACGCTGTGTTAAGTGCTTTGCCAATATTATTTCATTTGCTCCTCACAACAACAATCCTTTGAGGTAGGTGCTTTTATCATCCCCGTTTTACAACTGGGAAAACTGAGGCAAGCAGAGTTCAGTGACTTGCCCAGGGTAATAAATTACAGAAGTGGGATTTGAACTCAGATCTTCTCAATCTTCAGGCCCAGTGCTCTGTCTGCTGTGTCACCTAATTGCCTCTGGTGCTGGAGGGGAAATCTGAGCCATTTAGTCCAACCCTTTCATTTTATAGATGAGGAAACTGAGACCCAGAGAAGGAGAGGGCCTTGCCCAGTGTCACACAACTAGTCAGTGACAGTACCAGAATTGGAATCCAGGTCTTAGGACTCTAAGTGGAAGATTCTTTCTACTCCCTCCAGTTCAGAGGGGCCAGGTCAGGTTGGCATCTTTCTTTCTGGAGCAGTAGGGAAGGAGACCCATCTCCTCTCCTGGGCCCAGGCTCGTCTGATCCTCCAGGGTCACCAATGTGAGGGGCAAAGACCATGACCTCTGCCCAGCAGTTTCTCTCTGTTCTGCCATCCACCCCACCATCCCCAACAACTCCAATAGGCAGAGACATATAAGCATTAAGGGGCAAAAGCTTGAAGGGTAGGGCTGTTAAAAGACTCCAGGTTCTCTTTAGTTATAGATAGGAACCCCTGGGGAGCTGGGGGATGTAGGGGATGGCTCTACTCCTTTCCTATTCCATCTCTCTCCCTTACCCCTTAAACATCCACTCTGCTTTGGAACTTCCCATTGGAGCTGAGCTATCTTGACTGGTGAGTGAGTGAGTGCACATTTACCTGACTCATTCTTCCGCTGGCCCCAGACCAAACCATGCTTCCCATCCCATAAAGAAGTCCACCTAGGCCATCTTGGCCATCTGCCCTGACGCCACATGTACAGCCCCTCCTCCCCATCTTCCCCTCCCCCAGGCTCTGGGAGTAGCAGTCAGCTCAATACCACCATTGCAGCTGGACAAGACACATCAGTGACTGCCCATTGTATCAACTCACCATCCCTGGAACTCTCAAGATCAAAACTCCCTTTCCTGGCCACCACTCCCCCCAAATGTATTGTCTCATCTTATTAGGAGGCAAATTCCACTGTGAATTGATATAGCCAATCATGGAAAGCAATTTGAAATTATGCAAATAAATTCACTAAAAGATCCATACCTTTTGACCCTGAGAATCCACTACTAGACATATACCCCAAGGAGGTCATTGACAAAAAAAAAAAAAAGCGACCATACACAATGAAATATTTATAGCAGCCTTTTGTGTGGTAGCCAAGGAGTGGGAACAAAGCATATGCCCATTGACTGGGGAAAGCCAGAGCATGTGGTATGTGAATGCAATAGAATGCTATTAGAAACACCACCTAGCCACACAACGCACACCTTCCAGGCTGCCCCACTACTGATGCCAGGGTATGGGCCAGTGTTGAACTCCAAGGTTGGAGGCAGTCTTTCCTATGACCCTGCCCTCCCCCCTCCCCATTATGTGCCATCTTATCTCCCCACATTATGCATAAAACTCCCTCTTTGCTATAACCTAATTTCTTCCCCATGTCAATCAATCAACAAGCCTTTATTAAATACCTACTATGTGCCAGGAGACAGTGGCACAGCAGGTAGAGTACTGGACCTGGAGTCAGGACGATCTGAGTTCAAATCCAGCCTCAGACACTTGCTAGCTGCACGACCCTGGGCAAGCCGCTTAGCTTCTCTTTGTCTCAGCTTCCCCAACTGTAAAACAGGGATAATAATAATACCTGGATTGTTATTAATTATTAATTAATATTAATCACTGGATTATTGTGAGGACCAAATATTTGTAAAAGCACTTAGCACAGTGTCTGGCACATAGGAGACATTGTTAAAATGCTTATTCCCTTGGAGTTACAAATACAAAGAATGAAACAATCCCTATTTTCAAGGAGCTTAATCCAGCTGGGGAGACAAGTATCTCCCTACATATTGTATGTATTATATATGTATACATATTACAAATACATACACTTGTCTCTCCAATTTATATATGTATATGTGTATACATAAAATATATGTATGTATATTATATACACAAAAATGTATTATATGTGCATATATTTTATATATATATATATATATATATAATAAAGAGAATAAATACAAATAAATTAAAGGCAGATAAAGACAAGGTGGTTCAAGAAGGAGATTACCAGCAGTTGAGGGGACCAGAAAAGGTTGCATGTAGAAGAAAGTGTTTGAGTTGACTAATGTATAATGTGAAGGTATATGTAGACTATATATCGGACTGCGTGCCACCATGGTTGGGGGTAGGGAGGAAGAGGGAGGAGAGAGGGGGAGAAAATTTGAAACTCAAGGGATTGTGGAACTGGATGTTGTAAATTAAAAGTTCAAATAAATCAGTAAGTTTAATAAAAATTAATAAATTTATTTAAATTATAAATTTAATTAAAAATAAATAAATTTAATTATTTTTTTTTAAAAGAAAGTGTTTGAGAGAAAAGAGGGATTTGTGAAGGCAGAGAGGAGAGGGGAGTACTTCCAGGCACTGGGGGAATGGCTAGTACTAAGGCACAGAGATGGGAAATGTGAGGAACAGAGAGATCTCGGCCACTTTGGCTGCATCATACAGTGCAGGACAGGGCAGTTATATCGAAAGAGGCTGGAAAGGTAGGTTGGGTCCAGGTTTTGAAGAGCTTTCAAAGCTAACTGGGGGAATTTATATTTGATCCTAGAGGCAATAGTAAGCCCCTGGAGTTTATTGAGAAGGGTAATAGTGTGGTCAGATCTTTGCTTAAGGAAAATCATACCTGCCTCAATACCACATTCCTGTTCCCCACATAGTATGAATCTGAGTTGAATCAGGGGTCTGGGGTGACCACAAACTCTATAAAGACAACTTAACGAGCCATAAGCTCAAAGCAACAGCCCTCAAAGCCAATGAGATCTGGGGTCACACTGAGAATCACGGTCAGGCTGACGATAGTCCTCAGTGCTGGGGGCCATATTTTAGGTAGGACACTGACAAATTGGAGGAGGGTGGATAGGCTAGAGATCCAGTTATACGACAAGACATTAATGGCACCCCGATATTTGTAAAGTTCTTTGCAAACCTTAAAGTGCTATTAATTAGCAAGTCATCATTAGCTTATATTGCTTATGTATGTACATTGATAGGTAACTTTACCTGGCATCTCCCCTAATAGAATGTAAGCCCCTTTAGGGCAGGAATTGTTTCATTTTCGTCTTTGTAGCCCCAGAGCCTAGGACTTCGTCTGACACGGAGTAGGTGTTCAGTAAATGCTTGATTGAAAAAGTAAGAATTAGGGTCTGTCTTCCAGTATTTGAAAGGCTGGGTTAAGAAACCATTTTTTCCTGCTATGTTTTTTCTCCTTCCTTCTTAGCACGTCCACAGAGCCAGAATCTGGGGGAGCAGGGGCGGGGGCAGCTGAGTTGTGTGAAGAGGTTGCAGAGCCGATGGGAAGGTGAGCGTTAGCGAGACCAGGTTTCGAAGGGTTAGGCAAACAAGGGCTGCCATTATAGGAATTCCCTCACGATAGCCCTGTGAGCCTCACAATTTACAAAAGCATTATGATACTTGGGGAAACTAAGGCTCAGACCAGGAAAGTCAAGGTCACATTGGTTCCTAAGTTTCCAAGGCTGAATTCGAACTCAAATCTCTGAATTCAGTGTTTTGCTTGTTTTTCCTTGCTTTTTGCTTGTGACATCCCAGGCTTTGGGCACACCTACACTAAATCAGCCCATTGTTATGAATTCTCAAGTAGTTTTCTTCTCAGAAAACCTTCCCAGCTGGAAGGGATAAAGGGAGGAAGAGAATTCAGGAAAGAAGGGTTTGTGTTCCTCCCAGAGGTCAGGAGAGAAGGGGGACCTGGGGAGTAAGCGCAGGGCTCAGTTGTGACTGACATCCTCATCCACTGTTTAGCTGAAGGGGCAAATTTGTCCTGTGTGGCCCTATCAGGCAGGACCAAGGCTAATGACAGTATCTCCAAAGACAAAGAATATCCCTGGGAGGAATCCTATAAGAAAATGCCAGAGCTTGGTGAAGGGAACTTAGCACGTAGAATATCAGAGAAGGAGGGAGGGATCTGAGAACATGGAACAGAGAATGTCAGACCTGGAAAGGTTCTTAGAGAGATCATCTAGTTTCTTTCCCATTTTACAGATGGAAAAACTGAGGTGGGACAATTTTCCCAAGAGCACACAGCTGGGACTTAAATCCAATTCTTCCAACTCCAAGCCCAGTAGACTCTCCATTGCACCATGCTAGCGACCCCTCCCTAACAGAGAGGGCTGGGAGAGGCAGATTTGGGATCAGGGCAAGGAATGGGTTTCTTACCCACCAGAGATGCCCAACAGAGGAATGAGCAGCCTCAACTTCCTGGCCTTGGAGGTCTTCAAGCTTAGGGTGAATGACCACCTCTTTGAGATACTGTGACAGGCTTTCTTAATGTGGGTCCAGGAAACATTGCTTTTTAAAATACTATGATAACTGCATTTCAATATAATTCATTTCCTTTTTAATCCAATGGATTTTATTTTATTCATTTAAAAACACTGTTCTGAAAAGGGGGTCCAGACATTGCTAGACTGACTGCCATGCGAACAAAGGTTAAGAACTTCCACACCAGCGCAAGATAGAGAAGGAAATTAGACTAGACAACCTCTGAAGTCCTGTCTAGCTCTGGGGTCCTAGGAGCCTGGGGCAGCCGATTGCAAGTTTAAAGCCTCGAGTATCTGGGATTTGAAGAGTGTCTAGCACTGACCCTCCCTTCCTTCCCCAACTCTCCATGCTCACCCAGCTTCTCCCTGAGATTAAAACCCTGATAGAAAATAGCCCACTGAGATACAGTGGGAGAACAGGCTGGAGAGGGAGCAGAGAGCCAGGAGACATGGGCTCATCCCAGATATGCCCTTGATGCACTGGAGGAATCCTGGGCCAGTCCTTTTCCTAGAATCTTGGGCAGAACTGGAAAGGACCTCAGAGGTCATGGATCCCAAACCCTCACTGATGAGGAAACAGAAGAAGAAAGTTGCAAATTTGGCATCTGTACCTGACTTGACACCTGGAACATCTTCCTCTGACCCTCTGGATTTTAGCTTTCTCATCTATAAAACAAAGGGGTTGGTGGGTTTGTTTTGTTCTCTTTTGTTTTTACAGAGGTGGGGAACTACAGGTGTAGATGACTGAATTAAGACAGAGACATTGACAGGTTAGTTAATTTGGCCGACCCGGTTTTCTCCTCTTGTTTTTTATTCTTTGTTTTAAGGGATGGCTCTCTGTGTTTGGGAAGAGAGGTGGTGGTGTATATATTTGGAAATAGACGTGACATAATAGTGAGAGATAATAATTCTTTTTAATGAAGGTTGGACTGAGGAGCAGCTTCATATAGTAGAAAGAACACTGGATTCAGGGTCAGGTCGGAGTTTGAAGAACGCTTATTGCCAAGGGGACCTAACCCCTCTTTGGCCTCAGTTTCCCTGAATATAGAATAAAGGGTCTGTATTCAGCGATCATTAATGTTTCCTTTCAACTCTAATGGTTCATGACTTGAGGGATGGAGCACAGGATGGCCCCACAATATCTTGCTTCTTGAGAGCTGATTATAAGATTCATTGATGGAAGCAACCTTATAAACCATCACTCTTCATAACAATAGTAATAATAACAGCTAATATTTATATAGTACTTCCTATGTTCCAGGCACAGTGCTAAGCATCTCATTTTATCCTCACAACAACTGAGAGGTGCTATTATTATCCCCATTTTACAGTTGTGGATACCGAGGCAGGCCACAGTTAGGCGACTTGTCCAGGGACACATGGCTAGTAAGTGTCTGAGGCTGCATTTGAACTCAGATCTCTCTGACTCTAGGACCAGCTGCCACCAGCTACCTACAGCATTTCATAAATGAAGAAACAGAGTCTCAGAGAAACTTCGATTTCCACTGCTAGGAAGCAGCAGAATTGAGATTTGAACTCAGATGTTCTGCAATCTGTCTTAAGACACCACTTGACAGAGTCAAGATTCAAAAGGGTCAGGACAGACTAAGCATGAAACCCAATCTGATCCAACAAAACATAATTGGTATAAATGTGAAGTATTACATTTGAGCTCAAAAAATCAACTTCAGAAGAACAAGGCGGTAGACGCATAGTTGGGCAGCAGTCCGTTGAAGAAAGACCTTGATTTTAGTGGACGTGCAAGGTCAATATACATACGTGTGTATGTGTATAAATATGTCTTGTTTAGTTGTGTCTGTATGTGTGTTCATGGGCAGCTAGGTGGCACAGGGTATGGAGTGCTAGCCCTGGGGTCAGGAAGCCCAGGGTTCAAATCCAGCCTCAGACACTTACGTGCTATGTAATCCTGGGCAAGTCACTTAACCTGTTTGCCTCAGTTTCCTCATCTGTAAAATGAGCTGAAGAAGGAAATGGAAAACCACTTCAGTATTTTTGCCAAGAAAACCCCAAATGGGTTCACAGAGAGTCACACACAACTGAAATGACTCAACTGCATCAATATGTATTTAGTGTGTGTATGTGTGTGTGTGTGTGTGTGTGTGTGTTTATAATTAGATCTGGAAAGACCCAGGGCCCAGAGATGAAAGAGCTGTGGTCAAGTAGCTGAAGGGCTGGGATTTAAGCTAGAAGGGTAGAAGAAGGCAAATTTAGGGTTGATTGAGGAAGAGCCCCCTGACCACTGGAGTGGCCCCAAGTAGAAGGAGGTGAGACTCATGATTCCATGAGTTACAGTCGAGCCTTTTCATCTCTTCATTACTGGATTCCCCCCAGCAAGAAAGTTCTGTATCAGTCAATCCTTCCTGATTTGAGGAACAGGCATCTCTACCCAGGCTAGTACTTTGCCTTGGTCTTATTGTTCCCATGGGATGGGGAGCCAGGAGGAATTAGGGACTGGCTGGGAAGTGGTACTTAGAGAGGGTGAGGCAGAATGGGGAAACCGGACATTGGCCCAGCTCCTTCTGTCAGAGTTCTTGGCTTGAACTATGGTGTTATCTTTGGTGATAGCTGGTTTCCAGAAGGTGGGACACACCTGTGTTCTCACATCATCAGCCCAAGGACACTGTCCTGATCTGAAGAGAAGGGTTTGAGAATGAACCACTCTCTGGTCACCTCTGGATTAGCTGAGGCATGGTGACAACCAGTCCCCCCTCTCTCTCCATCCATCTGGAAAATCTAGAATTGATGACCTGTTCCAGGATAGTTTAGACAGTAGAGAAAATGATCACCACTGTCCCTGCCTCCAGGGTAGGCTTAGCTGGAAATGTCCATGTCCTCCAGCCACTTGGTCTCATTCTGGTCCTCAGTTTCTCCAGCCCTACAATGGATATGGATAATAGGGAAGAAGAAGACACAGGATAGTGTTTGCAGACAGGAGAGCTGATTTCTACCATTCCTGACTCCCTGACCTCCAGCCTTTTGACCTTGCTGTGGGCCTCTGCTTCTGTCTATATAATGGATAGTTATAGATGGGGAGGAGAGAAGGAGAAATGGAATGGGGGTCAAGAGGATACTACCCTGAGCCTTAATCCCTTCCCCCACTGCATCAGAGAAACTGAGAACTTTGGTAGCTGAGACCCCCTGCACCCAGTGGGGGTGGGGGTAGGCCTCTGCCTAGAATGTCTGCCCCTCCACCATGAGCCTTCAATCTCAGGTCTGGGGGTAAGGGGAAGGAATTGTTGGGAGGGGGTAGGCAGCAACAGGACCTGATAAGGTTCTTGTAACAATGGGGCCTTTCTCCTCGGGGGGTCACCCAACAGGTTTCTCCCTGGCACAGCCTCCCTGCCTGCCCGCCCGCCCGCCCATTGTGAGAGTCATTAGGAAGGCTGGGCTCAGGCTATAAACTAGGAATTTGGGGCAAGAGCTTCCTCCCTCTTCCCCATCCCAAGAAGCTAGCGGGATAGAGGAAAGGGCACTTGGCTGAGAATACAATGGTGGGTAAGCCCCTCCCCCTCACCAAACCTCAGTTTCTCTCCCTCTACAAAATCTAAGCAGTCTTTAAGTACTGTTTTAGCTCTAAATCCTATGAACCTGCCAGGGACGGTCCAGTTCAGAGGACTCGGGCTGTTCCCATGCACCTGGGATTCCTGCCTCTTCTTGCTGCCCTCTCCTAAAAGCAAAATCCCTGGCTAGGGTGGGGGTGGACACTATAGCCAATCCAGGACAAGGACATTTGGCAGAGTTCCAAACATACCCTCCAGAATCCCAGAACCTCTGAGCCAACAGGATCCTTAGAGACCATCTATTTGATTTTGACAGAGAGTAAAACTGAGGCCCCAGAAGGGGAGACCCCTCAGGTCACAATCAGACAGTCAGCAGTCAAACCGGGTCTTGGTCGCCTGGGCTCCCTCCACTGTCCCAACCTTTTAGGGCTCTAGCATCAGGGGGAGTGGGGGTCTCCCATCTTTATCTCCTCATATCCCTGTAAGGATAGCAGCTTATTATACTGGAAAGTGCAGTAGATGTGGTATCCAAGGACTGAGTCTGAATCTTGACTGAGCTACTGTGTAACACCCCCCTCTCTGGGCTTCAGAGCGAGGGAGTCTAAGGGCGCTTACAGCTCTAAATCACATGCTGTCTGCTACTTTTGACATCAGCCTGCTCCTGGGCAGATGGCCATATATACATACACATATATGTGCATGCATACAGACATGGGTCTGAACATGGGACCCATACTTCCGTAAGTGTAAACCAACAAGCACATGGGGACGTAGACACGTGTACGAGGCAGTGCATGCACATGCCCCATAAACAGACCAGAAGAAAGTGTGGTATAAGGACAGGGGTGAGCCTAGTGTCCCTAGAACCTGGATTCCAGCTCTGCTGTTTAGTAGCTGGGAGATCTAGGCTATGCACGATTTCTCCCAGACTCAATTTCCTTATCTGTAAAGTAGGGAGAAACAGGACAGTGGACAGAGGGCTGGACAGGGAGTCAGCAAGACCTTTCTGCGCAAGTCACAACTCTATCAAAGCTTCAGTTTTACCACCTGTAAAATGGGTGTAATGACACCTGTCATATCTCCCTCACAGGGTTGTTGCCAAATTCCAACTGAGGCAATGTATACAAAACACTTTGTGAAACATTAATGTGCTCTATAAATGTCAGCTATCATCACTAATGCCTTTCAGGCCACGGAGAAGCTCAAATGGAACACTGAATATGAAGCACTTAAGGCCACTGTCAAATACTATTTAATTGGGTAGAAGGGAAGAAGCATTTTAAGTGTCTACAGTGGATAGAGTGCCAAGTCTGGAGTCAGGAAGACCTGAGTTCAAATCTGGCCTCAGACACTTACTAGCTGTGTGACCCTGCACAAGTCACCTAACCCAATTTGCCTCGGTTTCCTCATCTGTAAAATGAGCTGGAGAAGGAAATAGCAAACCTCTACCATATATTTGCACCCTCAAAAGGGGTCATGAAGAATCAGACACAACTGAAATGACTGAACAACAAGGGCCTACTGTATGCTTGCCACTGTATTAAGCGCTTTACAAATATTTCATTTGACCTAGGATATAGGTGCTGTTATTATCCCCATTTTACAGTTGAGGAAACTGAGGCAAACAGAGGTTAAGTGACTTGTCTAGGGCCACACAGGTAGTAAGTATCTGAGGCCAGATTTGAACTCAGGTTTTCCTGACTCTACGCTGGGCCACCTAGCTCCCTCCTCTTATTATTGATAATGCACAGGTATATACAACCCCATACATCAACTAGCACAAACAGACATTTATGGACACAAATGTATGGGGACTCCCACATGGATTCGTGGGCACGTGCATGCAGGTATGAGCCTAGTTCTGCATGAATCTGGGAAAGATTCTTGGACACAGTGGGTTTCAGTCAGAAGTGAACGGGAAGGGAAAGAGATGGCCCCTTGGTGGAAAGGGAAACAGAGAGGTTGGAGGGATTTATGGGTCAGCCCCACACACTGGGCCTTCTCCATGGTTTTCCTGGCTCCAGACTGGCTCCTTGGAATCAGAAGCACCATCAGCTCTCGGGGCTCAGCTGGGATGGGGTCTAGGACAATGGGCCCCTGGGTTTTTGATACCTATTTCCCTCAGGCCTTTCAGCCCCCTTCTAGGGTCCTAGACACTGTGTGAGCCATGAGGGACAGAGAAAGGGGCTCAATCCTAGCCTCCAGAAGTGGGGGTGGGGGGTTACCGAGCCAGGGAAGGTGGAAGCTCCCACAGGCTCTCACCAAGACGTTGGAATGTGCTCTCCTCCAGTCCTTCCAAGGGCCCATTTAAAGTACAGCATGTCCCAAAAGTCTGAGTGCGGTTTTAAGTTTTACTAGCTTAAACCCACATTCGGACTTTTGGGACATCCTGTATATAGAATTGAACTACATAAAAAATGATCTGGGAGAAATACCAGAAAGAAATCCCTGGCTGAAGACACTAAAAGGGAGGGCTTGGAGGAGGCAGCATATGGAGCCTAAGAGATTCTTCTTTTTACAGAGAGGAAAACGGGGTCTTACAGAGGGCACTGGGCATTGAAGTACACTAGAAAGAGCATTAGATTTGGAGTCAGAGACACTGAGAGGTAAAGCTTGGCTCTCTGGACCTTAGTTTCCCTATCTGAAAAATGAAGAGCGGGGAGGTGAGATTAGGTAACTTTTATGTCTTTTTCAGCTTAAAAATCCCATGATCCCTTGGACTAGAATCCAGCTCTCCTGACTTTCAGCCCAGGCTCACGCTGTCCTGTTTCTGGGCAGCCTTTCTGAACAAGTCAGAACTTTCTGCCCAACCCTGAACAAGCCAAAGTAGGTAGGGGCAGGGATTACTACCAGACCTGGCTCAGTAGCTGACTCCAACCTCAGGCTCTGTCATGGGCCTTCTTTTCTCTGTGTATACATCTCCCTCATCCGCTTCCCTGGGTTGGATTTTCATTGCTATCCAAATGACTCCCAGATCCCCTATATCCAGCCCCAGTCTTTCTCCTGAGCACCAGGCGGCCATCACCAACTGCCTATTGGATGTTTCCAATCAGATGTCCTGTGGACAGCTCAAACTCAGTGTTTCCAAAACAAATTCATTATCGAGCCCACCCCTCTTGCTGATTGAACTTGGTAGTAGAGGGCACTACCAAGTTTCTAGTCATCTAGGTTCTCAATCTTAAAGAGTGATCCTTGTCTCTTCACCCTATATATCCAACCAGTTGCTAATGCTTGTCATTTTGTCCAGCATCCTTACCCTTTTAGACATCTAGGTGTCAAAGTAGATAGAGCACTGGGCCTGGAATCAGGAATATCCATGTTCAAATCCCACTTTGGACACTTACTAGCTGTGTGACCTGAGCAAATCACTGCATAACTCATTTTCCTTAACTGCAAAATAAGAATAATTATAGCACCTGGTTTTCATATAATATTTGCAAAGCACTTAGCATAGTATGTTTAGCATAGTACTTAGCAGATAGTAAATAAATGCTGCTTTCCTCTCTGCCTCCCTCCCTTCCTTCTTTCTTTTCTTTCTTCTTTTTTCCTTCCTCCATCTCTCCCTCCCTCCCTTTCTCCTTTCCTTCCTTCTTCCCTTCCTACCTTCCTTTCTCCTTCCTTTCTCCTTCCTTCCTTCCTTCCTTCCTTCCTTCCTTCCTTCCTTCCTTCCTTCCTTCCTTCCTTCCTTCCTTCCTTCCTTCCTTCCTTCCTTCCTTCCTTCCTTCCCCTATC
>NW_027185755.1:82544-111488 GCF_028583685.1 Petaurus breviceps papuanus | reverse complement strand
TTTTGCTTTTTGGAGGGCAATTGGGGTTAAGTAACTTGCCCAAGGTCACACAGCTAGGTTTTGTGTGTGTGTGTTAAGTGTCTGAGTCCAGATCCAAACTCAGGTCCTCCTGGCTCCAGGGCTGGCTCTACTCACTGTGCCACCTAGTCACCCCCCCCTTCCTTCTTTTCTTTCTTTCTTTCTTCCTTCCTCCCTCCCTCCCTTCCTCTCTTTCTTTCTTTCTTTCTTTCTTTCTTTCTTTCTTTCTTTCTTTCTTTCTTTCTTTCTTTCTTTCTTTCTTTCTTTCCTTCCTTCCTTCCTTCCTTTCTTCCTTCCTCTATTTCTCCCTCCATCCCTTTCTCCTTCTTTCTTCTTCCCTCCCTCTCTTCCTCCACTCACACAGACAGACCCATCACCTCTCAAGTGGACCACTCCAACAGTCTTCTAGTTGGTTCCCCTGCCTCTAATCTCTCTCTTCCTTCTCATATCCATTCTCTTCCCAGCTGCCAGTCATTTTCCTATGTGCCACTCCCCTACTCAATAAACTCCAGTGGTTCTGTAGATGGCCTCTGGCATCAAATACAAACTCCATTATTTGCCATTTAAATCCCTTCACAACCTGGCTCCAAAGTTTGACATCATTGTTGTGTACCTACTATGGTCTGGCCAAACTGGCCTTCTGGTGGTTTCACATACATAATTGGTCTCCCAGCCCCATGCCTTTGCACAGGCTGTCCCCCATGCCTGGAATGCCTTCCTTCTTCGTCTCTGCCTCTTAATATCCTGAGCTTCTTAGAAAGCTCAGTTTAGGGTCTACTTCCTACATGAAGCCTTTTCTGACTCCCACCTTTTCCAGCTGCTTCCCCCCAATTACTTCATTTTTCCTTCTTGATATTTTGTGTTTGCTTATACGTCTGCCGGGTGATTTCCCTTGTTGAAATGGGCAGGGACTGTTGCTCCTTTTCTGTTTGCATCCCCAGGACTGAGCACAGTGAGTGGAACATAGTAGGCACTTAATGAACGCTTGCTGAATGATTGACTGATCAGTTTGAGAGGAGATGGCAGGTGTGCTCTGTCTTAGGCCCTGACTCCGTCCTCAGAACAGAGGGGAATGAGCCTGTGGGAGTCCCTGCTCCGTGAGTCAGGCAGGGCATGCAGGGGCAGCCAGAACTGCTCATTACCTCCCTTGCCAGCACCTGCAGGCATCATTAGTCCCATGGAAAGATGCCCAACAAATGCCAACAACAGCCCCACCAGCCTGCCCGTTCTGAGATAAGCCAAGGCCCCAGAGCTCAGCATCTAACCATCTCAGCCACCCCCAGCAGCTCCCAGCCCCACTGGTGAATGGAAGAGGAGCCCACTGAGTCTGGGGGAACTCTCTCTGGTCTCCCCATCTGCCTCCAAGAATCTGGCCTGAGAGAAAACAGGCGTCCCCTTCTGGGCAGCACTCTGCTGTTGGCAGTGGGATGGGAACTTTCCCTGTCCTCAGGGAATGCACCTCTGTGGGCACCTGCCCTGGCCCAAGGGTCCCTGAGGTTTGGATGTGGAGAGACTGACAGAGTTCTGGGGGTGCCAGCCAGGGGTACCAGCTTTAGCAGCCCATCAGGCAGATGCCCCAGCCCAGGGCTGAGTCCAGGGACAGCCTGGGAGGGGCGCTCCCACATGGAGTATCCTGTCCAGTTTCAGTAGAGGCCATGTGTGCTCCTGCCCTGGGACGTTTTTCTTCCCTTCAAAGCATGGGAGCCCCAAATGGTGGCATGAATGGGGCATCCCTAGCTGAGCAGAGCTGGTCTGAGGTTGTATTCATATTCCTTCTTCCTCAATGCCTTTCAATATATCTATCTTGAAGACCTCTGTGTGCCTAGACCAGGACTTTGTCAACCTGGAGAAGGAAAGGGAACAGGAAGCCAGTCTGGGCCCTGCCCTCAGGGGGTTAATCTAGGGGAGCCAGAGGAGGAGGAGATTAGGGTTTTGCCCTTGGGGATCATAGAACCAAGCTGGAGATACCTCAGAGGCTAATCACCCCATTTTACAGATAAGGAAAATGAGGCCTAGAGAGATCAAGGGACTGACATAAGGTCACTGGGATGGTAAACTGGGATTTGAACCTTGGGTCCCTGATTCCAAACCCCATACTCCTTCCAATGTATTCGTCTTGGCATAACCAGGCCTTACACTGGGGGAGACCAGGCTCTCATTCCAGACAGTGTTCATTCAGAGTCCTAAGAAAGCCTGAGGTGATCAGGCCACGACTGTCCTTCAAGATCCCCCTCACAGCCACCTCCTCCAGGTAGCCTTGTCCTGACCACACAGACCAGCTCTGTAAGCACCTCTCCTTCTAAGTGCTTCTAGCCTTTTGAGTCTGAATTAAGGGCTCAGTTTCTAATGGCCTGGTTTGGGTCTCCCATGGCTTTTTATGTGACAACGGCTGGCACTTATACAGCGCCTCTTTCACTTAGATCTTGTTATAATGGATATTCATCCATTTTCTCTTCTCTTCCTCACAACTACCTGAGAGATGAAGAGAGTAGGTACAATTATTGTGCCCATTTTACAGAGGAAAAAACTGAGGCTCAGAGAGATTAAAAGGCTTGCTGAGGGTTACACAGAACCAGACACCAAACACAGATCTGGTTTCAAGGTTCATGATCTTTTCCCATTACCATACTGCCCCCTCTTTGTCAGCCCCAGGGTCCAGATAGCTTCCTTTTTCATTCTTTTTAGGAAATGGGGCCAAGAACTAGGGTGACCTGCGAGACATTTACGGATCACAGGATTTGGAGCTGGAATCGAACCTTAGCAACCTTCTCATCCAATGCCCACATTTTACGATGAGGAAACAGAGACTAAAACGATGCTTAGCAAGCCATGGCCCCAAGCCTGACAGTCTCATTGCCCCTGCCTGGCTAATTTCAAAGAAGGCATCCTGGCCAGTGCTCCCCAACCCCTTCCGCCCCCTCAGCCTCACATCTCTGCAGCCAGTCTGTTCTGCAGGGCCAAGAAAACCCCAGATGGGTCACCAAGAGTAGGACACGGCTGGAAATGACTGGACAAAAGCCCCCAGACTCATTGTGTTCCTCTTCTCTTCACCCAAATACCCCTCCAGCTCACCCGGGCTGCACCAGTCCAGCCACCTCCAGGCTGGGATCTTGCTTTCTGAGTTTATGGGTTCTAGAGATGTTCTGTCATAAGAGACAGTCTCTTATAATGGGAGATAACACTGGACTGGAAGTTAGGGGTCCTGGGCTCAGAGCTGTACTGAACCCAGAAAGCTGGTGGTTAAATTTTCAGTCTGAGCATTGGCACCTTGGAAAATCATCAAAGGCTATAAATCAGGGCTTGATTTGTTGTTTTGTTGATTATCTAGATTTAAGAAGGTGATAAAGAAAATGTTAGTGCAGATTAAACTACAAAGGGACCCGGTTACTTTTTTTTTTTTTTGGAAGCCAGTTGTTAAACATTTACCAGCACACCTTGCCTGGGTCTGAGCCCCAACTCTGCCATCGACTCATAGTATAGCCATGGGCAAGCCTGGCACTGGTAGAGACTACCCGTCCTCCTCATGTAGGGCCTGTAGGAAGGAAGCTAACTTGCCCAAAGTCACACATAGCAGGGTTTCAGTCCTTGGTCCTTGGATTCCAAATCAATCGCTCCTCCAGATCTACCAGAATGCCCCCCTTACACTATCTACACTGCTCTGGACGGGTCCTAAGTGGAACCAGAGGGTAAAAAGATTTCAAGCCAGAAGGACCCAAGGAATGATCAGAGGCCACATGTGGCCCTCTAGGTCCTGGGGTGTGGCCTTTTGACTGAGCCCAAGTTTTACAGAACAAATCCTTTTATGAAGGGGATTTGTTCTGTGAAGTTTGGATTCAGTCAAAGGGCCGTCCTTGAGGACCTAGAGGACCAAGGTGGCTTCCCGGCCACAAGATCCTCCCAATACAACCCCTTCCTTTGAGGGATAAAGACAAAGTAGCTCCAGAAGGAATGACTTCTCTAGAGCACCTCCTCCCTGCAGGGCCTCAGTTCTGCTGCCCAAAAAAAGAAATCCTCTGAGGTCCCCTCCAGTCCTATGGGCAGAGTCCTGGCTCTGCCATTGACTCTGGCCCTTTGGAAACCATCATCTTTTCCTTTCCTCAAGCCTGGGGTATCTGGGGGCAGGAGGAGTTAACGTCTTGTTAATGGATGAATCGAGAAGCTTCAGCCCCCAGGGACCAAGTCCCTCACCCAGAGACACAAGGTCCCCTTGGCATTCCCATTTTATAGGTAGATAAAGAAAGGCTTGAAGAAATCAAGTTGTTTGTGGGGGGGGGGGAGCAGGAGGCCTGAGAGAGACAAGAAAGAGGTTAGAACTGTCGATTTCCATTATTAATAAAAGGTAATGAGGCACAGCAGAAAGACCAGCCAGCTTTGAGGTCCAGACAACCTGGGTTCCAGATGTTTGCAGGCTGTGTGACCCTGGACAAGTCATTTAATAACCTCCCTAGGTCCCCCAGACAACTCTCTAAGACTTTTAAGTTGTGAGGGGGTGCTGACCTGAATTGGTGGAGGGAGTTTTCCCACCAGGAGCTCCCTTATAGTGATGGAATCACAGGTCCAAGTCCAAAAATAATAAAAGCAATAGACACAGACAAGAGGAGAAGTCACAGAGGGGCCGTGGTCTGCCCTGATGGAGGGAATAAGGGGAGTGGCCAAGAAGTGGATTTGGGCTCCATGTAAGGAAAAACCTCCTAAGCGTCCGAGCTGTCCCAAAGTGGAATGAGCCGCCTGCCTCCGGCCTCCTCCATCGGAGGTTGGACAAGCCCTTGTCAGAGCAATAGCAGAAGGGCCCAAGTGGCCCCCACAGGCCTCAGGGGGCCTTCCAGACCCGAGAGTTCAAGAGTCTGCCCTTCCATGTTCCTGAATTCCTCAGTGATTCCTCAATGATCGGGGACACCAACCAACATTTCTATGGGGCTGTCTGGTTTACAGAGATCTTATCTGAGCCTCATAAAAAGCTTCAGAGGCAGGTATTGCCAGAAAGATTATGCTGATCTGACTGAGAAGAAAAAGCATCAGACAGGTACAGTGATTTTCCCAAGGTCACACAGGACCAGTCAGGCCTTGAACTCAGGTCTTCTAACACCGCTCTTACCACTAGACTACCTAGCTTCACTAATGGGGGGCCTACTCCCCTTGAGCATCGTGCCAATGAGGAGCCACTCCTTTACAGCAAAAACAGCCTCACCAACAAGAAAAATTTCTTAGGGGCAAAAATGCCATTCTGCTCCCCATCCTTCCTTTCACCCTTTTCTCCCTCCTTTTCTCCTAGAGACTCAGAGTCCTCTGCCTTTGCAGTCCTTCCCCAAAGGAGAGCCCCCTTTCCTCAGCCCTCTAAGGGGACTAGCTTGGACAGGGAGCTCTGAGCCAGCTAGGGGAGGGTGGCAGGGAACAGAGAAAGGAAAAGGGTAACCCAACAGGAACAGCAAGGAACATGCAAGTATTCAGGGGAGAAAACCAAGAACATCTGGATGGCCAGCTGTTTCCTATGCTCTGTCTGTTGGGGCTGGGCACATGGGGGCCGCTCTGCATGGGGGAAGGGGGGTCTGGCCAGACGGCAGAGTCCTGGCTTACCTCAGATGAGGCTGGGGATAAAACCTGAGAGTCTGTATGGACTGGGGTGGGGGTGTGACACGGGGTCATGGGCAGTGAGAAAAGTGGAGAGGGGGAACCACATAACCAGAGAATACAGAACTTCAATGGACTTTAGAAGTCATCTCTTCTAAATTCCTCATTGTACACATTAGGAAACTGAGGACCCTGGAAAAGTGACTTGCCCGAGGTCACACAATACATTAGTTGCAGAACCCAGGTCAGTACTCTCAGCACCATACTGCCCCCAAAGGCACCAGACCCCATTCCTAGAGAGCCAGAATTTTACCTTCTTTTCCCACCACCCATCACTCCCTCCTGTATTTGGTCACTGAACCCTTTTCTTATTCAGTCCCCTCCTCTATTCAAGAAAATTTAGTGACTCCCAATTGCCCACCTGACCAAGTCCAAACTCAGTCCTGGATTTAAGACCCTTGATAGTTTAACCTCAATCTCCCCTCCCCCTCCCCAGATTTAACCCCTCCTGCCATGTTATATCCTGCCCCATCCCCCTACCTGCAACCAGGCTGGGCTCCTCACTGTCTTGTGTACATTAGACTTGTTCCCACCCATGAACCTTCACTCAGGAGCTGTTTTCTCCTCCTGTGATGCCCTCCCCCTCCCCTGTCAGCTCTCCAACTCTTTCCTATCCTTCTAAGCCCACTCAATCTTAATCAGTAACTTAGACACTTTGGGCTAAGTCCTTTCACTCTGGGAGACATTTCCCCTCGGGTAAGATAAGGTAGTTGAAGCAGATGATCCTTAGAGGGTTTTCCTCTTTGGCCCATCAAGAAGGCCAACATTCTGCAGTAAGCCTTGCCTGATCGTCCCAATCCAGATGAGGCTCAAGCCCCACCTTACCCTGGAAGTTTTCAAAATCCTCTTCCAATCGAGTATACAGACTGTCTGAATCATAAATCTGAGAACTTGCTCAAACTCACCTTTTCTTTTCCTCCATTTTTATTCCCATTTGTTCTTTGTTTCTGAGTGTCTTATGTCACCTTAGGCAGAGCCTGGGTCTATTCCTTCTCTGTGTCCCTTAAACTGGATGCCCCCCGAGGGTAAGGCTAGGAACAACTCGGGGGCAAGGAGGGGAGTTTAGTATAGACTGGTAGGTTATGTCAGTCTCCCTGTGAGCTGGTCACTGGGAGTTATTACAGTGATCGTAGAATTACAGAATCTCAGTCGACCAAGACCTCCAAGGGCATCTATCCCCAAACCGACATGTCATCCAAGGCTCTACTCAAATAGGGCAAGTGACCAGGAGCTCACTCCCCTTAGGGGCTCATTCCACTTTGGCTGTCAGGAGCCAAGGGTGGGATAACTTGGTACTTTTGCTCCCCTCCATTACCTAGCCTTTATCTCACCCCAATGGGGTATTGTGGGGTAGGTAGGGATTATAACAGAGCCAGACACAGAGGGTAATGGTCAAATAGCCAAGTAGGATTGAGAAGGCCATCGAGTCTTAAGATTTAGAGGTGAAGGTACCTTAGAAATCATTTAGTTCTGCTTCTTTATTTAACAGATGAGGAAACCAATACCCAGGAAAGGGAAATGATTTGTCCAAGGTCACACAGTTCTGAAGTAGTATTGGGATGGGAATACAGTTCTTCTGATTGCAAAACCAGTGTTCCAGAATACCAGAGGCCTAGAACTGGAAGCTGGAGTTCCAAGCCAGATTCTTTGTTTTTGTTTGTTTGTTTGGAGTGGGGGAAGGCAAGGCAATTGGGGTTAAGTTACTTGCCCAAGGTCACAAAAACTAGTAAGTATTATGTGTCTGAGGCTGGATTTGAGCTCAGGTCCTCCTGACTCCAAAGCCGGTGCTCTATTCACTGCACCACCTAGCCACCCCCCAAGTTAGATTCTTGTCAAGCTTTGTCAATGACTTGGGTGATTACCTTACTCCTGAGAGTCTAGGTTTCTCCCTCTGTACAATGAGGAAGAGGGAGAGATTCAATAGCTTCTAAGGTCCCTTTGCAGCTCTAGAACCCGAGTAAGCCAAAGTCTTACTTCATGGGAGGGGAACTGAATTTGATGTCAGAGGAAATGTGACTATGTGACCTGAGGCAGGCCTTTTCCCTCTTTCTCAGCCTCAGTTCTCTCCTCTGAAAAATGAATGGGTTGATTGATCTAGGGGGTCTCTAAGAACCACTCCTTCTCTGAGAACTGAGCATCTAAGTCAAAGATTCTGAGCAGTCTCTGCTCAGCCTCAAGTGACACAAATGCAGTGGGGTTGGAGAGGGTGGAAATCTGAGGGGGAGGGAGTAGAAGGAGTTAGATAGAGTGAAGTGGAGTGGAAAAAACCTAGTGGGTCCCTGGCATTGAGTAAGTGTGGAGGGGTGGAGTTAGGCTTGCTCCCCACTTATTTCCTCAGGGCCTCCCCATAAAGTTCCCACCTTGACCACGCTGCCTTGGCCTGGCACCAGCCCAGTGCAGCATCTGGGGCGGGGGAGGGGAGCCGGAGGGAGGTGACAGGATCAGCCTAATTGGGGCTGGCACTGCTGAGCCGCCTGGCGGAGCCCTGCCAGGGCGAGGGTGGGGAGGTAGGATCCCGGGTCTCCCCCCCCCCCCCCCCCCCGGGCTTCAGGGAATCACTCCTCTGGAGGGCAATTAGAAGAAGCTGGTGGGAGGAACATTGGATTTGAAATCAGGACACCTGGGTTCAAATTTAAGCTCTGCTGCTTACTAATGAGTGTGACCTGGGACAAGTCACTTCTCCTTCTGGACCCTGGTCTCTTCATCTATAAACGAAAGAGGCTAAATTAAAGGGTCTTGCAGCTCTAAATCCAATGAGACTTTTCTAGAAGCCTGGGGAGGGGGAAGAGGGAGATTTTAGATTCTTAAGATGCCAGAGGAGGAAGGGACCTTCCCATCCTTTCTGGTTTAATTCCTCCATTTCTCAGACAGAGAAACTGAGGCCCAGAGAGGGAAAGGGACGCCCCTAAACTAATACAAGGAATCAGTGGTGGAGCTGGACCAAGGACCCAGTGCTCCCAGCTCCTAGATCTCTTTCCCTTGGACCACCCTGCCATCTCTCCTTCAGGTTCCATCTACATACACACTCCAGTCAACTTAAAGAACCCACATCTACATGTACTCTGAACCCTTAGCACGTCCCCTTTTCCCCTAAGCCTTAATTCAGGAAATGGTCCAGAGGTCAAGTCTAGAGGCTGAGAATTTGTCCTGAGAGCCTGACTTCTGTTGAGTCCTGAGCCCATGGACAGAAAAACTGATCTACAAGACAGATCAGTAGGAATCACCTGCCAAGGGACCTTCTGCCTATGAGAAGGGCATCTGAGCTCGGAGGGCAGGGAAGACCTGAGTCCCAGTCACAGGCTGCTACTTATAAGCTGTGTGGCCTTAGGTAAGTTATTGCCCCTCTCTGGGCCTTCATCTGTAAAATGAGGGGCTTAGATGAAATGATCTCTAAGGTACCTCTTAGCTCTGGAATTCTGTGTTAGGCATTGTGCTAAGTACAACGGGATACAAAGAAGGAAAGAAAAAAAAAAACTGACCCTGTCCTTAAGGGGTATGGGAATTCTGTGTTCTATGAGCCTTCTAAGCTCTGACATTCCACATCCCCAAATCCCTAACATTCTATGTTCTAAGGTCCCTTTCAGCTATGACATTCCACGTTCTAAGGTCTTTCCAGTTCTGACATTGTATGTTCTATGGACTTCTCAACTCTGGCATTCTGTCACTCTATTAGGGACCCAGAACCCACCTCCTCAAAGGTCCCTATAGTCCCTATCCTTTGACTCCTACAGGCTTCAGACCCCCTTGGTGACCCAGAGTGACCTCATCCCCTCTAGCCCAATGCCACTTCCCCCTGGGAACACCTGGCACTCTGGGATTAGGCCGTATTGCCAGATCTCATGAGCAGTGAGAAGGAGGAAGGTCTCCCCAGAAATTGGCCCTAGGTGACCATCCTAGGCCTGCACCCCACATCATCTCATCTCTCAATCTATCGGATCCCATCCTCATGCCCTGGGGTGGGGACACCTCAACAAACAGCACTCATCTTTGCCCGGCTTGCTTTTTGACTCTGGCCTAGCCCCTTTCCCTCTTCTCTCTGGCCTTCAGGTGCCCAGAAGGGTCAAATGAGGCACCTGAATTCCATGATACATTCTCCAAGGGACAACCTGACTGGGGGGGGGCGGTGCCAGGGTTCTACAGTCTAGGAGAAAAAAGCATCCAGGCCTTTTACTGCAAAGATAACAGTAAGTTTAGGACAGTTTGGTGGGGTGAAAAGAGCGTTTGTCCTAGCCAGGGTTGAAATCCCAGCTTGTCCTTGGTACTCCTTATGCTGCCTCTCTGACATCTCTGGGTCTTTTTCCTCCCAGCAAAACAAGGAGGTCGGACCACACGACTTTTAACCTCCCAATCCCATGGGATCTCCCTGTAAGGGCCACTTCCACCACTCCCAGATCTCCTTTTCTCCTCTCTGCTTTCTCCCATCATCTCATGCCTTCCTGCTCATCCCTGTCCCCTTCCTATATCTGAACCTTCCCATCCTTCAAGGCCCATGTGTTCCAAGAAGCCCTCCCTGATTTCCTCAACACCCACCCACCCACCCACCCACACACACACACACACACACACACACACACGCACGCACGCACGCACGCACACACGCACACGCACATACTTTGAGGTTTGCAGAAGCCCTCTGTCCATTACTGTGGTTCCTCCTCCTCTTCCTCTCCAGCATGACCCCCCCCCACTGTTATTCTAATGCCCGTTCCCAAATGCCTCCCACTAGCCATAGTAACTTGCATTCTATACTTCATGCTCTTTCTCTTGTTAGCTATGTGACCTCAGGTAAGGTCCTTGCCCTCTCTGGGCTCCAGTTTCCCTAAACGACACTAATTCTAGGGCTTATTAAAGTTTACAAAGCACACTTCTTCCAACAACTTTTTGAGGTAGAAAGTATTAATGTCCCCATTTTACAGGGGAGGATTCTGAGACTTTAAACCACAAGTGCATCTACTATGGTGCTTAATAGGCATGGTGCTAGGTGCCAGGGATATAAATACATAAATGAATTAGCCCCTGCCCTCAAGAAGCTTACATGCTATTGGAAAGTCAAGAGACTTACCCAGGGTCTCACAGCAACTAATGGCAGAACTGAGATTTGAACCCAATTGCTCTGAGTTAAAATCCAGGACTCTGTCAACCACACTACCATTTATGCAAGGGTAGGAGTGGGCTATAGTATGAGAGCTCTGGGCCAGGCCCAGTTGTGCTGAGTTCAGCCTAGGATCTAAGGTTATCAGCCTTGTAATAGTAAAAGGCAGGCATGTCTCTATCTACCACTCAGTCCTATCCTTGAGCCTTGGACTCAGAGGAAGGGTACTAGGGTTGGAGTCAGAGGCTTGCATTATAGAGGAAGAGCGTTGGTTTTAGAGTCAAAAGACCTGAGTTCGAATCCTTAGTTCTGTATCTTGCTTTGTGACCTTTTAAACAAGGCTGTTCTCCTTTGGGAGTCATGGTTTTCTCCTCTGGAGGGTTTTTGTTAGGAAGTGGTTGTACATCTTAACAACCAAAGAAGTCAAGCCACAGGAAAGACTCCCAACCAAGCAGCCCAAGAGTGGAATGAGTTACCTCAAGAGCTGATGGGCTGCCCTTTACTGGAGGCCAGAAAAACAATTTGTCAGGTATTGTGTAGAGAGGTGGTAACTACATGGGGGGCGGGGCTCCACTAAAAGCTGAGTTCAAATCCTTCCATAGACTCTGACTGGATGGGGTAAGTTGGGAGAAGGATTTAACCTATCTGACCCTCAGTTTCCTCATCTTCAAAATGGGAATAATATTATCATCTCATTCACAGGCTTGTTGTGACAAAGAGCAGGTAAGATTATATCATATATGTATGTGCATATATACATATGTACACATATATACATACATATAAACAAAATACTTTCTAAAAATTAAAGTGGCATACAGATTAGGCATTTTATCTGGGGGTGAGGGGTGTATGGGTTGGACCAGATGGTCTCTGAGGCCCTTCCAAATCTGAAATGCTGTGATTTTTGTTTAGGAACTTCCCATCATGAAGCAGATCACACACGCTGTCTGGAGCAATGAGGAAGAGAGGGGAAGTCCCACTTATGATAAGGCATAGGGAGGGAGCACAGCATAATGGAAAAGGCCCAGTTTTTAGGGATAGATATTTTGGGTTCAGATCTTACTTTCTTCTGGGATCTTGGTAAGTCTTTTTTTTTTGCTTTTTTTTTGGAGGGCAGTTGGGGTTAAGTGACTTGCCCAAGGTCACATGGCTAGTTTTGATCTTGCTAAGTTTTTAAACTTATCTGTAAAATAAGAGGGTTAGATTAGCTGCTACACTGAAGCCTGTCCCAGCTCAGATACTTTATGTCCTAAGGTCCCTTCCAGAGCTGAAATCTTGTGTCCCAAGGATGTGGGGATCTCAGAGTGAGACAGTCTAGAGGGTTTGAGTCCATCAAGGCCAGGTCTCAACTTCTCATTTTCTCTGTCCTGTTTCTCTAGCCTCAATTCTCGTTATATCCCAGCTGTCCTCACCTTCACAGGGACCTTTAGGATATCACAATGAAGCTCATGGGGCCACTAAGGCCAGGGAAGTGAAGTGATCTCCAACAGGACAGGACTGGGCAGACAGGCCACAGTGGGAAGACCCTCAGGAGTCTCAGCACCTAGTCCCCTTCCTCTCCCCACAACTCTTTGTACCTTCTCTGGCTTGTCACCTCCCTCCACTCTGGGATTCCAAGGCCTTGAACCAGCCTTGTAGACAAATGCTGGCCCAGTTGGTATGAACTGGCCCCTGCATTCTAGGCACAAGGTTAAGTCTTACTTTGAAAACAAACACACTGAGATGGGCCATTATCCCTAACTAGTAGACTCCCTGGCCATACACTTCTTTCAGTCTTCCTGTCTTAAGGTTAAATCCTTATTAGTTGAAAATAGAGCTTTTTAAAGAAAAAATTTAAGCTATAGCCCCCTTCTATATATCTTGCTTCCCCACCAGATACTTTTCTAACTTTGTTTCTTATTAGCTCTATGTCCTTAGAGAAGTCTCTCCCTTCTCTTGGCCTAGGTTTCCCCTGGTTTTTACCTGGGTTTACTGAAACCAGGTATGACAGGTGTGTTGTTTCGGAGGAGTGGGGAAGGGGAAGGGATATTGGTCTAAATGGTCCCTACGAGCCTGTGAAAGGAAGATCTTGGAAACTAGGAAAGATCTCCTGAGCTGCTGTTTTGTTTAAAGCCTCACACTCCTCCACCTGGCTTCCCTAGTTTCTGGAAAGACCAGGTACCGTTCCCTCCCAGGCCCGACAACAGCACCTTCGAACACCCCCACTCCCTCCACCCCAGACCCACCAGAGTTGTCTTCTCCTACTCGCTGGTGCCCCCACGTGGCCTCTGGCTGCAGTGCCCCAGGAGAGGGGGGGAGGGCCTCGCCCTGGGGGGAGGACACCGTGTCCCCGGGTGATCAGGCAAGAAGGCAGGCTGGTGGCTGGGAACAGGCTGCTGACAGATGTTTACTTCACCACAGCTGTATCTGAGAAGGGGAGCAGGCGGCCACCCCTCACTACCTCCAAGGGGCCCCCCGCTGCCCCCGACCAAGCCCCTTCCCACCCGGGGAGGGGGGACAAAGGGACAAGGACTGTGTTTTCTCTGCCCGGCAGGAGGGGGTGGAGTGGGAGTGGGGGTGGCGGCGGTGAGAGTGGGCAAGGTGGTGGTGGAGGGAACCAGGCTGAGACAGGAGGGGAAGTCCCTGGAGCTCAGCGGCATTCACTGCTCAAGAGGGTCAGAAGGGACTGGCCTCCCTAAGCCGGGCTAAAGTGAGGGGCAGAGGAGGACAGCGGACCCCTTACCAGAGCCCTCCCCCACCCGTTAAGGAGCTGAGACCCCAGGAGATCACTGGGGGCCCTTCTCCGCTGGGAGTCCCTACGAACCCTCCAAATTCCCCCATCACACACACAGGCCCCCTCCTTGCTTTCTCAGCCTCTCCACCAGGACCCCTCCCCTCCCACTAATCCAGACCCCTGTAATCCCCCTCTTCCCACACTGACCTTCCAGTCAGTCCTCAATCCATAGGCTATCAATCCCCTTCCCCACATTCCCCCGACCGACCCCCTCCCTCTTGTTGACCCCAACACTCTCCCACTAACCCTCCAGCCAGCCCCCTCAGTTCCCACCTGCAGAAGTCCCTCTGGTCACACACTGACCCATCCCGAACAGACCCCACCCCTCACTCCCACTGTCTCAGAACCCCCATCTCCGGACGAATCCTCCTTCTTGTACTTGACTCCCCTGACCAATCGTCCCCCAGGAGCCGCCCGCTCCCCGGCCGGATCTTCTCCCCCTGTCACTGACGGGTCACTTCCCTGGCACAGCGGCCCAGACCTCAGCCCTCTTCGGGAGGTCTCCTCGTTCCTCAAGGCTTCGGGGAGGGGAAAGGGAAGCAGGACTGGGAGAGAGGGCGCGTCCTTACCTGGCTCCCGGGCCGCGCTGTCCCTCAGAGGCGCCGGCCCCGGCCACCCGAGCCCGGCCGAGCCCCGGGGACCCCTGGGCAGCGCCGTGGCTCCATCCCACCCGGCCTGGCCCGGAGGGGGCGGCCGCGGGGGGGCTGGGCCGGCTGGCCCATGGGGCCAAGGGGCCGCCCCGTCCAGTCCCGGCTCCGGCGCCGGCCTCAGCCCCGAGCCCCGGTCATCCCGGGCCCGGGGGCCAGCTGCGGACACGGCTGGGGCCTCAGACGTCCTAGACGGCGGGCGATGTCCAAGCGCTCTCCTAGCGGGGCAGCTGAAGGCGACGGCTCCCCGACGGCGGATCAGGGGTTCGGGCCGGGGGTCCCGGGGGCAGCCGGGGGCTTGTGTCGGGTCCCGCCGGCGGCTGCCGGTGGGCTCGGCGCCGAGGGCTTGCCTTGCTAGCCGGCTGAGGTTCGTGCTCGAGCTCGGGCTCCCTCTAGCCCGACTCGCCCACCCTCCCGCTCTCCCGGCTCTGCGGCTCCCCCGGGGCGGCGAGACTCAGCCGCAGGAGGCTCCGAGCGCGCGGGGGGCGGAGCAGGGGCGGCCCGGGCTGCTGGGGGCCTGGGAGGGTCGGGTTTCCCGCGGCCCCGCCCCGCCCCGCCCCGCCTCCCTTACGCCCGCCCCCCCCGACCGTCTGCCTTCTGGGGCCAGAGGCTCAGCCCGAACTGAGGCCACCGGCAGCTCCGGGAGCAGGTGACTCGGAGGATCGGAGCTGCGGGGTCCCAAGAAGGATAAGGAGCGAGCACACTGCCGCTCGTCAAGATCCAAAGCCGCACATCGCCCGCCGGGTACCATCCTGGAAGGGCTCGCCATCCCCAAGACCGGCAGGCCCGGGGCAAGGTCATTTCCATCCCCAGACCTTGCCAGACAGAGCCCCGCCCCTCCACCCCCTGGCAAGTCCGGGAAAGCACTTCGTAACCCCACTCTGCAGACGCCGGACAGAAACCTTCACCAGGCATGTCCTCGACAGTCTGGAGACAGGAATAGCGTCCCAACTCTCCCAAGGCAGATCCTGGACGGCGCCTTCTATTTTGGCCCAGGACAATCTTCCCCATTGGCCCCAGTCCCATCTGGTCTTCAAGGACGTCTCCAACTGAGGGGCGGGGGGCACACAAGACATTGGGGGGGGAGGGCACAGCCGAATACCTACTGGGCACAGGGAGGAATCCACCCTGGCCACACCTCATTCCCCAGTAGCCCTGCCCCCTCCCTTCCTCCCTCTTCCTCTGGGCACATCACCAGGTGACACAGAAACACTTGTCTCTGGCCACCACCACTCCCCCCCCCCCCCCATTCCCAGGAACCTGGCAGGAACCACTGTTGTACTCAGTGGAACGCTAAGGTCAATCTGTGTGTACTCCCTGGGCACTGCCTGGTTTCCCTGTGGCCTTGCAGCCTAGTTTCTCTGGAGCTGGCTGCCTGATTTTCTTGGGGCCTGCTGCCTGAATTTTAGGAACATTGAACTCCGGGCAGAGACGATATTAAGAATTCAGCTCCCAACTCTCAGACCTTATGCACCCTGGGTGGAAAGGGGAACTATTCTGGCTGATCTTGGAGCTATCCTCAGGATAGGCTTCCCCCACCAATCTGTTGGGGGACACTGCTGCCACTAGTCCCTGCCTGGTAGCCGGAGTTGATGGAAGTCATAGATAAAATACAGAGTATCCAGAGGAAGGCAATGATTCGAATGGTGAAGGACCTTGTGACCTTTCCACATAATGGCTGGTTTGGAAGAAATGGGCATGTTTAGCCCAGAGATGAGATTTGAAGGGTCAGAGATGGGGGCCATGACCGAGGTCTTCAAGTGTCTGAAGGGATGTCATATGGGACAGGGATTAGATTTGTCCTTCTTGGCCCTAAAGAACAGAATGAAGAGCAATGGTTGGAAGAAGCAGACTTAGATTCTGTGAGGGGGAAAGCTACTCCCAAGTGGAATGGGCTGCCTTGGGACAGAAAAACTTCACCTTCACTAAGAGGGCTCCAAAACTCAGTGAATGGGCTGGGAGTCAGAAGACCTGAATCCAGCTCTGGCTACTACTGGTCTGACCTTTTGAGGACCCCCCCCCCTTTGGGACAGCTAGGTGGCACAGGAGATAAGAGTACTGTAGGCCCTGGAGTCACTTGGACCTGAGTTCAAATCCGACCTCATTCACTAGCTGTATGACCCTGGGCAAGTCATTCAACACTGATTGCCTCCCAAAAAAGAGAGAAACCCTTTCTCTACTTCATTATCTATAAAATGAGGACTGAATAATCTCCAATCTCCTAGTTTTCTAGCCCTCAGTTTTAATCTGTAAAATGGGATTATTAACCTTTGTGCTCTAGAAATGTAAGTTATTATTAAAAGAAACAAAAGATGCTTATTTCCTCACCTCTCTCTGTAAGCATCATCATTCTACCGTTAAGTCAATAAATCAGTCCCGCTCCTCTAGTATTTTAAAATTTGCAAAGACCTCCATCACTACGGCCCTGGGAGGTGGACATTTTCCCACATTTTTAAAAGATCTAGATTTGTGATTTTATCAGTGTGAACGAGTCTTGATTTTAGAAATTTGCTTAGGACACAGAGAAGTTAAGGGGCTTGTTTGTGGTGGCAAAGTTCCAACCTAGGAATTGCCCATTCCAAGGCTAGTCCTATATTCACTATGTCATGCTGCCCCATTTTTCAGACAGGAAAAGTGAGAAGAAAAGAGATAACTAAGGTCACACAATGAGTTAATAATAGAGCCTAGATCTGAGCACCAGTCTTGTGGATCCCAGAGCTCTCTAAGCTACCATGCCCAGGTCTTCTACATCATGCAAGCTTGTAACCATCCTTTCTCCCCATCTCCAATCTCTGGTACTCCGTTGGTCCAGGATTGGGATTGCAAAGAAGCAGAAGAGCAGGAAAAGAATCCTGACACATTGAAGTGACCATCTAGACAGCCCAAGACCAGTGCCCTGGATTGTGGTGAAGAGCTGGGATTAGAATTGGTGTCCAACCCTGGGGGTGAAGGAAATGACTTAAGCCTAGGTAGCTAGGTGTGGTCCGATGGACAGAACACTAGGCTGTCAGGAAGACTTGAGTTCAAATCCAGCCTCCTTGTGTTATTCAGTCGTTTTCACTTTGTCCAATTCTGTGTGACCCTATTTGGGCTTTTCTTGGCTATTCTTTCTCCTGCTCATTTTACAGATGAGGAAACTGAGGCAAAAAGGGTTAAGTGACTTGCCCATAGTCACACAGCTAGTAAATGTCTGAGGACAGATTTGAGCTCAGTAAGATGAATCTTCCTGAGTCCAGGCCTGGTGCTCTATCCACTATGATATTGGGCTGGCCCCAAATCCAGCCTCAGATACTCATAATTGTGTGACCTTGGGCAAATCACTTAACCTCTGCCTGCCTCAGTTTTCCCATCTGTAAAATGGAGATAATAATAGCACCCACCAACTCTGCATTGTTGTGAAGATCAAATAAGATAAATCACTTAGCACAATGTCTGGCACATAGTAAACCCTGAATAAGAGCTTGTCTCCTTCATCTCTCCTGCCAAGGCAGAGTTGGAGATTGTCTGTGGTTTGAATCCCTGCTCCACGATTCTCCTTACTCATGCCTGAAATCTTCCCATTACTGCCTCATTCTCTCTGGGCTTTTGAGTAAACCTTCTTGTTCTCTTTGGACATAGGTGGCAGACTTAGGGCTCTTTGGCAACTGAGTTTGGTAAAGAAATATCCTTAAGCATAATATGGCAGCCAAAAAACCCCCTTGAAGACTACATTAAAAGAAGCATCATGAACACCAGACTAGAAACCAGAGAGCCCAGATGCTTTCTGCCTGGGTCTAATCATACCTAGGGTATTGTGTTCATCTGCATTTTAGGAATCTAAGCTAGGGAGCTTCCATAGAGGGGCAAGCAAGATATTAGAGCATGGGAGATGGGCAGTTGAAGAAGGTTTAGGTTGGAGAAGACCAGGGGTCTTCTGTAATAGGTGCCTGGAAGGGCTCTCACAGGGGAGAGGGATTAGATGTAGCCCATCTGGCCTCATAAGGTTGAACCAGGAGTAATGGGGAGAAGTTGTAGAGAGGCTAGCTAACCAGAAGGACTTCCTCACCATGCCCGGAATGAGAATGGGGTGCTCCCATGGTGGGGGGCCCTCTCAAATTGTGGCCCCTTATCTGGGAACTTGGAGAGAGTGTCTTGGTCAGTTTGGGGTTGGGGGTAGAACTAGATGCCTTTTGGGGTCCCTTCCAGCTCTGAGATATAAGTGTGGGTGTTTCTTGAGTAGGTGTGTAAACTAGATGTGAGGGTAATGTGAATGTGTTGGTGTCTGTGTGTGTGTGACTAGCTATCTCTAGGTATGTGAGTGTGTCTGTGTCTGTCTGGGTATGGAATCTATGGTATATTCAGGATGGGTTAAGTTTCAGGGGGATTTGGGGGAACAGAGTTAGATGAAACCTGACATGGCTCCCGCCCGCCCTCCTCCCATCACTGACAGAGTAATTGCTGCCCCTACCCTCCTCCCCTTCCCAGATCCTCCTACTCACTCTCATTGTCATTTTAGAGGAGGGGAGATGTCAGGGAAAGATGAGAAAGGCTCACTATGGGGCACACACAATCCCACACTAACACAGAGGCACAATCTAGAATGAGACACACTCATAGGACACAAAATCCTTATAGATATCCATGCTCACACACACACACACACACACACACACACACACACACACCACCCCACCTCATATGCATCTAGGGACACCAGCACACACACCTTTACACAATACCTCTCACACATAGACAAGTGACCGTCCCCAAACCCAGGCACACAATGCACATTTGTATAATCGCAAGCATAGAACCCACTTCTGACACACATACAGAGACTCACAAACACATACACACATCACAACCTGGAAAGTAACAGGATCAGCAGGAGATCCAGGGTCCCCAGGCTGGAGGGAATTGCAACTGTGTCCTGCATACCTGGATTGTTCTCTTTTTTTTTCCTGAAAAGCATGTGGTAGGGGGTTGGCCAAGATCGAGGTGAGGGTCAAGCCTTGAGGATCAGGATGAAAGGGATTTGACCCAGGGTTCAACATCTCCATTTCCTCCCCCTCTTCAGGTTAACATCCAAATTGACATTTTGGGCTTTCACGTGTACACATACTCATAGGCCAGCAGCCTCAAATACACATACGATCCAGAGAGCCAATTAAGACATGTTAGTTGTGGGCAGAGTCTAAAGACAGCAGGGCTTTAAGGGTTCAAATGTCAGAGTGGACACCCGTCAGCTGGGTGACCCTGCACAAGTCACTTCTCTGAGATGAGCTTATCTGTAAAATGGGGATAAAAATCTTAGCAGTCCCTGCCTCACCCATTTGTGGTGAGACAAGAGCTCAGCACAGGAGAAATGAGAGCAATTGTGATTATTTTATGTACCCTCCCTTAAGTCCTCACACAAAGGAAAAGACGTGTATGCTCTATGTATGTAGAGAAACACATTCTCTCTCTCTCTCTCTCTCTCTCTCTCTCTCTCTCTCTCTCTCTCTCTCTCTTTCTCTCCCCCCCCTCTGTTTCTCTATCACACACACACACACACACACACACTCATATGTGCATGCACAAATACTCATCTCTGCACATTGACACTCCCCTCTTCCTAAGAAAGACATAGGCCCATGCATACCACCTGGGGTGCCAGGAGGAAGGTGGGAGGTTGCTTTTCAGAGTTGGAGAGGGGAAACTTCAAAGGGGTCTCCTTAGGCTGGGCCACCAACCAAGGAGGGGGGGATAGGAGGGGCTGGTGAGCCTGGGTCCAATGCCCTGCCCCCACTCCCAGATACACATACTCTCGAACTGGAACTTAGAAGCAATATCACCCCCACCCCAGAGGAGGAAGCTGCCTTGCCAACTCTGTCTCGGGCCATCATCAATCATGGCTAATCTGTCACCATTAACGCCACCATCTTTCTCCTCTTTCCTTGCTCCTCTTCTCCTGCTCCTCTTCCTCCTCCTCTGCTCCCCCCTTTTCCCCTCCTCCTCTTCCCCTTCTCTCCCCCCTTCCTTCTTTCTCACAGCAATCACCCCCCCCCACACACCATCAATTATAAAATCACTGGATCATTGAACTGAGAGGTAGAAGGGACCTTAAGATCATCTGATCCAATCCCTTCCTTTTACAACTGAGGAAATTGAGACCCAGAGAGGAAATGATTTGCCTGAGATCACTGGGGTAGTAAATAACAGGGCCAGCCTTGAACATGACCTAACGGTGTGGTTCCACAGCCAGGGCTTTCCCCAAAGCTCCACAAGTCTGGCCCTTCCTCCTCTCCTCCCTGGCCCTCCCCTTCCCCTTGGGGTCCCCAGGGTCTGGCAGTGACATGGCTGTGAGGAGGGGGTGGATGGGGCTCAGAGCCCCGAGGCTGCCTGCCTCCCAGACAGATGTGGAGTGGGTTACATGTGGCTAACATGTGGATTCTAATAAAACAGTTGCCCCTGGCAACAGGGACTTGAAAGTCTCTACTTCTTCCTCTGGGATGGCCTGGGAGCTGGGGCCGAGCTGGGAGGGGGGGCAGGCAGGAGATCAAACACCCTCACACACACAGTCACACATGAGCTGGATCCTCCCTCTTCCTCCTTCTCCTTTGCCTGCACCCTCTCCCACAATCCCATGGGAAAGGGGCAGATGGGAGGGGGTGGAGGACCCAAAGTGCCAGCATCTCCTTCATCCCGGCCCCCCTCCATCTTCTTACCCCCCCACCTCTTTCCATAGGCCCAAGGCACCTTGCAGGTGTCTCTCTCCATGCTGAGCTTAGATGGCCTTTCCTGGGCCAGATTAGGAATCCTCAAGGATCCTGAATTCAGAGAGGGTCAAGACCAGGTAACAGTCAATTAATCAGCAGACATTAATTTAAGTGTCTACTATGTGCCAAGCCCTGGTATGGGGGCAGGGGGGCCTGGGCCACTAACTCTTCCTGCTTGCCCATGGAGGCCCTGACTTCCCTGTGATTTTCATTCTCATTCTACAACTGAGAGAAGGGAATAAGCATTTTTTTTTGCCTTTCTGGAGGGGGGAAGGCAGGGCAATTGGAGCTAAGTGACTTGCCCAAGGTCACACAGCTAGTTAAGTGTCAAGTATCTGAGGTCAGATTTGAACTCAAATCCTCCTGACTCCAGGACTGGTGCTCTATTCACTGAGCCACTTAACTGCCCTGGGAATAAGCTTTTATTAAGCTCCTACTACATGTGCTAAGCAGTTTAGAAACATCATTTGATTTTCACTACAGCCTTGGTGGAGGAAGGTGCTATCATGATCCCCATTTTACAGCTGAGAAAACTGAGGCAAACAGAGGTTAAGTGATGTGCCCAGGGTCAACTCTGAGTGCCTGAGGTCAAATCTGAACTCAGGTCTTCCTGCCTTCAGGCCCAGCTATCAGTGCATTTTGCCACCTTACTGTCTCTAGAAGAGGCCAGAGAACACAGAACATAGAATGTCAAACATAGAAAAACAAACTGTAGAGCATAGAATTTCAGGTGGTGAAACATACCTGCCTCCTCTCAACCAAGAGACAATGGACATATAGATGTACAAATTGGCCTAAGTTTCCAGACCCAGCCAATGTATAGGTTTGTTTGGCTTAACTGTAGTTCTGTTACCAGGGAGGGTTCTATTGGTGGGGAGTGGCACTGAAAATTAACATCAATGTAAAAAAAACCCAGCACTAAAACATCTATTTTTTTTTGTAGGCTTTCAGAGCTAAATGGGGCCTCAGAGATGCTCTAGTACAAACCCCTCATTTTACAGATGGGAAGACTAAGGGCCACACAGGGGATGAGGGTCTAGGTTTGGAGCATCCTCCATCTGCCCAAGGTCCAACCCCCATTGCCTCCCTTCACCAAGATGACTGGAAGGGGTAAGACCAGAAGGAGGAACATGGTAGAGAGGATGAAGGGGAAATAGATGCACTTGAAGCTTGAGACAGCAGACTTGGAGACTGGGGACAGTGACCTTCATCCCTCCTGCCCCCACCCCCAGAAGGTGCCTTCCAGCTCAGCCCAGCCCAGCCAGGGGCCCAGGAGAAGGAGGGGGAACTCAGTAGGGGGATATATTAGCCTGGGCTGATTGTATTAAAGAAATGTATTTACATGTTTTATTTTTAAACCATCTCTAGCCCAGGGAGCTGGCGGACTGTGGCGGGGGGGGCGGGCAGAGAAGGGAGAGACAGTCAGAGCGGCTCCTACTCAATAGTTCCAGGAGAGGTGGGATGACTGGGGCCTGTAGGGGGAGAGAGACTCCCATTAACAATAACAGAGATGAATAATGGAAAACGGCAAGATAATAATAACTCCTGTTTCTAGAGCACTTTGAGGTTTACAAAAGGTTTTCCATGCAACCCTGAAAGGCAGGTAGTGCAAGGATTTTTATCTCCATTTTACAGATGAGGAAACTGAGGCTCAGAAAAGGGAAGGACTTTGCCTAAGGTTACTTAGCAAATAAATTCTAAATTGCAGGCTGGGACTGGAACCCAGACTCCCCGGCTCTACATCTGGGAGTCTTCCCTCTGCCTGTTCTCTGCTTACAGAGGCTTTTCATAGGCTTGTCGATTTAGAGCTGGAAAGGACCAGAGAGGTTATCTAGTTCAACCCTGTCATTTTACAGATAGGTAAACTGAGACCCAGAGATGTTAAGTGACTTGTCCAGGGTCACAGAGAGCAGTAAATAGCAGACCTGGAATTTGAACTCAGAACCTCTGACTTTGTATCTATCGCTCTTTCCAAGAAACCAAGCTAGCCAGAAATGCCTTCATTTCTCACCCCCACTCCCTTTCCCCAGACATATACTCTGAGCCTAGGTTAAAGCAAGAGCTAGCGTGGGGAGTGATTTCTCAAAACTTTATCTGTGAGAACTCAGGAAAGCCATTTCCCTACCTGTAAGAGTGAGTAGTTTGGAATGGGGAAGGAGGGTTGGAGAGCTTTATGGAAAGACTAAGATACCCCTGACAACTACCATGAGAGTTCAGGGTGGGCTGACTACTTTGCCCATTATCACACAGCGCACCCCTTGGGTCAAAGTCCTGTCTGGCTTTCCCTGGGTCTCCCAGCCCCAGGATCACCCTCTCTTCCAAATGTGGAGTATGGAGCTTAATCTTCCCATTCCCAAGTCTTGGCACAGATGTGTGTGTGTGTGTGTGTGTGTGTGTGTGTGTAGATAGGGGCTACACTTGTGGATTGTCTTTATTTTAACATTTTAATATCTCCCCTTCCCCCCACACACCCTGGTCCCTTAAGGACAAGCTAACCATCCTTCCAGGTCCTTTCTGACCTGCTCCCTTCCCTGTCCAGCCACCTCTCCCCCCCCCACCCCATTCTGCTATCCTCAGGAGCCAGGGTAAATTTGGAGCTAGGCCTTCTTTTAAAAAAAACAAACACCTCCTTATTTTAAATGTATTCTTTATCTCAGGTTGTTTCTCAAGGCTGTGGTCCCCTCAGTGCTGAAGGCAGTACTAGTCAGACTAGTACCAGGCCCAGAGAGGGCCATGCCTTTTCCCAATATCACACAGCAAACAACAGATCACCTGCAGATAGTACAGTTTATTCTCCTTCCTCTTCTCTCATTCCTAGTGCTCTAGGACATATTTATAGAACAAAGATTCCCTTGGGATACTTTGCCTTGTGGGACTGGTGATATTTCAAGGGGGGGCCTGCAGGGACCCTAGGAATGGTTCTTGTTCTCAGGATGGGGGTAGGGAGCTGAGGGGCTGGGGGCGGGGGAAAGCTTAGCATCCTAAACTCTTAGAACCTTGAAATCTCTCAAACCTAAAATACCAAAATCTCCAAATTCTAGACTTTTAGCAGACTAGAATCTTTTTTGGGGGTGGGGGTGAGGATTGTACAGTCTTGGGATTTTATCTGTGTAATAGATGGAAATTCCTTCTACTTCTGCAAATCAATGACTTGTCTGTTATGGGGTTTTAGGGTTAGCTGAGGCTCCAAGATGTTAAGTAACATGTCTATGGTGACATGGCAGCATTTAAGCCAGGGTCTTCCCAGATCAGAGCTTGGTCCTCTGTCCACTGTGCCATACTGTCTCTCCTGGTTGAGCATCTTAGATCACAAAATCCTGGGACTCTGGGATTCAGCATTAGAACAAAATGAAACGTGAGCTTTCTCCCTATGACAGCTTTGACAACCCCTCTGAGCCTCAATTTTCCCATCTGTAATAAAGGAAATGATTGTATGTTAGCACTTCTCATGACTACTGATGTCATGGTTGGGTTAGGATGGGGACAATGGGAGGAGAAGGGCAGGGATGTACCCTGGATATCTAAGGGTCCTGCCTTCTCTTCTCTGCTTGGTTCAGACCCACCAGGAGCAGTGTTCCCACCTACCTACCCCAGGGAGCAGGGAAAGGAATGGGGGGAGGCTGGGAGGTCCTTCGAGGTTGAGGCGGCTGCTGGCCAAGACTCCTCTGGCGGACGGAGAAATTTCCATCTTAGTGGAGGATCAGGGCCAGGCCAGGCCGTGGAGCCCAGTTCCCATTACCCCTCTGGGGACCCAGCCCAGTGGGGGGCCTGGGGCTATGGGGAGTAAAGGGGGGTGAGAAGGGTGGAGTGAAGTGACCCCAGACATAACCCCAGGAAGGAATGAACAGGCTAGGCTATGAGTCTCCATCTTCAGGCCTTTCTTAGACAGGGTTAGGGATGTCCACTGTGGCCCCAGGGTTTCTCCTTTTCCAGCTCCCTGAGAGCCGCTTGGTCAGGACTGGGCCACTCCCAACCCCTCCATCCTTGTCCTCTCCCTGGGAGTCTAGATCTATTATTTAAACACAATAATCCATAGCCTCCTGAAGAAACCCCTCAACACTGATGCCAAGCTGTGTCCCATCCCAAAACTGAGCAAGAGAAACCAGGAATGAAGTCAGCCTAAGCCCTGGCTTTGCCTCTAACAACACTTGGTGTGTGACTTTAAAGAAGTCATTTCCTTGTCCATTTCTCTATAAAATAAAGAAGTCAGACTAGACAAGCTTTAAGGTCTAAATTACTGGAGCATAGGGTCATTGATTTGAGACTAAAAGGGACCTCAGAAGCCATCTGGTCCAATCCTCTCCTTTTACATATGAGGAAACTGAGGCCCACGTCACCTGGATTCTAGTCTCCTTTTGGCCTTTGCCTTATTGAACAGGCCCCTTTGCTAGCTGGAGGACATAGGGCAATGCCAGGCCTATGGTAGGCACTTAACTTTTATGAGGGTATCCAGTTCCTAGTTCAAATCTCTTTCTTTGGGGGCAGCTAGGTGGCTAAGTGAATAGAGCACCAGCCCTGGAGTCAGGAGGACCTGAGTTCAAATCTGGTCTCAGACACAACACAAAAACTAGCAGTGTGACCTTGGGCAAGTCACTTAACCCCAATTGCTCCCTACCTTCTCCCCTCCAAAAAGCAAAAAAACAAAAAAGATCTCTTCTGCTGTGCCCCTTTCTTCCATGATTCTCAATTTGATTGAGGAAACGAGATTCACATCCATACAACCATTAGCAGACAAGACAGGGTAGAATCAAAGATGGGACTGTGGGGATTATTTAATCAGGGCCACAGGAGGCCAAAGAGTGAAGGTCCACTAGGGCTCAGGCTCTGGGTGGTGATCTGGGAAGGCTTCTAGGGGTAGCACAGTGAAAAAGGCTTCGATTTGGGAGTCAGCGGATCTGCCTTCAAAATCATGCCCCCAACAGCAGTGACTTTGGATAAGTGACTTCACTGTTCAGTCTCTTCATCTGTAGAATGGGTTTAATGCTTACACTAGTTACTTTATAGGGATGTTGAGAGTCAACAGTTAGCATTTATTAAACACTATGAGGAAAATCTGTAAACCTTAAAGTAACTATGGAAATGGGAGAACTTAGTGATCATGTAGCCTTCAGCAAGTGATTTCCTCTATCTGGGACTCAGTTTTCCCATCTATAAAATGAGGGGGTTGGATGAGTTAAGGGGTTAACTGGGTGATCTATAAATTGATTTCAGGGGCTCCATGAACTTGGATGAGAAAAAAATTCCATCTTTATTTTCACTAATCTGTAACTGAAATTTAGCTTTTATTTCAATTATGAATATAAGCAGCAAACATTCTTGAAGGTGTCCATAGAGGGGTCCAAGACACACAGAAAGGTCATGAACCCCTCGACTAACTGGTCTCCAAGGCCTCTCCCAACTCTAAATCCTGTGATCCTCTGGCCTCTCAGGTGGGTCTGGAGGTGGGTGTTGAAGGCAGGGAGGATTTGCAGAAGAGGGAAAGAGTGGGAGGAGGGGGCAGAGAGGAGGGAGAAGCTATAAAGTTTCCTGGGGAGTGAATTGGAAAAGCAGACCAGGCTAGGCCTATTGGGGAAGAGAAGGAAAGGCAAGGGTCAAGTCAGAGAGTGGGGTCCAGATGCTAACTTGTGGGAAAGGCAGAGCCCAGGGTCCAGGGCCCGTGGGGCTGCCCTGACCTGGGCAAAATGACTCAGGATTCCTGGAGCCTGGAAGCAGCTCCATTAGCCCCCTCAGGACAGAACTTGGTGCCATTTGGAAAAGCCATCATTCAGGAGTGGGGCAGGAAGAAGTGAGTGTGATTGTGTGTGTGAGTGTGTGTGTGTGTATGCATGCGTGCGTGCACCCGCACACTCATACTCAAACAGGAGAAACTGAACAGGGTCCTGAAAATGAGGTGGCTGTGGGGGTCGTGACCAAGTCAGGCAGGTCCTTTGGACAGTGATGGTAGCTGGAAGATTGGCTTTGGATGGAGAAGGTGGAGGATTCAGCCAATTTAGCCTCAGATGTGAGAAGTATACTTCAGTTGCAAACAACGCCCAGACATTTTGGCCACCATCAATACTTGCTCTGTAGTGAACTTGGGCCCTGAGGAGTGACATTTCCTTCCCTGGGGAACTGAGAAGGAATTTACCCTGTGCCTCCTGCTTCCAAGTCCCTCACTCTAGGAAAAGAAATCAAAGACGCAGAGACAACAGGCAAAAAGAGACTTAGATTCAGAGACAGATGAAGACACAAGACAAGGAGAGACCTGCCTCAGTTTCCCCACAAAGGCACCAAAGTATATAGCTAGCTAGCATTTACATAAGGTCTTGAGGTTTGTGCAGTAATCTAATATGATACTCACAACAACCCTATGAGGTGGGTACTGCTGTTACCCCCATTTTACAGCTGGGAACAATGAGGCTTAAAGACTTTACCCAGAGTCACAGATCTAATAAGTGTCTGAGCTGGGATTTGAACTGAGATCTGTCCTAATTCCAATTCCACCACTCTATCCACTGGACCACCTGGTGGCCTCTGAAACAGAGGGAGAAACATTCAAAATCAGACATTAAGAGAGCCAGAGGGCCAAGATTAGAACACAGAGCAGAGATTCAGAGCCACTTTTAGAGACGCTGACACAGAGACCCAAACACAGAGAGACAAGTCACACAGCTGCTAAGTATCTGAGGCCATATTTGGCCTCTGTCCTTCCTGCCTCTGGGCCCAGAGCTCTGTCCATTGAGTTACCTCTGCTGCTTAGTTGGTTAGTGATAAGATGCTTGGAAAAAATATGTTTAAGGGGTTTACTATGAGCCTAGGACTGGGCTGAGTACTAGGGATAGAAATACAAAAGCAAAGACAATCCGTGCCCTTGACAAGTTTACATTCTAATGGAAGTTGTTCAATCCTTCAGTCAGGGTCTAACTCTCTGACCCCAAATGGGGTTTTCTTGGCAAAGACACTAGATGGTTTGCCATTTCCTTTTCCAGGGAGATACCATATATAAGTGAGTAGTGGCCATTGAAGGGCACTTTGGTGTGGAGAGTTACAAGGGTGGTGAGCTGGGGCCATAGCAGAGTAAATTGACACTCCCCATCCAGGAATAAGAGCTAATTTGATTACAACTTATGGTTTTAAAACTGAGCAGCCAGGGAAGGGTATTTTATCTGGTGTTTCCTGCCTTCTAGGAGAGAGGGGCCTTTCTGGTGTGGGTGGGCAGGCTTTGGTAAGGAGGTAGAGCAGATGGTCAGAGTGGCTGAGACTTCTGTGAGATGGTGATGGGCACCTGGGACCCCAGGGCACAAGTTCCTTCAGGAACGGTCTCTGGCGGGGGCAGAGGAGGTTGGAACAGAGGTGGTAGGAGGGGAGAGAGCTCTGACAGAATTCGTGACTCCTGATTCCTGAATCAGGGGGTTCCTTCTCTGGTCCCAGGCTGCCTCTCAGGGGTGACTAGGAAAGGCTTGGGGGAATGCCCCCCAACCCTGAAAGCTCACTGTTACTGGGAGAGGGGAATAAGGGTGGGAGGAAGGGAAGGGGAGACAAGGTCTGGGCCTGAGTTTACTCATCCAAGTTCTGATGTGCCCACCAAAGATTCTCTCCCTATAGCCCTCATTCCCACAATTCCTAATCTTCCCTTCCCCCCACCCTATCATCTCTTTGGATTCCTCTATCCCCTGTCCCTTACTCCTCCCCTCGGTGATTCTCCATTCCTGCTTCCCCAGTCACTGCTGGCTTGCTGGGCCAATATCACAGCACAACACGCCCCCCCCCCTCCCATCCCCACCCCCATCTCTGGTCTCCAGCTTGGGCTCTGCCTTAATCCAGTCCTCGTGCTGCTGCCCAAGTCAGGAGATAAGAGGCAGCTGGAGAAGAAGATAAAGGTGAAGCTGAGAATTGGGCCAGCCTCCTGCTCAGGCTCTGGCTCACCCTCGATGTATGCTGCCCCCTCCCTCCTCCCTCCTCCTCCCCCTTTTCTGAGCTCCTGCTCCTGAAGAAGTCTTGCACCTGCAGCCCCTCCCATCACACACACACACACACACACACACACACACACACACACACACACAC
>NW_027185755.1:14384-82534 GCF_028583685.1 Petaurus breviceps papuanus | reverse complement strand
CACACACACACACACACACACACACACACACACACACACACACACACACACACACCCACACACACACACACACACACACACACACACACACACACACACACACACACACACACACACACTCATCTTCCCCTTGGGCCCAGTCCTGAGAAGGGGGGAGGGGGTAATGTGCCTACACAGAGACAAGGAATCCAGAGAGAGAGGGGCGAGGTCACACACAGAGATAGGGTCACAGATGCTGAGGCAGACAGAGGGACACATGGGCATAAAGACACAAAGACAGGGAAGAGGGGGGACAGAGACAGACACTTGAACACATACAGTCAAAGACACTTGGACAGTGTTGCAGAGACAGACACAAGGACAGAGAAAGAGACAGACTGATCCAGATAACAAGACAGGAGCACGAGGGAGATAAACTGGAAGACAGACCAATTCAGAAACAGAGACAAAAAAATAAAAGAGAAAGACACAGAGACAAATACTGACAAAGAGACAGAGATAGGAACAGAGACACCCTGCAGGGACTAAGAGGGAATACTAGGTTTGGATAATCCCCTTCCAGGAGCTCCTGCCCCCTTGCTTGACCTGAGGTGTCTTCTCCCAGACTGAGCGCCAACCACCCTGGTTTGAGCCCTTTTCTCTCTGTCACAGGGAATTAACCTCTCTGATTAGAATGTGACCATGTAAGGAGGAATGTAACATGTCCTCCTTGGAGCAGAACACCAGATTTGGACCCAGGGGATTTAGGTTTGAATATTGCCTCTGCTATTTTCCAGTTGTATGACCTTGGGCAAGTGCCTTTCCCTTTCAAGTTCTCAGTTTCCTCATCTGTAAAATGAGAAGATTAGGCTAGATGGTATATAAGGTTCTCCCCAGATCTAAGTCTTATCATTCCCCTACTAGACACCAGCAGGGTGACTGCCTGCCTAGCCCCTGCCCCTGCTGCCTCATCCTCTCCTGGGTAAGGGCTGAGCGAAGGACCCCTTGAAATCCCAGCTGCCAATCTGGCTTAAGGAGCTGCTTCCTGCCTAGCCTGGGAAGGATGCTGGCAGATCAAAGGCATCCCAGCCAGGACCAGGGCCAAAAGTCCCAAACACACCCCTGCCTGGGAGCTGTGTGCTTGCTTGGTCTGTGGTCTCCCCTGTGAGATTCTTTCAAGGCAGCCTTCCCAATGCATTCTAGCCCATGTGGGTTTTCCCTTTCTCCAAATGCCCACAGAGGTCACCACAACATTTCCTATTTGTAGCACACAGCTACTAATTGATCATATACACAATCTCCTCTGACTTAGAGCTGGGAGGAACCTCAGAGATCACAGGGTCCAAACTCATTTTTATGATTGAAGAAAATGAAGCCCAAGAGGGGGACTTTTTCAGTGTTATACAGCCAGTGAGTAGTAGTGGGTGCAGAATTTGAATTAGGTGCCTTGGGCCCTAGATCCAGAGCTTTCTCAGTGAGGGTCCTAAATGCTTTGAGAATGTATTTCATCTCCCCAACTCCCCTCCCCCCGCCCCCACCATGTCTTCCACTCCTTTGCCTCTGCTCTGAGCTCTCAAAACATGTCCACCTTCTCACTCTGGGAGATCCCTCTGCTCTGTGGGGCCCCCTCCTCTGATGACTGGCTTCCTCCTTAGGACCTCCATTTAAGGAAGTGCCCAAGCCCTCCGTGCTCGCTCCTTCCCTACTTTCCCAGATTTGCTCCAGACCCTCTACACTTCCTTCCCCTCCCCTCCTGCTGCCTCTACTTTTCACCTCCCTTTTACTGTGTGTGGTCTTCCTGCCTTAGGATGTGAGCTCCTTGAAGGGCTGGGACTATCTGGTATTGGGATAATATTTGTGCTTGTGTTTCTGCTGTAACTTCTCAGTAACTATCTCTTAGTATAAGTTAATTGATGTTGATTGGTTAAATAATAATAATTATTATTGATGTTGGCTTGTTAAATAATAATAATTATTATTGATGTTGGTTTGTTAAATAATAATTATTATTATTGATGTTGATTGGTTAATTAATAATAATTATTATTATTGATGTTGATTGGTTAAATAATTATTATTATTGATATTGATAGGTTAAATGATAATTATTATTATTGATGTTGATTGGTTAATTAACAATTATTATTATTGATGTTGATTGGTTAATTAATAATAATTATTATTATTGATGTTGATTAGTTAAATTATTATTATTATTAAGGTTGATTGGTTAAATAATAATAATTATTATTATTGATATTGATTGGTTAAATAATAATAATAATAATAATAATAGCTGACATTTGTATGCCAGGCACTGTGTTGAGCACTTTACAATGATCTCATTTGATCCTCACAATAACTTTATTGGTCTCCTCCTTTTACAGTTGAGGAAACTGAGGCAGACAGAGGTTTAGTGAAGTGCCCAGGGTCACTCTTCTAAGTATCTGAGGCTAGATTTGAACTCGGCTCTTCCTGACTCCAGGCCTAGTTCTATCTACTGTACCACCCAGCTGCCTCTAAATGGTTTGTTGTTCAGTCATATCCGACTCTTCTTGAACCTGTGGACTATCATGGGGTTTTCTTGGCAAAGATACTGGAGGGGTTTGCCATTTCCTTCTCCAGTAGATTAAGGCAAACTAGGCTAAGTGACTTGCTTAGGGTCACACAACTAGGAACTGTCTGAGGTCAGATCTGAGTTCAGGTTGTCCTGACTCCCAGCCAAGTACTCTATGCCCTGAGCCATCTAGCTGCCTCCTGATTGAAGTGATACTGGGACCCTAATAAATTGTAATTGACATTGGGGAAAACATATCAGAATGTGAACTCAAGTAGAATCAGAAAGACAGCTCACTGTCCCTCAGGGTACCCCCAAAACCCCTAAGAGGAAGATATAGCCTTGCTTTGGGAGACCCAACTCATCAATGGGAGTGAGAGTTAATATGAGTTTATAAGCATCAATTACAGGCATCAATTAATCAGTCAACAATTTTTCTTAAACACTTACTATCGGGGCATATGGATGGCACAGTGGATAGAGCATTGGCCCTGGAGTCAGGAGGACATGAGTTCAAATCTGGCCTCAAATGCTTACTATAGCTGTGTGACCCTGGGCAAGTTACTTACCCCCATTGCCTCAAAAAAAAAAAAAACCCAAACAAACCCTTTACTATGTGCCAGGCTCTGGGGATAGAAGTGCAAAGAATGAAACATTCTCTACTCAAAAAGAGTTCATGTATCTAATGAGGGAGATAACATAGAAAAATATATGTGGAAAAATATAAACAGCATAAAGTTAATAAATGATATCTAACACATGCATACAAATACAAAGTAGTTGGTGGAGAGGGTGCAGAATGGCATCCTGCAGAAGAGGGCTCATCAGCTGTGCCTTGAAGGAACAGAGGAGTTCTGTGAGGAGGAGGAGAAGGAGGAGGAGGAGGAGGCAAAGAAGGAGGCACTCCAGGCATGGGGGCCCTCCAGTACAAAGGCAAGCAGATAGGAGAGGGAGATTGTGGATGAGGAGTGGACACAAGGCCACTTTGGCTGGACTGCAGAGAGTGGGAGGGGGAACGATGTCCAATGAAGCTGGAGAGATAGATTTGAACCGGGTTGTGCAGGGCTTTGAAAGCTAAACAGTGGAGTTTCTACTTGAACCTAGAGGCAATGGGAAGCCTCTGAGGTGGGTTGACTTAAGGGAGTCACGTGGTCAGATACAAGCTTAAGGAAAATCACTTTGGCAGCAGTGTGTGGGATGGACTGGAGTGCTGAGAGATTCAAGGCAGGAAGACCAATTAGGAGGCTGTTGCAATGATCTAGGCAAGGTGTGATGAGTGGAGAGAAGGGGTCAGAAGTGAGAGATTTGGTGGAGGTAGAAAGAGCGAAATTTGGCCTTTTCTTGGCCACATGGGGTGAAGGAGCATCAGGACTCCGGGAGGACAACTTGAGACACTGGAAATGGGAAGTGGAGAAGAAGTGAGGCTTAGGGAGAAAAATAATGAATTCAGTGTTAGACATGCTAAATTTAACAATTCCTTTTCCAGGAGATCTCCGTTGTGAAATTTCCAATGGGCACCTGGTGATCTGGGATGGAAGTCAGAGGCTAGACATATAGATCTTGGAGTTACCTGCATAGATATGATGATAATAATGACAAAATGTTTATTTTATGTTACTTTTATCACTTTATATACCTTTATATAACCCTTTAAAGCGTGCAAAGGACTTCACAGATATCATCTTATTTGATCTTCCCAACAACCCAATTAGGTTGATGTTCTTGTTTTTATTTTATAGATGAGGAAACTGAGGCTGATAGTTAAATATATCCAGGGCCACAAGCTAGTTTCTAAGGCTGGATTCAAATTCAGGTCTTCTTGATTCCAACTCCAGCACTCCACCCAGGACACCTTTTAAATACCTAGAGAAAATAATTAAAGCCATGGGAGCTGATGTGGTTACTGAGAGAGTCTAGAGCAGAGGTTCTCAAACTTACTTGACCTACTACCCTCTTTAAAAAAAATTTGCGCAGTCCCTGGAAATTTATTTTCTTTAATCCTTTAATGATTTTTAAAAATTTGTGTTATTTAAAAAAATAAAATTTAAAAAATGATGTATCTTAAATTTAATAATTCATTGTAAATTTGTGGGTTTTTTCCTGCACTGAAATTTTGATGACTCAATATTGTGTTATGTAACTATATAGTGTCATATTGTAAACAAGTCATTATATTCACATATTCCTTCCAATACATGCTGGACTTCCCAACAATTCGTGGCACACTTGCCTGCCAACACTTGCTTGTTAAGACCTGTCAGCAGACTTGACCACTGATGGGTTATGACTCACATTGTGTGTTTTATTTGGAAAATAATGTAATCACTATAACTTTAACTCTATTATACAACAGATGAAACATGTATGAATGGTTTTTCAAAATCTTCTTGTCTTCTTTCCTTATGCTTCTACTGCCCCCTTATTTTTATCCAATGTCCTCTAATTGCATCTAAAGCTACTACCACCACCCCCCCCAGATCATTCCAGCACCCCCCAGGGAGTGATTTCTCCCACTTTGGGAAACTGTGTTCTAGAAGGAGGAGAAGAGGACCCAGGACAGAACCTTGAGCAGCAACACCCACAGTTAGGGGACATGGGCCAATGGAGACTGAGAAGAATGGGTCCAATGGGTCAGAGGTGAAACATGAGAGGTCAGTGTCATGAAAACCCAGAGTGGGAAAGAGTATGCAAGAGGAGAGAGTAGGCAACAGTGTCCAATAAAGTCATTGGTCAAGAAGGATGAGGATGGAGAAAAGACCATAGGATATAACAATCAAGCCATTACTGGTAACTGCCCTTGGGTCTCTACTGACTCCAAAAGATTATAGATTTCAAGGTAAGAGGAATCTTAGAAACTGAGTCCTGTGCTCCATCTTTGGATGGGGAAACCAGAGGTATAGAAGAGGTTAAGGGCCACGAAGCTAGTAAGTATCTGAGGTGGGATTTTAACCTAGGTTGTAGTCACTTCAAGTCTAATATTCTCCCACCAGCTTCACTCAGTCATCCAGTCTTGCTTGGGGTTGATTTTTGTGAACCAGGAGCATGATGGTTGTTGAAATGGGTTTTCTCAACTTAAATCAGAGTAGATTAAATTCAAAGAGTGATAGCTGAAACAGACTAAAATCATTTAAAAACAATCACGACGTCACTAGAGGTTTTTAGAGCTGATTAAATGACTGTTGGTCTGAATCACAAGAAACTGAGACTAGAAGTTTGATGAGCTGAGTCTCCTGAACAGGGGAAAGATCATATACATGAACGCGTGAATAATGAGTCAGTGAATGAGCAAATGAATGAACAAGCATTTATTAAAGCTTACTATATGTGAAACCTTGTACAAAGTGCTGGGGATACAAGAGATAAAAAGTTAGACAGGCTCTGCTTTCCAGGAACTCCCATCCTAATGGAACAGGGAGACAATGCATGTAGAAGCTTTCGGGTGCACTAGGTGGGTGGCTGGGTAGGTAGTGACGGGGCAGGTGGTGTGAGTAGTAGGTACGATGCAGCTGAGATTCAGCACAGAGAATCTCAGCATGTGGACACTAGCATGTGGCAGCAGCAACAGCAGAGATCCAGCAGAGGATCCCAGAAGTTTGCAGTTGTGGAGAATGGCAGATGATATGGACTCCTTAGGGAGAAGCAAACATCTGCACTGGAGACAAAGAGGATTTCCAGCAGGGATGCTGCCTTAGGAATGTTGACCTGGCCACATGTGTTCTTTTTTTTTTTCTTTTTTGGAGGGAGGAAGGTAGGGCAATTGGGGTTAAGTGACTTGCCCAAGGTCACACAGCTAGTTTTGTGTTAAGTTTCTGAGGCCAGATTTGAACTCAGGTCCTCCTGACTCCAGGGCCAGTGCTCTATTCACTGCACCACCCAGATGCCCCACATGTGTTCTTTATGTGTGTCTCAGCTCATCCTGGTAGTGTGGACATCTGTGTGTATGAGACTTGGTGGGAATGGATGGGGTGGGGTAGGTAAGGGATATAGATTTTTCTTGTTGTTTATTTTGTTGTTTTATCATCAGGTTTGGTTTATTTTGTTTGGAACTGGCATCCTCCCTAGTTCAGTACTCTGCAAAGTTGGGTGCAGATCCCAGAAGATGATCCATTATGATGATCCATTGAGGAAACATTTGAATTGAGGAGAGAGACACAACTTTTCAGCCTGCTTGCTGTCATCCTTTGGCTCTGTTGCCTTCTTTCTCCTTCCTGGGCCTAGTGCATGCTCTGGTGGACAGCTACCCACTTCTCCCTGGGCAGTCAGATGGGCAGACAATCAATCTCCTTTTTGCCCCAGCCCTAACTATCCCACCTCACCACCCCATCCCCAACCACTGTAGCAGTACATGCCTCTGAAGTCCTCTGGCCCCCACCAAAAGTTTTTTTTGTACCACTAATAAGATAAAACAAAATACAAAATTATTTTTAAAACATTTTATCCTTATCCTTTTAAAATTTTATTTTTGCGTATTTTTTGTAATGTATGTAATAATATATTAATACAGTAGCATATATAATTTATAAATTAATGACTATGTTGGGGAGGCACATGTTCAAACATTTTTTACTGTTAGATGTGAGTGATCAAAATGTGTGGAAACCAATCTTCTAGTTGATGCAATAAAGTGGTATCAGTGAGGTTTTAAAAGCTTTGACTTTGAAAGGATGCTGACCGAAAGGATGCCTTCAACCTGGGGTAGCTTTCAGGAGCCCACATTTTGAAGGAGGCCTGGCCTACATATAAATGTGTGCTGAGCCTATTACTGTTTCTTAGAGGATCTCAGGGCTGGAACGAAACCTCAGAGGCTGCCTAATCCAACCCCAACCCATAATCCTCTCTAAAACATCCCTGACAAATGGTTATGCAGCCTTCCCTTAAAGACCTACTACCACTGAGGCAGTGCATTCAACTTCTGGATAGTCACATTAGGAAAGGTTAGTTTGGTTTGATTATGTGGTTTAAAAAAAAAAATTATATATTTGCTTGTTGCTAAGTTTGTTCAACCTGCTGTTCCTAGTTCTGGCCTCTTGGGGCCACAGGGAACAAGTTAGATTCCTTTTCCACATAGCACCCCTTCAAATGGGCAGTTAGGGGTTGCAGTGGACAGAGGGCGTGGCCTGGAGTCAAGAAGACCTGAGTTCAAATCTGGTCTCAGACACTTATTAGCAGTGTGACCCCAGGCAAGTCACTTAACCTTATTAGCCTCAGTTTCCTCATCTGTAAAATGAGCTGGAGAAAGAAATGGCGAACAACTTCAATATCTCTGCTAAGAAAACCCCAGATGGGATCACAAAGAGTTGGACACGACTGAGAAACAGCTGAACAGCGGCCACAACTCCCCACCTCAATCTTCTCTTCTCCAGACTACAACATCCCCAGGTCCACCTATCCTCACAGCATGGCCTCAAGGCCCTCTACGAACTGGATACTCTATAGCTTGTCAATATCCCTTCTAAAACATGGCGCCTGGAACTGATCACGACACTGCACGTGTGCCCTGGCCAGGGCCAAGCACACTGGGACTATAGACTCCTGAGTTGTGGACACTCTGCCTTCAGTAATGGAGCCATGATCTCACGGATAGAAGTACTCCCTGCAGTGGTGCAGAATGCAACCCAACCATACCTTCACCTCTGTGGGATTCCTATTCTTGATGTCTGACTGGCCACTTCTTTTTCTGACCATATATTTCTAGACACTGGGTCTCTCTTTTTTCCCCACATTTATTTTATTTTAATTCATGGAATAAAATAATCATCTTTACAATATAATATAATAAAAAGCTGATTGCACATGAAAACTGCAAATCTATTATGTACAACTTGTTATTCCTTTTAAATATATAATAATCATGTACATTTCTTTTTCTTTTCTTTTTTTCCTTCCCCTTCCCCCCAGGCCTATCTTAATGTGGCCCAAGGTTCCATTGACTTTTTCAGACACCACGTTGTATTGTCGATTCATATGGAATCTACCAGTTCAAAGAAGTCTCTAGATAATGATAGTCCACATTTACTTAGCACTTTAAGATTTACCAAGTGCCTTATAAATATTATCTCATTCGATGCTCACAACAATCCTAGGAGGTAGGTGCTATTATTATTCTCGTCTTACAGATTAAGAAACTGAGGCCAGGAGAGGTTAAAGGATTGGCCCGGGGGTCATTGAGCTAGTAAGTGTCAGTGTCTGAATTTGAACTCAAGTCTTCCTGAGTCCAAGCTCAGCCCCTCTGTCCAGCAGGCTATCTACTTCTCATAGCTGGGGTCTCGGTCACATAAAAAATATTTCTTAAGAAAGCTATATTGGGGAAAAAATAGAGTAGGAGAGAGGCAAGTGACAGTGGCAGCATTCTGTGTCCTGGTCAGGACATTTAGAGAGTATTTTATTTCATTTTGGGTGCCATATTTTAGGAAGGGTTTTGATGAGCTGGAGAGATTCCAGAGAAGGGTGACCGGGATGGTGATGTGCCTTGTGTCCATACCATGCGAGTACTGCCTGAGAGAGCTAGAGAAGCTTATCCTGAAGAAGAGAAGATTGGGAGGAGGGGGAGGGGGGCAATAGGGGAGCATGATAGTAGTCGCCAAATATTTGAAGGGCTATCACATCAGAGTTTTACTTGGCTCCTGAGAACAGAATTTGGAGCTCTGGGCCAAAGTGGCAAAGAGGTGGATCTGGACTTTATGTAGAACTTAAAAACTAGAGCTATCCAAAAGTAGAATTTGGGTGCCTCAGGAGATAGTGAGGTCCCCCTGCACTCCTCACTCTAGCTGCAAGACGCATTCTTAAAGCAAAGGTCTCGGACAATTATTGGTCAGGTATTGGTTGGAGTAGATGGACTGTGAAGTCCCTTCCAAGTCTGAGATCCCTTCTCAGCTCTGAGGCTTTGTGAAAACCACGTACTTTATGCATCTCAGTTTCCTTTTCTGTGAAATGGGAGTGTGGGACCCCATGTTTTTCTCTCACTTTCCTTCCAGCTCTGACCTTCTCTGGAAAAATTTGTCTTGTGCCTAGAGGTGCCCCACCAAAACTGTCCACAAGAGGGCAGCAGAGGACAAGGCAGTAGACCAGCTCTTCACAATTCAAGTCTCCCCCAAAGCAAAGCTAAGGTCACTGGACAGGACTAATATATTCGCTGTAAAATAAATCACTCCATTGAAACTGTTCTTTTCAAAGTTACCCATGATACCTTAATTGCCAAAGTGGCCTCTTTCTTCTTGGCCTCTCCATAGCATTGACACAGTTCACCACATTCTTCTCTCAGATTCTCTCTCCTCTCTGGTTTTTTATGCCGCTTCTAGTATGGGACTAGACATAGCATTCGTATTCAACCTGCTAGTGTATGTGAGGCCTGGGAGATTTAGTCCAGGGCAAGGCTACGCCGTTCTTTCCTAGTCCTTCTCAGTCTCTTCAGATATAAGTCAACCAGCACTAAGAACTTACTATGGGCTAAGCCCTATGCTAAGTGCTAGGAAACCCAATACAAAACAGAAAGACAGACAGTTCCTACCCTCAAAGGACTCACATGCTATTGGGGGAGACAAAGTCCAACTGCGGATATTCTCCAGGTGCTCCATTTTTGGAGTGCCATATTTTAAGAAGGTTTTTGATAAGCTGGAGAGATTTCAGAAGTGAGCTGCTAGGATCATGAAATGCCTTGTGTCCGTGTCATGTGAGTATTAATTGAGGAACCTGGAGAAGTTTACCCTGGGGGATTCATGTGGGAGAAGGGCAAGAGAAACCTATGACAGTTGTCTCCAAGCTTAGGTTTAGTTCATGTCTAGATTCTCCTCAAAGAGGGGAATAGAAAGATACTCAATGTAAAATATAGATCAGGAATAGGACAGCTATTTATTTCCTCTACATAAAGGAAATATTTACCATCAAAGTTTCACAAGCATACCTTAATAAACTTAAACAAGCAGTCCAAGGTTTATACTTAAAACATCAAGACATGATGCAGTTTATGACTCTCTTATTTCCTTTTTTTGACAGGGAGACTAAGCTAGCATAGGGTGGTAGATAAGAGTGCAGAACTTAGAGTAAGACATGGATTTGAATCCTAGCTCAGGCACTTATTAGTAATATGACTACAGGCAAATCACTAAGATTCCAAATTATGCACGAGTAGCCAATCTGTATTGGAGAAAGTTTTCACACTAAGTGTTTCTTTCTTCAGTGAAATCACAGGTCTGGACCAAAACAACTAAACTGGTAGTTTAGGTCAATGCTGTAGTTAATAATTTTCCTGTGTTGTACTTTCTGCATCATTCCCTTCAAGTTAGTCACACTTGCAAGTTGGGTTTCACAGAGAGACAACCACCCTAGGTTAATTACTCTTCCTTGGTCTTCTCTGCTGGATTATCATCTATATAAATCAATGAGCATTTATTAAGAACTTACTCTGGGTCAGGCACTGTGCTAAGTGCTGGGAAAACAATTACAAAGAGAAAGATAGCCCCTGCCCTCGAGGAATTTACCTTCTAAGGCTATATGAGAGTAAATTTCATTTTATATTTCACCTTGGCTGTGCACTGTCCAAACAATTCCTCCCAGGTTCATGTCTTCTGACAAGTTAAGCTAGGGGCTGAGTTCCCCCTAAGGTGATCATTCTCTCCAATGCAGAAACTTCCACTGTCACATCTTCTTTGACAAAGGGATCTAAGATCTCCCTGCCCCCTGGACTCACAAAATCGCTTCCAAGGCTGGACCATATTCATCTCGAGATTGCTATTCTGTCACCTATGCTGAGGGATGGAAATATAAGACAGAAAAGGCAGCCAGGGGCTCAAGGCTCAGGATGGCTTAAGCCCACATGACAACTAATGGTATGCTTTAGTTACCATGTCTTCAGTTTACTTTTTTCTCCCAGGCTGAGGGAAAGGGTGATGCCCCTCTCTACTCCCTCTGCTCAAAGGAAGTCTGGAGCCAGAGTAGGACAGCTGAAGGAGAGTGAGCTGGAACCATCCGTATCTGAATAATCGTCTCCATCCTCAGCTCTTCTCTTTCTTTCACTGCCCCAATCCTAACATCTAGTCAGCTGCTTCCTTGTTGCCTCTGGGTTCACAATATCCACTCACACAGCCACTATACCAGTTCCTGCTTTCATCAGCTCTTGCCTGGACTGTTCCAATAGCCTCCTAACTGATCTCCCCACATCCAGCCTCTCTTCTTTCCAATCTGTCCTCCTTTCAGCTACCAGTAATGTCCCTACAGCTCAAGGAGCTCCATTCATGCTGACTCTCTGGGCATCTCTTCCTCCTCACTGGCCACCTTCCTCATTGGGAGAAACTTCTGCCCTGGAGTTTCCTGCCTCTCCCAGATCCCTATTTTAGGAAAAGCTTCAGTCATGATTCTCTTTGTTCCCAATTCTCTAGCCATCTCTCCTTTTGCCTCTTCCCCAGATGCCTTGGGGCCCAGTGTGGGCACCCCTTCCTTCTGTCCCCAGCTCTCAGTTCTGGAACCGTGAACCAGGCAATCCAAAAGCATTCATTAATCACTAATAGTGCCAGGCACTGTGCTAAGTGCCAAGAAGACAAGGGCAAAAATGAAAGTCTGAAGCAATGAGGCCTTTACGTTATGTAGCTTTCCCTTCCACATCACGGGGAAAATCTGTGTAAAATTTTCTGGCTTTCCCTTTGTACAAGAGAAGAAGTCTGAATTATTGTGGTATTATAAGGTTAAAATATGTTGATATTATCACTACTATCGATATATTTTATGCATTTCTGGGTTTCTAAACTTTTTCTGTGTTGTTTGATGGCCTTCACATGCCATCTGAGCTTCCACAAAACTCCCCCAAATTTCCCTTTTAATTTCTTATGCTGACCCATGATATACTGAAACTGTGATGGGGGGAATCGCAATGTGTAAGAGATAACTAACTATATAGAAAATAACCATAAGATCATTGGGTAGGAGGAGGAAAGTGCTGCTATCTGAGGGCTATCAGGAAAGGCTTCACATAGAAAGTGGAATTTGAGCTGAGCTTATCAATCAATACTCTAAGACAGAAACATGACTGAAGTTTGGGAGTGGTCAGATCCAAAGGTGATGTGACATGAAGTCACAGCCACATCCCACTACAGGCTGCTGAGCGTTTTGTTTTTTGTTTTTGGAGGGGGGAAGGCAGGGAAATTGGGGTTAAGTGACTTGCCCAAGGTCACACTCTAGTAAGTGTTAAGTGTCTGAGGTCAGATTTGAACTCAGGTCCTCCTGACTCCAGGGCTGGTGCTCTGTTCACTGTACCACCTAGCCACCCCTGAGTTTTCTTTTTTTAAAAAAAAGTTTTATTCATGTCTTTTTTTTATTCTTTCCTTACTAGTTCCAAACAATCTCCTCTCTACACCATCCCCCCATCCCCCTACCAGGAACTCTCTTAAAACAAAGAACAATAACACATTGATACAGGAAATATGATCATAAATGCACTTACCTGCATGCTTGCTTAACCACGTCTCCTTTGAGAGGGATGAAGAATATTTCATAATCAATTCTCTGGAACCAAGACTAGATATGGTATATAATCTAAATTGTGATTTTCTGGAGGGTATCATTTTCATTTGTATTATTGTCTGCAGCTACAGGGAACCCTGTGCACCATGGCACAGTGGAAAGGGCCCTGGGCTTGGAACCGTCTGTTCAAATCTTACCTCAGACACTTGCTAGTTGTGTGACCTTGGCCAAGTTACTTCACCTGTCTCAGTTTCCTCATCTGTAAAATGGGGATAATAATCTGGCCTAACTCACAGGGTTGCCATGAGGACCAAATGAGGTAATCTGTAAAGTATTTTAACTTAAAAGAGCTATATAAATAGTAGCTATAATTATTAGTTAATACAAGCTAACAGGAGAACCCTGATCCAGAATGACTAGCCCTTGAGTACCAGGGAGGAAGGGCAATAGCTTGTTGGGGGTAACCATGTTCTTCATTCTGTTGGATCTGGCACCTGGGCTGGGAATCTTTTGTCCAGAAGCAGAGATATTTTAAGACCAAGATTCTCAGAAAGAAAAATAGAGGAAGCTTTTGCTGGTATTAGATAAAGAAAGGCATCTTCTTCTTCCTCTTCAAGCAGCTGGGCTGCTCAATGGATAGAGTTCTGGGCCTGGAGTCAGAAAGACCTCAGTTCCAATATGGCACCAGAGAGCTACTAGCTATGTGACCTGGGCAAGGCTGTTTGCCTCAGTTTCCCCAACTGTAAAATGAGAATAATAATAGCACCTACCTCGTAGAGATGTTGTGAGGATCAAATGGAATAATATTTGTAAAGTGCTTAGCTTATAATATTTGTAAAGTATCTGACACATAAGTGCATACTCTTTTCCCTTCCTCCTTAGTTGGCTAAATTAAAAAAAAAAATCATAGCCACCGGCTCTGGAGTCAGGAGGACCTGAGTTCAAATCCAGCCTCAGTCACTTAACACACACACACACAAACAACTAGCCATGTGACCTTGGACAAGTCACTTAACTCCAATTGCCCTACCTTCCCCCTTCCAAAAACAATAAACCATAGCATTGTCTTTGCCAAGGATTTCAGCACAGCAGCAGGGTCCAGCACAGACTACACAATTAAAACATAAGTCATGTCAATAAACATTTATTAAGCACTCACTATATTCCCCATCAATGCTATACATGTTTATGGGAGAGTATTCTTTGGGTTTTTGTATTTCTTAGGAACAAATGTTATATTTCTTACGGTAACAGTGCACTTTTCTGACTATTTCCCCATCGCGTACTCAAAAGATTGGGCCCTCATTGAGGTGGCTGCTATTCCTTTCAGAATTCTAGGGGCAACATTTATGAAAAACTATACTCCTAACATTAACTCCTAAGCCCCTGCTAGTGTAGTTCTCGTTATAAATTAACTAGCTGACTCAACTTTCAACAAAACCATTTACTCAAAAAGCAAAAACAAAAATAATGATTATGTAACATTCTGCCCTTAAAACTGAGGTGTCGGGGTGGCTAGGTGGCGCAGTGAATAGAGCACCAGCCCTAGAGTCAGGAGGACCTGAGTTCAAATCTGGCCTCAGACACTTACCACAAAAAACTAGCTGTGTGACCTTAGGCAAGTCACTTAACCCCAATTGCCCTCCAAAAAGCAAAAAAAAAAAAAACCAACAACAACAAAAACTGAGGTGTGCTCTCCACTAAAAAACATATAGCATCATAGGGAGAGTATGCACTGGCTTGGAGTGTGATGGTAGTGAGTGAGGTATATGTATAGGGAATACATGTGAAGGCAACACACAAATCTAGAACTATAGGCTTCACTCTGGTTTTTATTAAGCAACACGTTTACTAAAACTTCATCTCTGAAGGCTAAGCCATAACAAGGCAATGCACATTTGTCAAATAATCACAAAACGGTTTTGGGGTTCAAGGTTCTTTAGTTATTAATTCTAAAGCTCTCCTGCTGGTCATATGCACATGAACATCTGGGAAACAGGACACTGAAACCGTCTTAGCACTGCATATGTATTTTCTCAGTGGGCTACTGTTTAGAGTTTTTCATATGCAAGTATAATATTTGTTTTTACTCCTTTCAGTCAATAAAATGATCATCCTCATATTACTACATTTTAGTAAATATCTTGCTTTGAATTAATTACATTCTCTGTATGAATACATGAGGACTCATGAGCTATAATTTTGTGAGTAAAGATCCTTTGGATCTGGGGTAGTTGTCAACCTGGAGAAACCAACTTGCAAGTGAGACTTGAGCGAAATAATGCAGAGGGAATACAACACAGGAAAACTCCAACAATATTGCCCTGATCTACCAGTTTTGTTGTTTTGGTCTAGACCTGTGGTTTCACTGAGGTGAGAAATAGTCAGTGTGGAAACTTTCTTCAATAAAGATTGGCTACTCATCTATAATTGATCATCTTAATGACTTGCCTATTGTTTATAAGCATCTGAGACAGAATTCAAATCTGTCTTCCTCCAAGTTCTGCACTTTTATCCACTGTTATACTGCTTTTCAATAGTTTAGTAACCCTGTCAAAAATAAAATTACTCTGGTATGACTTGTTCTGGTGGAAGACATACTGAGTTGTGATTATTGCTTTCTTTTCTATATGTTTACTAACTATTTTTCTAATAATATGTTCTAGAATTTGTCAAGAATCAAAACCGAGTTCACTGATTTATATTTGCAGACTCAATTTATTTATTCTCTTCCTTTTTTTTAATTGGGACAGTATTTGACCATCTCTAATTCTGTGGAGTTCTCCATGATCTTTTGAATATTACTGATGGTAACTCAAAAATCTAGTTCATGGGTGGGGAACCTTAGGCCAAACATGTGGCCCTCTAGGTCCTTGGATGCGACCCTTTGACTGAATCCAAACTTTACCAAACAAATCAGGATTTGTTTGTAAAATCTGAACTTAGTCAAAGGGCCGCACCCAAGGACCTAGAGGGCCACATGTGTCCTTGAGGCTGCAGGTTCCCCACCCCTGTTCTACTTCTTTCACTATCTGAGGATACAGTTCATCTGAGTCAGGTGGCCTAAACTCAGCAAGGGTAGCTAAGACCTATCAATAACTCCCTAATGGCCATTTTTGTTCTAACCTTTCCAGTTCAAAGTCATTTCCCTTAGCAGAGAAAATATTCAAAATAATACTTGAGCCATCTATGAATGATCAGATCTCTTCATCTGTACAACAGTCTTCCTTCTTGAGTTTCCCCTTTTCCTCAATTTAGCTTAAAAAAATCAAGACACATATACAAGAAAACTCTAATGTTTTTTGTTATTCTGGATTACTATAGTTATACTTGTGATGGATCAGAGCACTTCCCATGGAACTGAGCATGTGCTGTGATCCCTTTCTCTGGGATATGTACTTTGGCTTCTTGCTATAGGACATGCATGACACAGCATCTTTTGAATGGTTCCCAGGGACTGGGGTTGTATGAGTTTCATCAAAGAAGATTGGAGACTGAATCAGGAGGAGTTGCCCACTTAGTGGGCTACAAGAGGGCCTGAGGAGAACCTCTCTCCTTGTGTACTTATGAGTCTTTAATGTTTTAAGCAACTATGTTGTAGCAAATGATATAGTTATCCTATACCAATTAGCCATTTTGTACATTGAGTATCATTTCTGAGAAGGGACGATTACTTTTTTGTAAGGTGCTAGAAATAAGTCTGGCAGATAGGTGGTAAAGACCCTGGAGTTAGGAGAACCTGAGTTCAAATTTGACCTCAGACACTTACTGTGTGACCCTAGGCAAGTCACTTAACCCTGTCTGCCTCAGTTTCCTCATCTGTAGAATGAGCTGGAGAAGGAAATGGCAAACAACTCTAGTAACTTTGCCAAGAAAACCCCAAATGGGGTCATGGAGAAGCAAACAGGACTCAACAACAACAAAGAAATTAGTCCTATCTAAACTTAGTTTATAGATTTTTCCTGGAATTCCAGGATGGGAAAAGCCAGAGAAAAACCTGTCTCTGAAGATTCATACACTGTTTCTAGAAGAGAGGATGACTTGGTTATGGCTCCAGAACTGGAAGAAGACAAAAGGGACACATGTGCCAGTATGGCATCTAGTGAGATGGCCAGGAAATAAATGGAAGGGTGGCGAAAACTACCTAGATGCAGTGGGCAACTGAGGCAAACACCCAGTAGGGAAGCAGTCAGTCAACAAACATTTATTAAGCATTTACTACCGTGTTTCCCCGATAATAAGACACTGTCTTATTATTTTTTTGGACAGAAAAATATCAGAGGGCTTATTTTCAGGGGAGGGCTTATTTTAATGAACATTGACAGCAATTTTAATAAACAGGTAAATGTGAACAAAAAAAATGTACCTTTATTCAATAAGCAAATCATTGGGGAAGAACAGGATGACGTGCTCACTGCTGCAGCTCTGATTGGATGCAGCTCGGAGTGCGGCGTGTGTTTCACGGGGCGGGGAACAGTGCATACAGAGGGTAGTGTAATGTAGAGTGTAGCACAGGGGATCACCTTCACTACAGTAGCAATCTCAATAGGGCTTATTTTCGGGGGAGGGCTTATTTTAGAGGAATCTTACACAGTAAAGGGAGGGCTTATTTTCGGGATAGGTCTTATTATCGGGGAAACACGGTATGTTCCAGGCACATGCTAGAAATACAGATACAAGCAAAAAGGAAAGATAGGCCCTGCCCTCAAGGAGCTTACATTCTGATAAGGGAAGACAAGATATAAAAGAAGTAGAAAAGGTGAGTATGAGTGTGGGTGGGGGCTTCCAAATGTGGGAACATGAAGGCGAAGTCCAGATTGCAACATGGTAAGAAATGAAGAGATAGCCTACCCGGGCATCTTTCTTAAATGGAGTCTCTTGGAAGAGCCATCCAGTTGAAGGATGATGTTGTGGAATGGTTCATTCTGCTAAGCAATCTGAAATTATGCTAAGAGAGTGACTAAAATATCCACAACATTTGAACCAGAGAGCCCACTGCTTGGCATGCACCCCAAAGAGGTCAATCAATCAACAAGCACTTATATAAATACCTTCTGTCTGCCCAGTCACCATGCTAGGCACTGCGGGGTACAAGAACAATCAAGAAGCTTACATTCTAATAAAAAGAAAGGCCCTCTATACAACAAAATATTTGTAGCAGCGCTTTTTTGAAGTAACAAAGAGCTGGAAACAGAATAGAATCAATCCTCATTATTTGCAGATACTGTATTTGAGAATTCTCCTACTTGCTAAAATTTATTTGTAACCCTAAAGTCAATACTCACCCCACATTTGCAGACATGCAGAGAGCAGTAAAAAAAAAAATGAGTCACCCAACAAGCATGTTCCTGGCTGAGTCTGAATAAGACACTCTGCCTTCTTGTTTTAGCTCATGCTGTAAACACGTGTTCTTTTTGGTCTATTTAGTGCCTCAGTTTTCAAATTTTTGTGCTTTTTTGTTAGTGATTTTGCTGTTTAAAATGGCCCCCAAACATAGTGCTAAAGTGCTGTTTAGTGTTCCTAAGCGTAAGAAGGCTGTGAGGTACCTAAAAAATATGTGTTAGATACACTTCATTCCAGCATGAGTTATAGTGCTGTTGGCTGAGTTCAGTGCTAATGAATCAACAGTACAGTACATACAGAAAAAGGAAAAGGAAATTCACCAGTCTGTACATGAGGCTGCTCTGGAAAGTGTTAAAGTGAATGTTGTGACTAAAGGCTTACAGGAGCCTAACCCTGAATTTCCCTGTAGGAGCAATGATTTGGTGTTCACTAATCAGTGTTCAAGGCAACTTTGTAGAACATAACTACTATGAATGCTGAGAATCAACTGTTCTGTAAATGTGCAATGACAGACTAATGTCTGAACAAGTTGTAGTATGTGAGTGTAGGAGTATTACTGTGCTGTAAGAAATGATGAATATAATGATTTTGGATAAACAACACATCTATAGACTGATGCAAAGCAAGATAGGCAGAACCAGGAAAAAATCTGTATGATGAACAAAATAATGTAAATGGAAAGAACAACTGAGGAAATTCTGTGATGACCAAGTCTTACCTCCAGAAAGAAATGAAAAGGGCACCCTACTCCTTTCTCTGCAGAAGTTGGAGACTATGAGTTCCAGGCTGCAGATGTCAGACTTTTTCAGTGTGTTGGTTTGTTTGGCTAAACTTGTTTTTTCCCTTTTCGTTCTTTGTTATAAGGGATGGCAGTCTTAGAGGAAAAGGGATCAACTGAAGAATGCAAATAAGGTAAAAGATATCAATAAAATTTTATTTATAAAATAGTCTATAGAGTAACAATATGTTTTATTTAAATACTTCTTCATAAGCAATGCTGGAATCTTATACTTGCTATATCTTTCAGTCAATTGTGAAATGGGGGTCCGTTGCCGAAGACTATATGTCAAAGTTTCTTTCCCAGTAATAGCCTCATTAATGCCCTTGATTTATGTGTAAATGGCCTCTATAAAGATTTTTGTGGGACAGCAGATGGGACAGTAGGTTTCCAGATCAATATGTAGTTCTTTTAATCACCTTTTTTGGTATTAATAAGGTCTGAGAATTTTCCATGTTTTTGGTGTCTTCCCCTCCTTCAAACATTGATCTCTTAGCACCCTCCTAATTGTACTGCAATAGAGTTCCTGGCTCACTCTGCCTACTTTTCCTGTCTTGGTCTTGTTAGTGTCAGTTTTGCCCAGAGGTATACTAGGTAAATTTGTTTGAACTGCTTCTCCAGGACCAATTGTTAAAATTTCAGCGTGAGCATATGAAAATTGACAAATACTACAAATAAGGGCTTGTTTTATTGATTGTCTAGACTTAAGAAAGTGATAGGAAAATTTTAATAATGCAGATCAAATTTAAAAGTGTGTTGTGTATACATAGATATATATACATATATGTATGTATGTATATTTGAGAGCCTATTGTTAAAATTTACCCAAATCCTCCTGCTTCTATATCCCTAGAATGTAGGCAGGTTCCCCACACCTGATCTAGGACTGTGCTCCAAATGTAGTATTCCATTGTTCTTGATGGAGAAAAGTAATAATAGTAATAGTTATGAATCTTTTTTCATTTTTCTTCCTTTTATTGTTCTTTGCGCATTTTCTTATTTATTACCCTTGGGATGACTTTGAGTTGTATGTCTTGCCAAACTTTCTTTAAACTGATTTTATCCTTCCCTATTTCTTTCTGTTTAATTAAATTATGGTGTTATCATTATCCATTGTTCTTCTTTGTAAGATTGTGAAGTGAATATATATTCTAAACTGGTGTTGCTTTTGGTAGCCATCTCTCTCTCTCTATTTGGCAAATAAATCCAATTTTTGCTAGCTAAAGGATTTTCTAGGATCTTATAGTCTCCCTGTTGGGTAAATTAGTTCACATTAATTAAATAATGCTCTATAAAAGTGTAGTAGTCAGTGTTTATGTCCTATCTGTTGCCCATTTCCCAATTTGGATTGTCAATTACTTGTTTAAATAGTTCAGAATTGAGTTGTTTTATTGTATGCCACATTTTCATTATTGTTTTTTCTTCTTGCTTTTATTAATTTTGATTTTAGCTATAACAAGTTAGTGGTCTAACTTGGAGATAATGCCCACATCTATACCAAGTCATTTCCTGTCTCTAAAACACAATTTATTTCCTCTTTAAAATATTTGGTGTTTGCCACATTCAACACGTACCATGTTCGTGATAGAAAGGTATGAGGCTTACAGGTAATCCTCAAATCTTTGACTCACTGATCTCATTTCTTCTTCCTGAACCATGCTTTCTCATATATTCCTTCCCATCCTCTCCTTTTTACGTATTAAAAGTATTTGGATGTGTTGTTTTAATTTTGTAGGTCTTACCAAATTGTCCATAGAGTTTCTCCACTTCATCCTTAGTAATCACTGAGGTATAAGTTACAATAATTTTCATAGTGATCTTTTTGCAAATACTCACCATTAGTATTGTAATGCTGTAATAGTAATGGAATTGAAAGATCCCCCTGTATTGGCTTGGTTTTTGGATTGATTGTGTTAAAACCCAGAGCTTGTGAATCCCACTTGTGGGATGGACTCGTTGACGTGAAAAGAGAGGGCTGAACTGGGAGGAGCTGGTGACGTCAATTGAGAGAGACACAAGCAAAGAGAAAGGCAGAAGAACTTTTTGGAAGCAGCATCTTGGAGGCAGAGAGAGATGGAGAGGATTGCTGAGGGCCAGTTTGAATTGCCCAGGACTTTTGAGAGCTGCCACCCAGAGCTGCCAAGGACTGAGGAGACATGGCTGTTTTGCTGGTACTTTGTCTGTTTTGATGTTGTTTTGCCAGATTTGTTCACTGGTGAAAGACAGTGCTGTTGTGGCAGAGGTCTTGGAACCTTGCTGTTGGTTCAGAGCTCCTGAGACTGTTCTGCAGACAGAGAGTGAATTCTGTCTACTGGTGAAGGACAGTGCTGTTGCAGAATTCCTGGAACCTGGCTGTTGGTTCAGAGCTCCTGAGACTGTTCTGCAGGTAGAGACTGAATTAATGAAGACTCTGGCAATGTATCTTGTGGCCTTGCTAATCTTTGTCTCCCCAGGAACAAAGATTGCTGAGAACTTGCCTTGGGTCAAGATGAAGAAAAGACCTCTCTTTGGGTATTAAATGCTGTGGTTAAGCTCATTGTAACTCTGAGGTAGATTCAATTGTGATCCAAGGGTGGGGAACTTATGATTTTTTGTGCTCTGTGATTGAACAAATGAATGTACTTTACTTATGATTGGAAACTAATCTCCATTTGAGAAGAGGGGCTTTGTGATGGACTAAATGAATGTACTAGGGGTGGAATAGTATTTAGAAGAGGGACTTTGTGATTGATTAAATGAATGTAATGTCCAGGGGTGGGGTAGTACTTGATTGAATTACACTTGGCAAATGCTGTATTTTGAATGATGTTATATTTTGATTTTCTCTGTTCTTAATTTTTCACTGAGTAAAATGGAGAGCACCTATGCTGGTATTTTGAACCTTGGGAAGTTGCCTTTGCATGCATGTAATACAATACTAATACATGACCAAATGTCTCATGAAACTATGTGTCTTGTTGCCTTTGGGTAATGATAAAACTAATTACACCAGCTCATTTCTTTTTTTTTGCTTTTTGGAGGGGGGAAAGCAGGGCATTTGGGGTTAAGTGACTTGCCCAAGGTCACATAGCTAGTAAGTGTTAAGTTTCTGAGGCTGGATATGAACTCAGGTCCTCCTGACTCCAGGGCCAGTGCTCTATTCACCACACCACCTAGCCACCCCACTAGCTCCTTTCTTTGCCTCTCCAAAGAGTACCAATGATTCATCCTTCCACTTATCTTTAACTTCTTTCTTCTTATCTTATGTGTACCTGGAATTTAAAAATTAGTATAATTCTTTTCCTCCAAGATTATGTTCAACTTGCTAACCAAGGTGTTTTCTAGGTTCTTTTAGTCTTTTTGTTGTAGCAATTAATTTACATTAATTTTCTATAAAATTATCAGTGTTGATGTAATTGCTGTTGAAAGTTTTCTATTTTTGATTGTCAGTTATTTGTTGTTGGACAAAGAGTTCACATTTAAAGCACCAATGATAAGATTAAAGTTTACAGATGGTCTAAAAACTGTATGATTAATATTCTGTTCCCCCTTTCCTATAACCAGCACCATTAGTGCAGAAGGAGAAGGGGTCACAAAGAATGGGGTATGGGTTTTTTGTTGTTGTTGTTCGTTTCATGTATTATCATGATTAAGAAATTAAACACCAAGTACCCTTCTGTAATACAGGGGACTTTAGATGAAAATCATCATCCTACACAGAGATAGTTTTAATAAACTTTATTGCTACTCACAAAGGAAGAAAGAAAACAGCTGCTAGCAGGAATTATCTGAGGGTGCAGGCTCCATGTACAAATAGGGCATCACAAGGGGTGGCAATTCCTGCTTCGTCAAAGGCCTTGAGACACTCAGGGCTCAACCTTATGTATCATTTTAGACAAAGTGTCAGTGTGATGCCAATGAGAGACTTTCCTGTTATCTATATCTATAAGATACATTTCCTGTTATCTATAAGATTCAGGTATTCTCTAAATTGCCTGATATGAAGGGTGGAGTACAGAGCAGAAAAGTAGAAATGAAGAACAGGAAAGAAGGGAAGTAACCCTAATCATACCATTCCAGCAAAAGGCTGAAAAATGAGGGACTGGGGCTATACAGTCTTATGTCATCCTACTGGTAATAAAACTCTCCATAATTGGCTAATTTGGTCCTTGGAAAACAGACATGGTCTGTTGCTAGAACCATATTCAAAGACTTTCCATTCATATAACCTGCTAGAACTCATGCTCTCTTAGCAAAGTCTTCAAAAATAACTAATAGCTAGAAAATATAGTGCTGGAGGCGGAGTCAAGATGGCAGAGTAGAAGCTGGACCTCTGAGCAGCTCCGGCTTCCTCCTTCCCCAATCAACGTAAAAAGGGGACTCTGAACAAACTTTGGAGCTTCAGAACCCCCAAAATGACACAGAGAATCTAACCTCCTGCTGAGGACGGCAGGCCAGCAGGAATCAGCCAGCACAGGGCTTTGGGAGCCGAGCCCAGGCCCAGGTGAGCCAGAGGTTTTAGCCCCAGGGCAGGCCTGACCAGCTGCCTGCTGGAGGGACCCCAGATCACCAGCAGCTGTGGTGATCCAGAATTATCAACACATAGATGCGAAGGAAAAAGTGAGAGGTCAGTGCAGTCTGGACTTTGGGACCCAGTAAGTGAGAGTGCATCGGCTTTTGCCCCTGGGGCGAGAAGCCCCTGAGACTCCCAGCACAGCAAGCCAGCACCATGTGGCAGCTTCAGCTCCTGGCCTACAGAGTATAGGGGGACCAAGGGACCAGTCTGAGGGGTAATTGCTCTTGCTTTAACCTGCTTGGATCTGGATTGCAGTCTAAGGTGGAGGTCCTGGGGTGTGTGACCATCTTGCCAGAGTGTGTGGAGACTTCCGAGAGGGCACCCAACTAATACCTCTGGCAGCTGAGAAAACTCCAGCATTTGGGATGAAAGCTCCCCTGTCTGGTGGCAGAGTCCTACTGTGGCAAAAAGCCCAGGGGTCAAGTGACTGAGGGGCGACATGAGCAAAGCATGGAACAGGAGGAAGACAGAGAAGCCAGAACTCCTGCACCAAAAGCTTCAAAGGAAAATACAAGCTGGTTATAGGCCATAAAGGACCTTAAGAAGCAGATAAGATAAGTGGAGGAAAAATTAGGAAGAGAAATGAGAATGATTTGCAAGAAAATTATGAAATGAGAGTCAACAGCCTGCCTGAGGAAAATAACACCTTAAAAAACAGACTAACTCAAATGGCAAAAGAGGCTCAAAAAGGCAATGAGGAGAAGAATGCCTTAAAAAGCCAAATTTGCCAGATGGAAAAAGAATCTCAAAAGCTCACTGAGGAGAATCATTGCTTCAGAATTAGATTGGAGCAAATGGAAGCTAACGACTTTATAAGAAATCAAGATGCTATTAAATAGATCCAAACAAATGAAAGAATAGAAGGCAATGTGAAATATCTCATGGGAAAAACCACTGACCTGGAAAATAGATCCAGGAGAGATAATTTAAAAATTATTGGACTACCTGAAAGCCATGATCAAAGTAAGAACCTAGAAATCATCCTCCAGGAAGTTCTCAAGGAAAACTGCCCTGATGTTTTAGAACCAGAGGGCAAAATAGAGATTGAAAGAATCCACTGATCACCTCCTGAAAAAGATCCCAAAAAGAAAACTCCTAGGAATATTATAGCCAGGTTCCAGAATTCCCAGATTAAGGAGAGAATCTTACAAGCAGCCAGGAAGAAGCAATTTGAATATTGTGGAAATACAATCAGGATAACTCAGGATCCGGTAGCTTCTACACTGAGGGATCAAAGGGCTTGGAATATGATATTCCAGAGGTCAAAGGAGCTGGGATTAAAACCAAGAATCACCTACCCAGCAAAACCGAGTATAATGTTTCAGGGGAAATATGGTCATTCAATGAAATAGAGGACTTTCAAGCATTCTTGATGAAAAAAGCAGAGTTGAATAGAAAATTTGACATTCAAATACAAGAAGCAAGAGAAGCATGAGAAGGTAAACAGGGAAAAGAAATCATAAGGAACTTATCAAAGTTGAACTATTAACATTCCTACATTGAAAAACAATAATTGTAACTGATGAAACTTTTCTCAGTATAAAAATAGTTGAAGGGAATAGAAATATATATATATATATGTCTATATATGAGGGTATATGGGCATATGAATGCATATGTGAATGTGTGTATATATGTTTATAGGTATACATAGATAGAGGGCACAGGACCAATTTAATAGGAAGGGATGATACATGAAATTAAGAGGTGAGAGAGGAATATAATGAGAGGAGATTGGGAGAGACAGACTGGGGTAAACTACCTCATATAGAAGAGGCAAGGGAAAGTGGTTACAATGGAGGGGAAGAATAGGAAGGCAAAAGGGAATGGGTCAACCTTATTCTCATTGAATTTGGCTTGAGGAGGGAATAAAATACACACTAAATAGGGTATCTCACCCTACAGGAGAGTAGGGGGGAAGGAGATGAGAGGGGGGATGATGGAAGGGAGGGCAGGCGGGGGGGAGGGGAGGGAAGTTGGAAGCACCCACTTCTGAAAAGGGACAGTATCAAAGTAGAGAATAGAACTAATGGGTGGTGGGATAGGAGGAAGGGAAATATAGTCAGTCTTTTACAATATATCTACTATGTTAATGTTTTGCATCAGCTACACATGTACAACCTATACTGAACTGCTTATCTTCCCAGTAACAGTGGGTGACAAGGGAGGAAGGGAATGAATCTGGAATTCAAAGTTTTAAAATCAAATGTTTAAAAAACAAAATATATATATATATAGACTAAAAAAAAAGAATGAAAATATAGTGCTTTAAGGTTTGTAAAGAACTTTACAAATATTATCTCTTTCGATATATACAACCCTGAGAAACAGTTGCTAAAATTTCCATTTTAGAGATGAAGAAACAGAGATAGACAAAGGGTAAGTGATTTGCCTGCTCCCTACAAGCAGTAGGGGTCTGAGGCTGCATTAAACTTAGGTCTCCAGGCCCAGTGATCTAGCCACTACACCACCTGCTACTACCTATCACCTCTGTGACAAAAGGATATCTCAGAGTAGGACTTTGTAGAAGGCCTCTATCCCCATCCAAGTCTTATCAAATAGAATCAGAGATACATTATGTCCAACTTGTACTCCTCCTCCAGGGTCGGATCTTCCTGACAATAGCTACTATCCCAAATTCAAAGATGCTCTATAAGTCTATATTCTTAAAACTAGAGTTCATAAGCCCCCATTAGTGTGTTTAACTTTAATATCCATCTCCATGATACATTTAACTGAAAAAAACCCTAAGAACAGTAGCTACAAAACATTCCTCTTTAAAACGGGGGCATATTCTCCTACAAATACAGTGTTGGAAAAGTGAGCACAAATTTAGAATATCCTGGTAGGGAAGCGCACACCTAGGGAACGCTTGTGGCCAACGCTTCTCCTGCCTTTAGAACTTCAAGGTTCCAACGCCCTTTCTCTTCTTGTGGTGTTCTCCTGCCGTTCTTCTTCTGGGCCACAGCATCTGCACTGGTTAAGTTGTTTTTGTTTTGCTTTTTGGAGGGGCAGTTGGGGTTAAGTGACTTGCCCAAGGTCACACAGCTAGTTTTTGTGTGAAGTGTCTGAGGCCAGATTTGAACTCTGATGCTCCTGACTCCAGGGCTGGTGCTCTAGTCACTGTGCCACCTAGCCGCCCCAGTTGCTTAACTTGGTTCCGTGTATCTCCTCCTCTCTGTAGATTTACTCTCAACTTCTAGAACTAGTTCTCTTTTGAATTCATAGTCAGCTTTTTTTCTTTGCTGCCAGAGGCCACATTCCTTCAAGTTGCTTCCTGACCCCAACTCTGTGGTTGTGTATCCCTACAGTGTGTATTATTGAGGCGGGGAGCTACCAGGGGCATGACCTAACCTTTACCACTCAATGCTTACCTATTCTGTAGTTCCATCAGAAAACTTTCTTCACATTTCATAATGGAGGAATAGGCCATAAATATAGCTTTACACTTAATTTAACAGGTACAAAGACTGGTTGACAAATTGTTGGGTATGCTATAATGAGGATTCCTTTAGTGTCCAGGTTGGAGTAAATGGCTGAAGAATTCCCTTCTGTTGGAGAAATGGCTCTAACCCCAGATCCCTCTTAGTTCAGATACAACGATGGGACAGTCACAATACCTTCCCCTTCTGTAGTTTCATCAATTAGGCTTGGGTATGGGGAACTGCCCTCCCAATTCTCTCTTCAGTTAAACATTTGCTATCCCCAGAAAATCAGCAGGGCTGCTTTTGGCATGTTCTTACACCTTTTTAGCTCTGGATAACTCTCTAGTGACTTGTGGAGGCTCAGGTGGTGTCCTTTCCAATGTCTTCCCCAGTACTTTGCACTAAAGAGGGTCATCAAAGGCCACGAGGAATAGTTCTTAAACAATCCAGAAATTAACACTCTTCTATGAAGGCACCGGCACCCCACTTCAGGCTTATCAGAGCACTCACTACTAAATGCAGGGTTGTACATATTATTACATACAATATTATTACATATAATAATGAAATATATGTCATACACAGAAAAACTGCAATGTACTTGTCACAATAATATACACATAATACTATATACTAGACTATGCAGAAGCATAAGTATCTGCCCATGGTATAATGCAGATTTTCATATATTAACATGTATATCAACACTGCACGATATGATAATGATGCATAGTTCAAAAATCAGAACACATAGCATGATAAAATATATATCCACCAATGAAAGTGGTTTTTTTTTTTTACATAATAGTCCTCCCATTTTTCCTGAACCGTAAGGCAATCTGTTCACTGCCTGAATAGTTTTAGAACTCTTGCTGTTGCCCTCCTGATCTTGCTGACAGCTGGAAGGTATAATATGAGACCAGGGTTTTCTCTCTTTTTTTTTCTTTCTTTCTTGCTTGCTTGCTTTCTTTCTTGCTTTTTGGAGGACAGTTGGGGTTAAGTGACTTGCCCAAGGTCACACGGCTAGTCTTTGTGTTAAGTGTCTGAGACCAGATTTGAACTCAGGTTATCCTGACTCCAGAGCCAGTGCTCTATTCACTGTGCCACCTAGCCACCCCCCAGGGTTTTCTTGATGCTACAACTGGACTGTTCCCAGTTTTCCTGATACAGCTTCCTAGCCTGGGAGTATAAAAGATACCAGGCATATGTAGTTGGAATCTCAAAGACTCAGCAGGTACCTGAGACCATATGAATCACTGAACTGTAATGACGTACTGACCAGATGAGTTTCCATTTGGAGATGAAGGAAGCCATGTCCGGAGAAGCTAAGTACCACTGTATGATGTAAGTCCTTGCTGTGTTTGGACAAAGTCAACCTCTTCCTTTGTTAAATTCTCAGTGACCTGCAGTGCCTTACTTTGTCCTATCATTGTATCTTAACTAAGAGGGATCTAGGATTAGAATCATTCCTCCAACATCGTCAGCCATCTAGTCCAACCTGGACACTAAAGGAATTCTCACTATAACATACCCAACAATTGATTATCCAGACTCTGTTAAAGATTTCCTAGGAGACGGGTGACTAGGTGGCACAGTGAATAGAGCACTGGCCCTGAAGCCAGGAGGACCTGAGTTCAAATCCAGCCTCAGACACTTAACACTTACTAGCTGTGGGATCTTGGGCAAGTCACTTAACCCCAACTGCCTTGCATTCCCCCCTCCAAAAAAAAAAAAAAAAAAGATTTCCTAGGAGAGGAAACCCACCACATCTTGAGATATTCCTTTTCACTTTCGGCCATTTCTAATTGTTAATAATAATAACTTTGCAAAGAGCTTTACAAATATTCCATTCAATCCTCATGATAACCCTGGGGGAACAAGTGCTATTATTATATTTTACAGATAAGAAAATTGACGTAAAAGCTGTGACTTGCTCAGTCACAAAGCTAGTGCGTATCTGAGGTCACGGTTGAACTCAAGTCTTCCTCACTCCAGGTCTAGTGCTCTATTATGCCACCTAGTGGCCTGTTTGAAGTTTTTCTACTATCAAGCCTAAAATGGCTGTGCAATTTTCACCCATTGTTCCTGGTTCTGCAATCTGGGGTCAAACAGAACAAGTGTAATCTCTCTTTAACCTGATAGCCCTTAAAATACTTGAGACATTAAGTTCTTGGACATGAGGCATTTCTTTTCCAGGTTAAACATTCTCACTTTTCAACAAATCCTCACCATTCTAGTTGCTCTCCTCTGGACACTCCCCAGCTTATCAACGTCCTTCTTAAAACACGGTGCCCATAACCGAACATGATATTCCAGACAAGGTCTGGCTAGGGCAGAGTGCACACAATGGGACTATTGCTTCCCTTTTCTTGGAAGCTATGCTCCTCAGTGAAGCTCCCACCTTACATTACTGACACACTGAGCTTGCAGTCCACTTAAAACCCCAGACCCTTTTCAGGAAAACTATCTAAGCATGTTTCCCCCATATTGAAGTGATTTTTTTATACCTGTAGTGCCAATGCAATATGTACAGTGCCCACGATCATGATAAATGATCATAAATATATAAATATCCCATGATGTTTGATCACAAAATATACCAAACTCTCCATATAGAGGACAGAACTGAAACATTTATTTAGACATCAGAAAACCCAATTCCAAAACCAGTAAGCCCATTCCATCATAGTACCAAAGATATTAAGAAGCCATAATGCCACAGCATCCTTTAGCCTTCCCAAAAACCAATACAGGATCAATATTTACTCACAAATCTCTCTATCTCCTTGCCTGAACACCTCTCTCTCCCACTGTCTTGCTAGCTCTGGCTACCAGCTTCCTGCGGACTCTGCTTTCCTTCAGTAAACTCCTCCGCCGACAGGATCCATGTGACTATATTCAGCCTATTAAGGGGCAGAGTTTATCTTCACAGCAGGGAAGCTTCCTGTGGGCTCTGCTGCACCCTTCAGCAAATTCCCTCCATCACAGTCTCCATGAAATTACATTCAGCCTATTAGGGGAAGAGTTTACTTTCAAAGCAGGGGAGGTCTTCAAATTCCCCCCATAGGTCTATTAAGGGGCAGAGAAGATCTTCAAATTCCCATTCCCATTACAGTACCCAAGTATAAAACTTATTGAATTTCTTCTTAAACCCAATGCTCTCCAGGTGTAGGGAACCCGTGGCGTCCAGGTTACATGTGGCCCTTGTTCTGTGAAGTTTGGATTCAGTCAAAGGGTTGCACTTGAGGACCTAGAGGGCCATGTGTGGCCTTGAGGTCACAGGTTCTTTACTTCTGCCTAGCCTGTCAAAATCCTTTTGGATCTTGACTCTGTCACCCAGTATTTTATCCCTCCCAACTTTTTGTCACCTGCAAATTTGGTGACATTTAAGCCTTTATCCTAGAAAGGTACCAGCTGATCCTTAAGAATTTTTGCAACTAGAATATTATTTTGGGCAGTGGCTGATTCTGTATTGGCCTGAAGTCCTGATCTTGAACTTGTGCATGACTTAAGCTGGCTATCATACTCCCTTATGAGTTGGAATTCATTCCTTTCCTATTATTTGTACAAAGGTTTCTTTGTGATTGGGGTACATTTGATTGAGTTCCCAAATTCTTTGGTAGAGATCAATACCCAATTCTGCCATCACCTTCCAAGCTATTATCTAGATCTGGCAGTTGGTAAGTGTGCTCCCCTTCTAGCAGTCTGCTTAGCTCATAGACCATCACTACTTTTCCATTACCTCTTCAAAAAATTCAATTCTTCAGTAGACACTAGATAGTTTCCTGGACCTCTGGACAAGTTTCTTCTCCCCCCTCCTTGTATTCATATGTCCCAAGACAGTGTGACCACAGACCTGTTTCCCCTATGCCAACTTTGGCTGGAAAAATGACTTGCTTTGATTTTTTTTCTTGGATTTCTCCATCAGGATTCAATCTGATGAATTTTCTAGAAGTTTGGAGGAGTAAAGGGTAGGGAGAAGAGGCATTCTTGCTCTACTGCTTCCTGCTTACTCTGATATCTTGACTTTGCCTTTGTGTAGTATTTTTTTTTAAGGCCACCAGAGGGGTGACCTATATTTGAACAGTCAGTACATAAACATTCTCCAGTTTCTCCAAAGAAAAGGGGAAAGGAAAGGGAGTATTTATACAATGCCTACTGTGTGCCAGACACTGTGGTAAGCACTTTTTACAAATATGATCTGCTTTGATCCTCACAAAACCCTGAGAGGTTGGTACTGTGATTAATCTCATTTTACAGATGTTTTCTTCAAACTTCAGAAAGGTGCAATGTGACATGGATAGTCTTCACACTTCAACACATTTCTCAGTCCTTCTGTGATTTTATCACCTGGGCAGGCGAACCCCTTCTCCCCCATATATAAAGTTAGACAAAACTTCATAGATTAGCTTGGCTGATGTACCCATTTTACAGATGGGGAAAATGGATGCCTAACACAGTGTACTGACTTGCTTTAAAGTCTTAGAGCCAGGACTAGAACCTAAGTCTAATGCTCTTTCTGTTAAACCATGCCACTTTGAAACATTCTTATTGATCTTTTGTTTTTGTATAACCATTTCCCAGATATATTCCTCCCCTATCTAGAGATATTCCCCAAACAAGATCAAAACAGAAAACAAGAGTTCAGTGAAACTAACTGTCAGCTCAAGACTGACAGTATTTACAATGTTGCACATCTATAGTGTAACCCACCTCTACAAGACATTTGCTTCTATTTTCTTTAGTCAAGCTTGGTTATTATATAAAGTTTGTATTTTTGTGTTTGTGTTTTTTCCATTTATGTTGTTTTAGTGATCTTCTCATAGTGCTAGTGCTGCCTACATCAACTTCTTCTCACTTCCCCCCAATAGCTAAACTTGGACTTTATTTTGGATGAAAGCTCCTCTTTACCTTATCTTGGTGGTAACCAGCTCAACAGATCCTCAATGTGCAGCTTCTTACCGTGGACCCCACCCAGACTCCTTTTCCAGCCTCTGCTTAAGTGCAGTCTTCCTCATCAGAATGAAAACTTCTTAAGGGCAGGATATGTCTCGCTTGATTGTATTTGTATCCCTAATATTTAGTATCTACTTCAAGGCTCTATGCTAAGTGGTTCCTATTAGTAGGTGCCAGGGGCAAACAGAGATTAAATGACTAGCCCTGGACCACACAAGTAATAAGTGCCTGAGGTCAAATTTGAACTTTGGTCTTTTCAATTCTAGACCTGGTATTCTAACCACTGCATCACCAGTATGTGGCACAGTGAGTGCTTATGTACCACCAACACAATATTCACAGTACTGATGGTGACTATGAATATGCTGGCACAGTTCTGAATCACAAAATATAACAGGCTCTCCATATAGAAGACAGAAGCAAAACATTTATTCAGACACCAGAAAGCTAAATCCCAATACCAGGAAACCAAATTCAGCATAGCAACAAAGAAGTTAATACACCATCGTACAGCAGGGAGCCACACCATTCTTTAACCTTCCCACACGCACAAGCCTAGCTGTCTCCTTGGCTGCATCCTCTCCTCCCTCCAGCTCTAACTGCTCTGACTCTCAGATTCCCGTGGGCTCTGCTCCACCCTTCAGCAAACTCCTCCCACCACAGGCTCCATGTGATTACATTCAGCCTATTAGGAGGCAAGAAAGGTCTTCAAAGCAGGGAGGATCTTTAAATTCCCTTAGGCATATTAAGGGGGCAGGAAAGATCTTCAAATTACCATTACCATTACATTCAGTCCTCAGATCTTTCATATCCCTTACACAGAAAAAATACATTAACAATATATTTCATTACATAGGTTAATGGGAGTTTAGGTGTCAACAGAACTTTACAACACTGTAACAGGGATAACACAAAATAATCACATAAACCAATATCTTAGGGTGAGGCTTGAACACAAGCACCCCATCATTCCCCCCTCAAACAAATGGGGCCCAAAATCTTGGGGTGAGGGGTAAAGGTCTCTTCTCCATAGCCACTTCCTGCTGAAATTGGGTGTAGAGCTATCCTTGCCCCAAGAGGTCCCATTCAAGAGGTCAGTTCTTTAGCTGGCATCTGGAGCTTGGTCGATGCCAGGTCCAGGGGTGACACATCACAGTGGTGGACAGGGAGTGACATCTGACTTAAGCAATCAGGTATCTGCAGGTGGAAGGTATTAAGCCTACAGGAAACAAATCTCACAAACAAGTTTAACAGGCAAAAAGCCAAAAAAGGAAACAAATATAGGGTCAGCCATGCTTCTGGAGTCCATGAATTCACTATCATAGCCTCATTCATGGTAGAATATATGAGGTATGAGTACAATTTGGTAATCATCTCCTGAAAAAAAAAACAATAGTTACAGTATTATCTTTCCCATGTGCTATAATTTCCACAGCCTTTGGAACATCATCTGGTTTCCACTTTACTTATACTTTAGCTCCCAATTTTATTCTATCAGTAGAACCAACCCCTTCAGTTCCTCTGATACTTATTTCAGAAAGAGTGTCAGTTTTCACAAGCGATATTGTTTCACAAGGAATAATAATCACTTGAACTAGTTATCATTTTTACAAAACTGTATGAGTTCATCCAAATTTTGAAATGTCACAATAATTTCTCCTTGATAATTAGAATCTATTATGCCAGCCAATACATGTATTCCTTAAGCTGCTAATCCTGATTTAGGTAATATCTGCCCAAAATGATTTTCAGGGATTCTCATACATATTCCAGTAGAGATTTTTCTTATTTCTTTTCTATCCAACCAAAAGTCCTCTAAACAATGTAAATCATATCCTGCCAAACCAGGTGTTCCTGGATATGGTGCTAGGATATCTTGCTTCACAGTCCAATACTCAATATTTGGGATCTTATGGTTTTTGTTGTTTTCTAATTTGTAGATTTGGGGTCATCATTCTGACTAGCAGTGTACTTTCTCCCAATGGTCTATTATTCAAATTATGTAAAGCAGTGAACAAATTATCTTTCCAATGTTGATATGAATTATTAGAACTTAACTTCCTTAACCATTCTTTCAATAATCCATTAATTCTTGCAATTAATCCAGATGCTTGTGGATAAAATGGAATATGATATATCCATTCTATATTGTTCTATATATTGTATTGTGTATAATATCTCTTCATTTCACTACATTTGAAATGTGACCCACTGTCACTTTGCATCTGCATTGGGGCTCCATAACATAGACTTATGATAGGTAGAGTTTTACAGGTGTTTTTCTGTGTCACATTCTTATAAGGACAAGTCACAAGTATACCTAAATAGGTGTCAACACAAGTACATATAAATTTGAAAACCCTTTATCTTGGGGTAGGAGACCAATATAATCTATCTGTCACATTTGGACTGGAACTTTCCCCTTGCTATCTCTCCAATTACTACCCAAGGAACAATTTGTTCCTTTTCCAGTTGACATATATATGACATTCCTCTGCTACTTGTTTTAACAATGAATGAGAGATACTAATACCTTGATCTTGTACCCACTGGTGTGTGGTCTCGACCCCTAAATGGCTGGCCATTTGATGGATCCATTTTGCTAATACCAGATCATCAGTTGGTGTCAGAGTAGAGACAATCTGTTGAGTAGCAATCTTTGCTGGTCAATCAGCATGTGCATTGTACTCATGTTCTGGCATGGTGAGGACCACTTGAACATCTACATGCAAAACTGACAAATTAGTCACCAAAGACATGTCCCATACATCTTCCCATAATTCTTTGCCCCAGACTTGTTTACCATGAATTTCCCAATTTTGATTTTTCCACATGGGCATCCATGTAGCTAACCCATTAGTTACTACCCATGAATCAGTGAACACATGACAGTGTCCTCCTTGTTCTGTTTTAATAGCTTGATGTACTGCCATAAGTTCAGCATATTGACTACTTCCACCTGTCCCAGTACTTTCCAAAGTCTGCCTACTACATGGGTTATAGGCTACTGTTTTCCAATGTCTTTTACGACCCAAATATTTCTCTGTCCCATCAGTAAACCTTGCGTGTTTCTTTTGTTCTTCAGTTAATCCATCATATCCATCATTCCATCTTACCAAAGACTATAACAACTGTTGTTCTGGTTCAGGGTATGTATCATTTCCCTCAGTATCTATGTCTGTTACAAATTAATGTAGAGTAGAAACTCCACTTTTGCCTGTTTTAGATCTATCTTGAATATATTGTTTCCATTTAATTATGCTAGCCTCTTGTGCATGTCCAATTCTGTGAGAAGCTGAGGTACTCATTACCTAGGTCATAATCTGAATTCCAGGTCTTCATATTACTTCACGGCCTAGAGTCAGTTGTTTAGTCTCTACCAAAGCCCAATATGCAGCTAATGACTGCTTTTCAAAAGGGATATATTGAGGGGCGGCCAGGTGGCTCAGTGAGTAAAAGTACCGGCTCCAGTGTTGGGACGACCTGGAGATCGAATCCTGGGCTCAGACACTCAGCACCACATCCAGAAATAACTGGCCGTGTAACCTTGAGCAAGTTACTTAACCCCGATTGCTTAAAAAAAAGGGGGGGGGGCGGTATATTGAACTCCATATGAAGGGAATTTCCTAGACTAAAATTCTAAGGGTACATTTTGGCTTTATTGTTTTTGCCATAAACTCCAGTTTCCATAATCATCCTGTATGGTCACTTGTAATTCCCCCGGGGCCATTTTGCACAGGACATAAATCTAGGACCAATTGTAAAACAGCCTTGGCTTCTTCAAAAACTTTACTCTGCTCAAGTCCCCAGTCAGATTCGTATTTTTTCCTAGTAACTTTATATAAGGGTTTCAAAATCTGTCCCAGATGCATAATGTGGTGCCTCCAATATCCAAATAATCCTATAAACCTTTGGTCCTCTTTCTTATTAGTATGGATAGGAAAATTCTGAATCTTTTGTTGGGCTTGCAGAAGAATCTCTCACAGCCCCTTATTCCACTGTATACACAAACATTTTATGGTTTGAACTGGCCCTTGGATCTTTGCAGGTTTAATTTCCTACTCTTTGTTTTTCATATGCTCAATTAAAAGCGCCAAACTCTTCTCCACTTCTTTTACATTGTTTCCCTGTATCAGAGTATCATCTATGTACTGGGTAAGCTGTACACCAGGTAGCTCTAATTCATCCAAATGTTCATCCACAATCCTATGACAAATAGTAGGGCTATGCAGATATCCTTGGGGCAAGTGGGCAAAAGTATATTGTCTGCCATGCCAAGTGAAAGCAAACTGGTCCCATTATTTAGAATCTATTGGGATAGTAAAGAAAGCTTTGGTTAAATCAATAAATGTGTACCAAGTGCCATCATATTTCCAGATCCTTTCTATTAAGGTGACAGTATCTGGAATAGCAGCATACAACAGAGGAGTTACCTTCTTCAACTGTCTATAATCCACTGTCATTCTCCACATCCCATCTGACTTTTGTACTGGCCAAACAGGATTAGTCTGTCAAGTGGTTAGAGGGACTAACACTCCTGCCTCAACATATCCCTTTATAATATTGGTAATTTCATCTTGCCCACCTGGCACATGATACTGCTTTAAAGTAATTACTTCAAAAGGTTCAGCTAAAGTAATTGGGTCCATTTTTATTTTTCCTACTAAAACTGTATTAATTCCGATCTTCCTTCCTACAAATTGGTAATTTATTATACAAATTGGTAAAAAATCAGGTAAATTTAGAGTCATACCTCTCAATATGTCTATTCCAATGACGTATTCAGGAATGGGTACAATTACCACAGTACATTCTTTCTTAGGTAATTGTCCAATTTTCATTGCCCCAGTATCTATTAATGCCCTAGTTACAGTATTTGATTTATTTATATATAGTCAAATTGATATGGGGTCTGTAATCGCATCTGTGTATTTCTTTAATCTGAGCTGGGTCTTGGCCAATTTCCTATTATCCCTGAAGGTGTGATGAACTTACATGCAATAAATAGTTCAGGAGGATCTGTAGGAGAAGTTCTTACTTCTCTATTCTGTCTAACATCAGTCCCCTTTTCTCAATGCAGTTTGCATAGTTCATTAGTTGGAATACCATCAATTCTTCTAGAATCTACCCCTGCTCTCAATAAAGCAGTAAATACTTCTTTTCTTAAGCCAATGTAAGCAAGATTAGGAGGGAAGTGGAAAATTGGGAAAGAATTTTTACAACCAGTGTCTCTGGTAAAGGCCTCATTTCTAAAATATACAGAAAACAGAGTCAAATTTATAAGAATACAAATCATTCCCCAATTGATAAATGGTCAAAGAATATGAACAGGCAATTTTCAGAGAAGAAATTAAAGATATCTATAAATATATGAAAAAATACTTTAAATCACTATTGATTAGAGAAATGTAAACCAAAACAACTCTGAGGTACCACATCTCACCAGTCTGATTGGCTAAGATGACAAAACAGGAAAATGATACATGCTGGAGAAGATATGGAAAAATTGTTGGTGGAGTTGTGAACAGATCCAACCATTTTGGAGAGGAATCTGGAACTATGCCCAAAGGGTTATAAAAAAGTACATACCCTTTGACCTAGCAATACCACTTCTAGGGTTGTATCCCAAAGAGATCACAGAAGTGGGAGAAAGACCCATATGTACAAAAATATTTATAGCAGCTCTTTTGGTAGTGGCAAAGAATTGGAAATTAAGGGGGTGCCCATCAATTGGGGAATGGCTGAACAAGTTGTGGTATATGCAGGTAATGGAATACTATTGTGCTATAAGAAACGAGGAGCAGATGGACTTCATATTTACCTGGAGAGGCTTATATGAACTGATGCTGAGTGAGAAGAGTAGAGCCAGGAGGAATTTGTACACAATTACAGGCACAACATATGTGTGAAGACCAACTTTGATAGACTGGACTCTTCTTAGCAATGCAGGGTTATAAGTCAACCCCAAAAGACTCATGATGGAGAGAGATGTCTACATCCAGAGAAAGAACTGAGTTTGAATCCAGATTGAAGCAAACTACCTGCTCTTTTTCTTTTTCTTGCTTGGTTTTGTTTCCTCTTTCCCATTGTTCATTCCATCTGATACAATCCTTCTTTATAACCTGACTAATGTCTAATGTGAAAGTATTTGCAGATCCTATACTTGATTGTATGCTGCCATGGGGGACAGAAGGGGAGGGGAGGGGAGGGGAGGGAGGGAGAGAAAATTTGAAACTCAAGGAATTGTGGAACTGAATCTTGTAAACTAAAAGTAAACAAACGAATTAATAAAGACCAAAAAATTTTTAAAAAAAGCATTAGAAATCAAGAGGATGCCCATCAATTGGGGAATAGCTAAACAAGTTGTGGTATGTGAAATACTATTGTACTATAAGAAATGAGGAGCAGACAGACTTCATAATAACCTGGAAAGACTAATATAAATTGATGCTGAGTGAGAAGAGCAGAACCAGGAGAACTTTGTACACAATTACAGACACATCATATCTGTGATGACTAACTTTGATAGACTGGGTTCCTCTCAGCAATGCAGGGTTAGAAGACAACTACAAAAAATTCATGATAGAAAGGGATATCCATATCCAGAGAAAGAACTATAGACTCTGAATGCAGATTGAAGCAAACTACTTGCTCTCTCTCTTGTGTGTTTTGTTTTATCCCTTCTTTCTCATTGTTCACTCCATAGGTCATAATCCTTTACAACTTGACTAATGTTTAATGTGAAGGTATTTGTAGAACCTGTATTTGATTGCATGCCACCATAGGGGAAAAGCGGGGAGGAGAGGGAGAGAGAGAAAATTTGAAATTCAAGGGATTGTGGAACTGAATGTTGTAAACTAAAAGTAAATAAATAAAATTTAACCCCACTCCCTCCAAAAAAAAAACCAATTCTTTTCTTGTCAATCTATTCTGACTTTAAATTTGCTGGTTATTTACTCTTCTCTCTCGAGGAAATTTATCTTTTCCCCCTTCCCCTAAGTCACTTAGCTGTGAAATCTTATCCAGCACCTCTGAAAGAGGGTACCCTATTTCCTCAATTGGTAGAGTCAGAATTAGGTGCTTATAAGCATGAGAAGCCATCTTCACTATGATACTTCTATGAGAAACTGCTAAGGGGATATCGCAGTATGCATTTGCATATTCAACCATGTTAGCTGTCTTCATTATGTCCTCCTTTCTCAGACAGTCCCTAAGTGAATACCAGGGTCTCTCTCCACTAGGCCACATAGAATCAGCAGGACACATTTTATTGCATCCCTCAGCAGCTAAAGTTAACAGATTGGTTGTACTGTTACCTCCTTGCATATGATAATCCCTAAAAACTTGCTGTTCGAAAGGATTCTGACCAATACCTATAAATTTCAAGCAATCCATGCTATCTACCCATACCCCTCTGGCCCCTTCATCACTGATTCTCATCATCCAAAACACTAATGATTCTCCCATCCTTTTGGGTCAATCCGCTTAATATATCAATAACCTCCTGCTGAATGAAATCCTCAATTATATCCCTGAACTCTGTTTGGCCTCCATGGTTCTCCTGCTTTCTTCTTAGCACAGAGTGAACTTCTACCCATGTTAAAAAGCCTCTTCATCTAACATTGTTTCATTTTCCTGGCAGTGGTTGGTGTAGCATCTAGGTTGAGCCTCTGCCAAAGCAGCACGCACATTCCTTTTATTAGTTTTTCACTTTTTCTTAACTAAATTCAGTTTTTTCTTCTATCACTTGAGATCCTCCAGCTTGCTCTTCTAAAGGAGAGCCTGAATGCTGTGAATTTCCATGCAAATCAGCTAATTTCCTCTCCATCTGAGCTTTCTCTTCCAGCAGCCTGTCTCTGCTTTTCCATATAATCATTAACCTGTCAGTAAAATCCAGCCTCTTCCTCATACTCCTTCCAATTCTTTCCCTGGATTTATTGATATTCCTTGCAAACATGTTTCTAAATCTCTAGGTTCTCCTTTCTGTAGCCTTGGTTCCCAGTTTTCACAAAGGCCTGTACTGTTAGCCCATTCCCTTCCCTTGAGGAATAAGGTAAATCTTCCTATCCTGGGATATCCATTTCTTCCTCTAAAGTCCTTCTGCTTCCAGAGGTCAAATATTTTGTGATTCCATCCTCATTGCCAAATGTAGCATCAATTCAATATTCACAGCAGTGATGGTATAATGGGAATGTAAATTTTAAAGATCTTCCCTGCCCCTAGGCTAAAGTGCACCTGGAGCCTGGGGTGGGAGGCTTGTTTTTCAGTAGATACTTTTTGATTGGCCAGTGGGTCTAAAAGGTTGTTACATTCTCTGAGCCAGGAGAAGGCTATATAAGCCTTGATGTGAGGCTTTGTTTTGGGGCTCACTTTGAGAAATGTTCTGTGATTTGATATGGATTTTAGGAAGCTGTTGTCCAGAGCCCCCCGGCTTTGAAAAACCCAGATGTTGAAACCCAGATGTTGATTTGGTATGGATGTAATGGCTGGACAGTTTGGAAAGCTGTCTACTTGATCTGTTTCTGTCTTGATAATTCTGCCTGTATACTTTGAAGTTTGGGGTGCTGACCTTTTTCCTCTGAACTAGGTGAACAATACATATCTGACTGATTAAAGTAAGCTTGTTAACCCATTTTGAGTTGCTTTCCTTTATCAAAGCAGATCCAAGAACCTGTGTTGGCAGCAAACCCTGAGGACACTTCGGGTGCTTGCTGCTACAAAATGGCGTCACAAACAGGATCTGCAGAGTAAAAGGAAAGTATGGGGGCTGGGATAATTGTTTGTTTCCCAGTTGTGGTAGCTGTGACTCTGTGGAGCCGTGGAGCAGGAGAGAAGAATGGCCTGCATGCAGACTTCGCTGAGCTGAGAGCAGGAATGATGAGCTGCCTGCATCAGGACCTGGGCAGAAGCCAGGAGCGGCTGCCGCCTGCGGGAAGAGAAGGAACCCAGGAGTTCGGAATTCAGCCACAGGAAAAGATAAGAACTGAGCAGCAAAGCAGGGGCACTGAGTGTGTTTCTTGGCTGCATCCCACAGTTTGGGACTCAGGGGAAGGATGGACTTGTGACTATGGTGGATGGGATGAAGTGCCTTGGATCCCCAGGGACCCCACCTTGTTGGTTTTGTTGCCCAGCCCCCTCTCTGTACTTGGAAGCTGGGGCTGGAGCTGTGTGAAGGGAAGGACACCCCCTGCCCCCCAAGAGAACTTTATTCGGCCTCTTGTTTTGAAGTGGTAATACAACGTACTTTGTGTTTGTTTAAGGCCCAGTGGCCACTTTGGTAACTTTAGTTCTGTGTCTTCAAAATGTGACCTAAGAGATGTTTAGTGCTGATTCAAAAGTAAATTGACTATGCTATGGGCATGAAAGATCTTGGGGCCGAATGTAATGGGAATGTAAATTTTAAAGATCTTCCCTGCCCCTAGGCTAAAGTGCACCTGGAGCCTGGGGTGGGAGGCTTGTTTTTCAGTAGATACTTTTTGATTGGCTAGTGGGTCCAAAAGGTTGTTACATTCTCTGAGCCAGGAGAAGGCTATATAAGCCTTAATGTGAGGCTTTGTTTTGGGGCTCACTTTGAGAAGTGTTCTGTGATTTGATATGGATTCTGGGAAGCTGTTGTCCAGAGCCCCCCAGCTTTGAAAAACCCAGTTGTTGAAACCCAGATGTTGATTTGGTATGGATGTAATGGCTGGACAGTTTGGAAAGCTGTCTACTTGATCTGTTTCTGTCTTTGATAATTCTGCCTGTATACTTTGAAGTTCGGGGTGCTGACCTTTTTCCCCTGAACGAGGTAAACAATATATGTTTGACTGATTAAAGTAAGCTTGTTAACCCATTTTGAGTTGCTTTCCTTTAACAAAGCAGATCTAAGAACCTGTGTGGGCAGCCACCCTGGGGACGCTGGGGTGCTTGCTGCTACAGATGGTGACTATGAATATGCCAGCACAGTGCTGAATCACAAAATATAACAGGCTCTCCATATATAAGACAGAAGCAAAACATTTATTCAGACACCAGAAAGCCAAATCCCAACACCAGGAAACTGAATTCAGCATAGCAACAAAGAAGTTAATACACCATAGCACAGCACGGAGCCACACTATCTTTTAGACTTCCCACAAACAAACATGCACAAGCCTGTCTCCTTGGCTGCATCCTCTCTTCCCTCCAGCTCTAACTGCTCTGACTCCCAGTTTTTTGTGGGCTCTGCTCCAACCTTCTTGCTCCACCCTTTAGCAACCTCCTCCCACCATAGGTTCCATGTGATTACATTCAGCCTATTAGCAGACAGGGAAGATCTTGAAATTCCCTTAGGCCTATTAAGGGATAAGGAAGATCTTCAAATTCCCATTACCATTACAGTTTAGTAAATGCTTTATCTATCTATATTGTTTTCCTTATTTCTGCTTATTTTACTATGTATCAGTTCATATAAGTTTTCCCATGCTTCTTTGTATTTTTATATTTATTGTTTCTTATGACAAAAAGATACTCCATTACATCTATGTACCACAATTTATTTAGCTATTTCCAAATTTGTGGGTATCTATTTTGTTTCCTGTTACTATAAAAGTGTCCTTAGAAACATTTGGTGTATATGGGACTTCTCTTTGACTTCTTTTGGGCTTTATAGGTAGCAATGGGAGTCAAAAGATATGGACATTTTTAGCAACTTTGTTAGCATAATTTCCCAAATAATTAGATTAATTCACAGCTCCACCAGCAATTTAAAACAAATTAGTATGGTTAACTTTATATGCCCCATCAACACTGACTTCCCATTTTCTTATCATCTTTGCCAATTTGCTGGGTATAAGATAAACCTTGGATGTACTGATTTGCATTTCTCTTAATACAGTGATATGAAGCAATATTTTATGATGATAAATAGTTTGTAATTCTTCTTTGGAGAGCTATTTGCTCAAATCCTTTAACCAGTTATTCACATGGAATTACTCCTTGATTTATGTTTATTCTACTTCCCTATCTATAAGACTTTTATTAGATATATTTACTATAAAAAGAAAAATTTCCCAAGATTCCCAATTGCATTTTGTTTTCATTTTCATGAAAAAAGTATCTATTTTATCTATCATGATAAACTCTATCCCTTATTTGTTTAAGGATTCCCTCTAGCAATAGCAGTGAAAGGTACCTAATCTCTCCCTGCTTCCACCCCTGGGGCTCTCCTCTGACTGGTGACTGTCTCTGGGACCACTCTTTCAGGAAGGATCCCAGCATGCTTCATTTTACTCTTACTTTGACTCTCTTTATATTCCACTTCCTTCTTTTTACCTGCCACATTGCTCCTGGGCAGGTATTCTTCCCCCACTACCAGTATTCTAGGCCCTACATATGTTGTCTTCCTCCATGTGAATTTCCACAAGGGAAAGGACTATCTTGCTTGCATTTATATTCCAAGAATGTAGCACAGAGTTTGGCACCTAATAAATGCTTAATAAATGTTTTATTTATTGTAATAGTAATGACATTTGAAGATCCCTTTGTATTGCTAGGCTCACAGATACTTAGCACCTAGTTTCAAATTAAGCCTCTGTTAAAGAAACAGAAGGTATGAACCCCTGTTGCTGATGTAACAGGAAGGGGCTGAACAGGGAGGAGCAATACTGTATATAAGGAAAAACCCCAGCTGAGAAAGTCATAACTTCTTGGGATGAGCACCTGAAAGCTGGGCTGCTGCTGCTGGACTGGAACTTCTGTGGAGAAAGTGATTTTGATTTTGAGGACAAAGCTGTTATGAAGACTTCTGAGGGCCAGCTGGAGCTGCTGAGGCTGCTGAGGATTTCCAAGGGCCAGCTTGAGCTGCCAAAGACTGAAGAAGCATGCCTGTAGTGTCAGTATTCTGTACAAATGTTCTTGTGGCTTTGTTAAGCCTTGTCTTCCTAGGAACAGAGATTGTGAAGGATTTGAAATGGACTGGACACCATGAGCTCCAATGTGGAGCAGAAACTGCACAGAGAGCTGGACAAGGAGCTGGGAGCTGTCTGACTTTTGAACTCAGGTGGAAGTTGGTTAGATTCAAGTGGGAGCTGGGACCATGGAAGAGGAGCCATGGAAGCTGAAAGCCTGCCCCGAGTCAAGATGAAAAGACCTCTCTGTGGGTACTGAATAGTGATGAAATTGTGATTTACTTGTGACTGAGGAGTGGATGGCCTGTGTATTTTCCACTACCCCTTAAGAGGGTACTGAGTAGTGGCTGACGACTGAATAGTGACTGATTTGTAACTTAGTGTGCCCCATGGGTGGAGGACTTTGACTTTTTGTACTTTATGATTGAATGATTGAGTTACTAAGTGATTTTTTTTAAAGCAATCTGGGTTAAGTAACTTGCTCAAGGTTACACGGCTAGTTATTTCTAGGTGTGGTGCTGAGTATCTGAGCCCAGATTTGATCCAGGTCATCCTGACACTGGAGCCAGTGCTCTTACTCGCTGAGCCACCTGGCCACCCCTAAGCAATTGGGGTTAAATATCTTGCTCAAGGTTACACGGCCAGGTGTTTCTGGGTGGGTGCTAAGTGTCTGAGCCCAGGATTCGATCTCCAGGTCATTCTAACACTGGAGCCGGTGCTCTTACTTGCTGTGCTACCTGTCCACCCCTGAGTTACTAAGTGATTGATTGCCTAAATGATTGCACTTTGTTCAAAACTATTTGATCACTTTGGTAAAAACTATGTGGCCATTATAGTGATAAGTTGTTATTATGTCATTGTAAATGCTGTATTTTGGTTTTCTGTGATAAGTTGTAATATTGTGAATACTGTACCTTGATTTTCTGTGAATGTTTTGCTCTGATTTGTTATTGAAAAAAATAGAGAGTTAGCTATACTATGTAACCAGAATCTTGAAAGCTGTTCACAGCAGTCCTCTGAAAAGCTGCTTGCGCGTGGCCTTACATTTATCTATCTCCATTCCCCACACCAGATGGGTTGTTCTAAACCTCTTCTCTTACTGGATCCTACTATCCCTTCTGCATATCATTCTCCCTCCTACTCTCTTGGTGATTGTTTTTGTTTGTCCTTCCTTTTGAAGAGGACTAATGATATGTTATGTCTTGACTCACACCTGAATTACATTTAAGTGAGGCAGAGTTGCACAAACTTGGCAGTTTCACTCTCTCTTCCAGTCATTGGGGTCCACTGGCAAGACAAGTCAATATGAGTGGAAATGGTCCAGGATGCAGTGGATGATCTTGGCATCTTCAATGCTGACCAAGCTCTAAGCACTCCACAGCACCTACTTCAGCCACTTTTGTGGCCCCTTGGCATAAACTGTTCTCATCTGATAATTCCATTGGTAAAGTCTGTGCTTCCAGTTGACACCACTCTAACTCACTGACAGGTCTGAAGCCTGTCAGTTATCCTCAACCTGATTTATCCTGTTGATATGGCTTATGAGGTGTAGCCACTGTACAGGCTACATCTTCTTGAAGACACAGGTGACAGATGAGTGCCAGGTAGACACCAAAGCACTAGAGGTGCTAGTCTACCTGAATAGCCCATATACCCCACCCTCTTGTTAAATCCCCAAGAAAGTCATCTTTCTAGGTGCTTCTACTTCCTTTCTCACGCTCTTCTAAAACTTCTGCAATCTGGCTCTTGACCTCACAATTCAACAGAAACTGCTTCTACAAAGCTAATGATGATCTCTTAATTGCTAGATTTAATAGCCTTTTCTCAATCTTCATCCTTCTCTGTAGCATTTGGCACTCTGATCACCTTTTCTTCCCGGATACTCTCCCTTCTGGAGTTTTGTGACACTATTTTCTCTTACCCATCTGGGCACTTAATCTCCTTTCCTGGATCATCATCCATGTCATGTACACTAATTGTGGGTATGCCACAAGGCTATGTCCTGTGCCCTCTTCTCTCTTCTTTCTCTAGAGTTCATCACACATCACAAACAACCAATTGGACATTTCAAATTGAATGTCTGATAGGTACTTCAAACAACATATTTAAATTTAAAGCAGAACACAGTATTCTTTTCCCAGAATCTACCCCTCTTCAGAACAGCACCTTTTTTTCCCATTCATCCAGGTTCTCAATCTCAGTCTCACCTTGACTCCTCACCCTTACTCACACTACATTCTATCTCCATTTCTATCTCCACATCTCTTGTATACATCTCATCATTTCCACTCAGTAACCAATCTAATTCTGAATCCCATCAGCCCTTGCATGTACCACTTTAAGAGCCTTCTAATTATTACTGCTTGCCTCAAATCTCTCCCCTCTCCAAGTCATCTTCCCAGTTGTGCTTCTGACAATACAGACATCACTAACAAGCTTCAGTTGGTCTCACCCCAGAGCCTCCCTCCCTTTCTAGCACTTCGAAAATTATGACACACCTTTAGAGTTATGTTCTTTTGCATGCTGTCTCTTTCATTAGATTGTAAGCTCTTGGAGGGTAGAGTCTTTTGTGTCTCCAGCACTTGGGACATAGAAGGTGCTTAATAAATGTTGGTTGATTGGCGATCTATCTTTTGTACATTTTTTAAAAAATCTAAGTTGGTTGGTGAGTTTCTTATGTATCCACATGGTCTCTTCAGATAAATCCTTTTTTTACTCTCCTCACTGGAATGGTTTCCTTCTGTGTTTTCTGATTTCATTCCTGAGCCTTTTCACCCATCTTGAGCTGACTTCCCCTGAAGCATTTGGGGTAGAATGGGTTTCTATCTTTCCTCTGAACCCAAAGAGATCGGCTTTCTCTCAATCTAGGGTACACATCAGACTATTCCCAATTTTCCTCACTTTTTACATACTCTAGAAGTTCCCATCATTTCCACCCCAGAAACCAGTTCTTCTTTGCTCCTGAGAATCAGATCCAGAATAGCACTTTCCCTTTTGAAGGATGAAATTGATCACTATAGCAAGTCAATTAGTTTTTAGTTGCTCTGCTTTTGGCAGAGTGAGCTCGATTCAATGTGTGGATAACTGAAATCCTCCATCACTACTATAGCCTGCCTCTGTGGCTAGCTTGTGTGATCTGCAACTCAAACCCTTCCTACTTAGAGCAGAATCAGACTCCTGAATGTTAAAGCTGGGCGACTAGGGGCTTGGAGATTAGAACTTTAGAACTGGAAAGGAACTGAGGACAAAGACTGACATAGCTGGGAGGTAACTTAGGATGTGGAATATGAGAGGCAGGGGTGAAGCAGCCCTTAGCGAATAATATATGGGGGGGGGGAGTACTTAGGATTCAGAATGTTGGGGGTAGGGTTAGGACTCAGAAAGTCAGAGGTAGGGGAAAGCAATAAGCATTTATATAGCACCATGTGCCAGGCACTGCTAGGTAGGCAGACACTTTACAAATATTATGTCTAAGCTTGGGGGGTGTGGGGGAAGGGGGTGGGGAAACCCTTAGGACAGAATCTATATACTTACATAATATACTTATGCAAACATAAGATGGTGGTAGGCTCAGACCCCTTAGCCTTCTTGATCCTTCATCTCATAAAGTTACCCCTACACACAAATGTAGAAATTGTAATAAAGAAAAAATATCGTGGCAGTCCTTATATATTGTATGATATAGATAGTTTGCAATATTCTTAAAAATATTTCCCAACTTTGTATTTTCTAAGCCATCAATTTTATTTTGATTAACAAAAATAAGTGGAAAAAAGAAAGACATGCATAACAAGTCAAATATGGGAGAGAATTTTAGGAAGCAGTACGTCAGAGTCTGGGGAAGGGGCTTGGGATACAGACTGGCACAGCTGCGGGGGGCGGGGATCCTTGGGACAGGAGATGCTGCGCAGGCGCACACGCCCCAAAGGAAAGAGCTGAAGCTCCATGCATACACAGCGGAAACCGGGCGGAGAGGGAGAGGGCGCACATGCACGCACGGCAAGCCCCCGTAAGACGTAAAGACGCACACGCAGACTAAGAGCGCCAGTGCACGTGCGCCAACTCGCTTCCACGCAGGCGCCGCACGGGAAAAGCTTTCTCGGTTCGCGGGCCCGGCAATGGCGGAGGAGACTCTTGCTCCACTAGACGGGGCCGCGGACACCGGGCCTTCCGAGCGAGGCGTGGCACCCATCAAACCCCAGTGAGTAGCAAGGCTGAAGGGAACGTGATAGCTTGGGGCAGGGTTACGGCATGCAGAGACTTGCTCTCTGACAGGAGCCGCGCTGCATGCCGGGGTTTAGCGACTGACTTAAACCGCGCTGCATTCTGGGATTTAGCATTTGGCGGTCCGAGCTGCATGCCGGGATTTGGAGTGCCCGATGGGCCATTATTGCATGCTGAGATGCATGCCGGCAGGCAGAGTGGCACGTGGTGCCTTGACAGGTACCACTGCATGCTGGGATTTGTAGTCTTAGTGTAGGGCGCATACTCCCTCTGTCCTCTGGCCAACCCCAAAGTAAGTAAAAAGTGGCAGAGGACGTGGAGTGGGCAACTGGAAGGAGAGAAAGGAACTTGTGTGGATTAGTACAGTATAGGCTTCTTGTAGGAAGTGGCCCTTGAGTTGAGCTTGAAGGAAGCTAGGGATGCCAGGAGAGTGAGGAGGACGTGCCTTCTGGGCATGAGGAACAGCACCTGCAAAGGCTCGGAGGTGGGAGATGTAATTCATCAGTGTCCATGCTGGGAACAATAAATAAGCTGGTTTGTCTGGAGTAACCCTTGAAGGAGATTAATGTGCCCCATGGCTGGAAGACTAAATATTGTAGGGCTTTTTTAAATGCTAAATAGAGGGATTTGTATTTTAGCCTAGAGGCAAGAGGGAACTCCTGGACTTTCTTGTACCAGGGAATGGCATGGTCAGATCTGTACTTTAGGAATGTGGATTGGACGGCTATGGATTGGAGAGGGGAAAGGTAGGGAGGGAGGCTATCAGAATAGTCCACTGGAGAGGTACTGAGCGTGGTGGCTATGTGATGGAAGAGAAGGGAGTGAATGGGAAGGTAGAATCCACAAGCCCTGCAGACAGTGGATAAGAATGACGAGGGAAAGTGGTAAGTACATAGAACTAGAATTTAAACCCAGTTTATCGCAATAGAAATCAAGGCTGCTTTCTTTTCCACTGCCTACACTCTTTATTCATCTGCCTCTGGATGCATTATCTCTTTCTGGGGGAGACACAGTATTCTTTTATGACTGGGTCATGCATCTATTTATGTCTCCTGCGTGGTGAATTTGGGAACACACATTACGCCTTGCAGTTAGATTCATAAAATCCACTACACATCAAATTGGAAAGAAACATCCGCATTACTCAAATTGCTGCTGGCACAAGTCTACAACCACAGGACCTGAAGAGACTTGAGAACTCATTTAGTCCAGCCTTGTTGCCCTGGCTCAGCAGTTTATGAAGAAAGCATCAGACCGTTTGAGTTGACCATTTGTTTAATATGAGCCCACTTCTTGAGGTGTCTTTCAGAAAGATGACTAAGGTGACCAAAGGTTACATGACTAGTAATCTTGCATATAGATTGAAAGAAGTAATAGTCTTTCTATAATCTGTGATCCAGACCTCATCTGGAATATAGTTATCCCTAGGCCTGGGTGCCACTTTTTAAGAGAGTTGATGACAAAGGCCAGTATATTCAGAGGAGAATGATACAATGGTGAAGAATCTAGAATGCTGTATGAAAACAGTGGAAAAAATTGGAGAAGTTTAACTTATAGAAGAACCATTTTCTAAGAGACTTGATTGTGTCTGCAGCTTTGAGTAGTAGAAAGCACCATGAGCCTAGACTCAGAGGACTCAGGGCTAAATTCCTGGTGTGCTACTTATGACCTATGAGCAAGGAAAGTACCATTCTTCTCTGTGCTTCTGTTTCCTGATCTAAAATGAGGGATTACATTCAGATGATCTCCTAAATTTCCTTTCAGCTCTAAATCCTATGATCTGAAGGTCTCTCTTGAAGCTGAGGGAGATGATTTGTTTTGTATGACATAAGAGAACCAGCACCATGCTGTGAACTTACTAATGAATTTGCCAACACAGGTGATCTTTAATTGGAGTCTGAGTATTTGTTGAGAATGTTGTGGGAGGTTATTATTATTCCTGTTCAGGCACAGATTAGACTAGGTACCCTTTAAGGGCCCTTCTGTCTCTGAGATTCTGATTTTGTTATCAAGACCACATTTTCCCCTCTACAGGTACCTTACTACAAAGGAGCAGTTCCATACATTCCTTGGAACCAGAGGAAAAAGCACAGGGGATCAGGCTGTGGGAGAGCCCAACAATGACAGAGCTGAGACAGGAACATCTATTTGCTGCAATTCCCTCGGGCCTGGAGCCAAAAGACTCAAGCTTGATGATGGAAAAGTGGAGGGTCTGGAAAGACAGCCTTCGGGGGTGGGAGAGGGGGAGCCCCATCAGAAAAAGAAATCCCGGGGCCAGAATAAGAGTAGACCCCACATGAAACCAACTCGCTATGATGGCAACAGGTTATGCCCATCCCTGGTTCAGGTGAGCCCACCTCAGCTCCTAAGGATGGGGAGCAGAATCCTTGGTTTCAGGCCTCTGGTCTAAGGAGCTCTATAGTATGCTTGGGGGGGGGGGAGTCCTCAGGCCAGGCCTCAGTCTTTGCCTAGAGCTTAATCCTCTTCAGTAGGCATTGGCTGGGCAGCATGGGGTGGAGTATCATCACTCGAGTGGCAACATTCTCCCAGGAATATCCTTGTCTGGTATTCTGGCCTCAGGGCTCTTGACCCTCAATTGCATATAGTTTCTTTTTACAGACCTTGAATTTGATAAGATCCTTCACTGTCCTATAATAACATCCCACCCTTTAAATGAGTTAACAAATATAAGTAAATATAAGTGTTCAGAAATTTCCTTAACTTCTTTTTAAAAATTTATTTTGTTTTATTTTTTGCTTTTGGGGGGGGTAGGGCAATTGGGGTTAAGTGACTTACCTAATGTCACACAGCTAGTTAAGTGTCAAGTGTCTGAGGCTGGATTTGAACTCAGGTCTTCCTGACTCCAGGGCCGGTGCTCTATTCACTGTGCCACCTAGCCGCCCCATTCCCTTAACTTCTGAAAGTGCCAACACTTGTTCTCTTGCTCTGAGCCTCCCAACACCCCAGGGAGGCAGACCAAGCTAGTACGATTACCAACAGATGAGGAAACTGAATCCTAGACCAGTGAAGTAACCGATACAAATTCCACAGTGAGTTCCTTGGAGAGAAAGGCCCAGTGCCTGGAGCTGTGAACTCTTTTTGATTTCTGGCTGTCCTTTGGCCAGGTTTTGAGTACCAGGTGTCCTGCTGCTTTCTGAAGTGGGCCTGAGGTTAGGGATAGACCAGAGAGTACATACGCCCAGGCATCCTGCAGACTGTCTGAAAACTCCTGCTTCTGAATAGCATCTCTTTCTCTCTCCCTCTCCCTTCCTCCCCTCCTCCCCCTCTCCCTCTCCCCCTCTCTCTCTCCCTCCCCCCCTCTCCCCCCCTCTCCCTCTCCCTCCCTCTCTCTTCCTCTCTCTCCCTCTCCCCCTCTCTCTCTGTCTCTCTCTGTGTCTTTATCTCTCTCTCTTTCCCCCTCTCTTTTCTCCTCTTCCCCTCTCCTCCTCTCCCCCTCTCTCCTTCTCTCTCGTGCTTCTTTTTAGAGTGTCATGAACAGAATAACATTTTATTGATGGCTTTTTCCACTTTTGTCACTTCCCAGCATTCCCTTCTTCCTTCCCCCCGATAGGATCACAAAATGAGCTGACACACTGGCTGCTCATGCAGCCATTTATAACCACAGTTTACCCCCTCTATCTCCTCTGTCAAGGAGTCGGCTGAAAAATGCTTCTTTGGTGAGCGCTGCCGCTTTCTGCATGACGTGGACACTTACTTGGCCTCCAAACCCCCAGACCTTGGGGACAAGTGTGTCCTGTTTGAGACCTTTGGGAAATGCATCTATGGTGTGACGTGCCGTTTTGCCAGGGCCCACCTGGGTCCCCAGCACCAGAACCTGATGAAGGAGGAGCTGGTGAAACAATGGGAGGGCCAGAAACTCACAAGCAATGGTCTCAGCAAAGACCTACAGCATCAACTTCGAAAGAAGAAAGTCCAGTTTGACCACTCAGAGAAGTACCTGAAGCAGCTGTCTAAGTCAGGAAGGGTAGGGATGGGAAAAGACCAGACCCCGATTCCTACCATTGGGCCAGAGGCACCCAAGGGTGAACAATTCAAGGCTTCCATCGACTTTCCAGGACACATGGCCCAGAATTCTGCCAGTGTTGATGCCCATGAGTCTCTGGAAAGTCTTGAATCAGGGTTACCACTATCAGAAGCTGTTTCAGGGATCCTAGAGCAAGGAACCACCCCCCAGAGAAACATTGTCTGTTCCTCAGGGCACCTGACCGATGAGGACCTTATCAAACTCCGGCCCTGTGAGAAGAAAAGGGTATGTATGACAGGGGTGCCAGGTTTTCTTCTGTCTCACGTTCCTTGGTTACTTGGCCAATACTTTCCACTTAGAGGACTTTGTTCCTGTGATGAGAGCCAGCTATTGCCTTAGACTGTAGTGGCCAAAAGGGGCTGGGGAAACTTAGGTGTATTTTCATTCGATGAGTCTATAGTGACCTCCCATTGGGTGCTCAACCCCACACTAACCCAAAGGATGACATTCCCTGCTCTCTGAAAAATATACAGTCATATGGAGAAGACAAGTCACACACATCTAGAAAGCTGAGCTTCTGTGATCTAATAGGAATATTGAGCCATTGGATTTGGAGCTCAAAGGGAGGCCCACTCTTTGTCTTTCTGTCACTCCTTGGGTTATTGGGAAAGTCTTAGGAAAGTGGCGGTCCATGAGTGACAGCCGGGGAACGGTGGCTCTAGAATTGAACAGGACGTTAGAGGCCATCTTGGGCAGTGCCTTGTTTTTTGTTTTTTTGGTTTTTATTTTAGCAATTGGGGTTGAGTAACTTGCTCAAGGTTACACAGCCAGGTGTTTCTGGGTGGGTGCTAAGTGTCTGAGCCTGGATTCGATCCCCAGGTCATCCCGACACTGGAGCCGGTGCTCTTACTCGCTGAGCCACCTGGCCATCCCCAAGTGCCTTGTTTTTACAAATGAGAAAACTGAGACCTGGGGAGGTTAGTGGCTTGCCCAAGGTTATGCAAGTGGTGAACATTAGAGGTGGGATTTGACCCTAGGTTCTCTGACTTGGGGGCCATTGTGCTTTCCCCTGTACTGCATGGCCTCCCCTACCCCCATAGTGTTCCTGGGAAAATCCAGAGGAACCCTGCTGCCCGCCTTGAGATAAGGAGGTGGCCATCTCAGAAGGCAGGTTGACAGTGATGGATTTGGGTTTTTGAATATGGTCAGTGTGGTCGTGTTTGGTTGGTTTGACTATGTGATGGGTTTTCTTGCTTTCTTGACAAAGCAAGGAGGGGGAAGGGAAGGCAGAAGGGAGAGAAGAAAAAAAACCAACATGCACTCTGGGATTGTTAAAAGTCAGGCACAGTTTCCCGGATGTGATTCAGCTCCATCTACTGCTTGAGGAGAGGCCCAACTCACTGTTTGAGTAATAGTTAAAGGGTTAAACAGCAACACTAGTGATCGTGCATGAGAGGTCATAAGTGTGCTTATCACCAGAGGCTTGGGGGGAGTCAGAGGTCAGAGTGTGCTGGAGTAGTCAGGAAGGTGTCCAGAGGGTACAGAGGACTTTTAACTGAGATGTGAAGAATGGCCAGAATAGGGAGGGGAGGAAGGGATGGGGACAAGCAGGGGAGGTACATGGGAAGGGGTGAGAGAGGACACTGGGAATGTGGTGCCATTGTGAAGGACCTTGAAGGACTCCATCCCATCTTCTTTTCCCCATGAAGCTCGAGTGTGCTGCTTCCAATGAATAGGAGTCTTTCTTCTGTTCCCTGCATCATGTTGAAGCCCACATGGAAGGGGCCTGTAGAAAGTGGGGTTGAGCCGATGCCCGTGGCTCAGGAGCAGGTTGACTTCACTTGATACTAGGGCCCCAGGGCACAGTAAAGCCTACTGACCCCTCTGCCTTTCCTCACCAAGCCCTTCTGCCGAAGGCGCTTCCACTTTGGTGATCCTCTCTTCTTCTTTTCTAGCTCAACATCCAAAACAAGCTATATCTGGCCCCGCTCACCACGGTAAGTCCCTGTGCCCTTGGCTCTCTGTTAGATTCGCAGGGCTGGAAGACGCCATGCTGTCAGACAAGAGCCCATCTCCCATCACAGCCCCGTTTTACAGATGAGCAGGCCCAGACAGGCAGTGGGGCCAGGGTCTTTGGCACTAGTTCATAGGACTTAGATATAGAAGAGACCTTCTGGAATGTCTAGTCTAGCCCCTCCTCATTGTACAGATGAGGAAATGAAACCCCAGAGAGGGGAGGGCCTCACCAGAGGTCACATAGGCAATAACAGTAGAGCTGAGAATCAAAGCCAAGTCTTTTCCTTCCATGTCTATTGCTTTTTGCCATTGTTCTGTGATACTTCTTTGGGAAACCAAGTTTGTGTGGTTTATGTGGATGTAATTTGTGCCTTTAGGTCCCCTTGATTCCTACACGAAGAAGGAACCATCCTGGTCTAAATTAGGATAGGTTTAGAAATCATCCCTAGGCATAATTACAATCCAGGGTCCCTTTGGAATAAAGAGCCCTTGGTCTCTCCCTCAGGCCTTAGTTCACCCTTTTATGAAATGGGGATGACCCTGGCATGATGATGAGTGAGCTGTTTTCCCTAAGGATTCTTGAACCTTTTTGAAGGAATGGCATGTGTATCTCTGTGACTGTGAGCCTCTGTGCCAGGATAGGAACCTTCCCATGGCATGATGGGAGTGCTACCTGGGATGGCATTGAGGAGAGGTATTGTAAACACACAGCTTTAGATCATACCTTGGTCTAGGAGCAGTATGAAAGAAAGTCTCCCTCTGATCCATCCAAACTAAGTTTTGAACTTAGGTCCTTAGCATACAAATGCAATGTTCTTTCTGCTTCAGACTAGTCCCCCTGGCAATTAGTGCTTCTTCCCTGCTTATTTGTTTGGGTTTCTATGCCCCACTTCCAGGGTAATGCCATATAGGGACTGCTGGTTCTGGGAACCTGTCAGCCTAAGCAAGTTGAATTTATTTCACTGAGCAGTTGGGCCAAGGCTGGCAGCCCCGTGGCTCAGGAGATGATTACCAGCGGGTTTGGAGACAAGCAGGACTGAGGGAGGGAGGGAGGACTTGTTTGCCTTGCTCCCTGCCCATAACTGTTCATTCCCTCCCAGATGCCGGGGATGTTGATTTACTTGGCTTGGAGGGAACGCTCATTTGGGGTTTCTTGAAGTTGCTCCTTTGCCAATGAGCTCATGTGGGTCCTTCCTTCTTCCCCTGCCCCTGTGTCCTTCTCTCTCCTATACATGTACCTTAAAATCATCAGATTTACTTACTTTTATTTTAAAATACGTTTTCATGAGTCCACATGTCTTTGCTTCCTAGTTAATTTCCTGTCCCTGGTTGTTTCCTACTCCTTTGTTTCAAGGAAACTTGAATGAGTAAAACAGTCCAGAAACCTTGTCTTATAGGGTATATAATACTTTTGTCCTCATCTCCTCTGCCAGGAGTGAGAAGGGGGGTTTCATTATTTCGTCTCTAAAGCTTTAGGTAATTTTTCTCCTTAGTCTGAGGTCATCTTTCCTGTAGTGATTTTTTCAGTTGTGTCCATGAAATCTTTGTGTCTCTTGTTCTTTTAGTTCTGCTTATACTGCTTTGCAGTGTTTCCTTCACATCTTCCCACTTTTCTCTAAATTCTTTATATTACACAATATATTCCATTATGTTTATAGACCAAAGGGTTTTTAGCCATTCCCCCATCAGTGGCACCCTCTTTGTTTTCGGCGATGTGCTACCACAGAGGTGCTCTGCGTAATTTGGTGTAATATTGTGCCTTTGGGTCTGTCCTTGACTTTGTTGGACTAAGGATCGTGGGAATCTGAGCTGAAGGGACATAGGAGCAAATGTGGTCCAGTCTCCTTATTTGACAGAGTAGGAAGTTTCACAGGGGCTAAATGGCCCTCTGACTTCAGTGCCGAGCCCCGCTACCTGCTGGGCAAGCCACTTCACAGAGAGTCAGCCCAGCTTAGGCTTTTTACACAGGAAACTGGCATCTGGGAGTGGGGCTGCCACTTTGTTGAAGGGTTGGAACAGAATTTAATTAAACTCCCACCTCCTACAGGAAGCTTTACTAATACACCTTCATTCTGGTGCCTTCCTTTGGCTGTTATCTCTACTGTATCCAGCTTGTTTGCTGTTGTTATTTGTGTGTTGTCTCCCCAATGGACTTGAGAGTAGGGGTTGACTTTTGTCTTCCTTTGTATCTCCAGAGCTTAGCACAGTGCCTGGTATACAGTAGACACTTGATAAATGCTTGGTGACTCACTGTCACCTTGCTGTTGAGGGAGAAGGTAGCTTTGATGTGCAGGTGGGGATAGGCTCTGCTTGGAGGAGCTCTGGCAACCCGGCTCTGATGAGGCCACATGTATTTCTGTGTTGGGGTTTTCAGTGTGGCAATCTGCCTTTCCGGAGGATCTGCAAGCAGTTTGGAGCTGATGTGACCTGTGGGGAGATGGCTGTGTGCACCAACCTGCTCCAGGGACAGTCATCTGAGTGGGCCCTGCTCAGACGGCACCACACAGAAGACCTCTTTGGTGTCCAGGTCAGTGTCTGCCCTCCCTCCCCCAGCCCTGCCAGAGCCAGACTCAAGCTGGCTGCTCAGTGAGTCTCTGGGCCTTGGTTTTCTCCTCCACTGAAAAAGGTGATTGAAGTAGATGGTCGCCGGGAGCCTGTCTAGCTCTAGACTTGAGGGGCAGAGGATTGTTCTGGAATGAATTGGAGCCCCTGCTGCCCTAAGCCTAATGTTCTGGTAGGTGCAATAATTAATTAGGTGGGTTTATACCAAAAAACCTAGGCAGCTAGGTGGCACAGTGGATAGAGCCCTGGGCCTGGAGTCAGGAAGATCTGAGTTCAAATGTGGCTTCAGACACTTACTAGCTATGTGACCCTGGGCTTAACCTTGTTTGTCTCAGCTTCCTCATCTGTAAAATAACCTGGAAGAGGAAATGGCAAATGACTTCAGTATCTTTGCCAAGAAAACCCCAGATGGGGTGAGGAAGAATCAAATAAAACTGAAATGACTGAACACACCAACAAACAGTGTTTACAAATCTAAACTCACCTCAGGCTGTCCTCTCTTCCTCAGCTCGCATATCTTACATATTCTGTTGATCTCAGCAGCATCCCTTGTACAGCCTCCACCCTCCTTCAGGCCTCCCCACTTCCTACCAGAATCCTCCCCCCAACAGCCCCGGCCGGGCCTCCTCATCTCCCTCTGCCCTCTTCAGGCTTTCTTCCTGTGCATAGATCTGGTCATGTTGCTCCTGTGTTCCACAGTTTTCACTAGTTCCCCGTTTCAGCTTTTCCCTGACTTTTGTGACCCTGTGTTTGCTGTTCTTTTCTTTCCAGCTTTTATTTTAACATTACCCTCTAAGCACTTTATGCTTTCACCAAACTGGAAAGTTCTCATGAGGTTCCCCCAGCAGACACTGCTTTAGTGTGTTTGATTAAGCTATGGATCCACCTGTTTCTTACCACTATGTTAGGGCAGTAGCTGGATAACAGCGTGGGGAGAGATCCAGAGAGCCCAAAGTCAGATGCCTGGCTATTGTCCTCTACATCCCCTCAAGCTGCTGAGCCCAGGATTCCCTAGGGACACACTAGGGCTAACTGGCTTCTGAGGGATGCCCAGCTTCTCTCATAGAGCTCAGTCAACCCGTAACTCTAATTGGAGATGACCAGATTTATAACGTAATTGTCAGTGCACATGCTTTCGTCATAATCTTCTTCATAGTAATACCCATTATAATCGGAGGCTTTGGCAACTGACTAGTGCTAAGCTGTGTAAAAATTATTATTAATCTGTGTAACTTGGTGCCAGTGGAGTCCTTTTGGACGATGTGCTATGTGTGTGATGGTATACAAGATAACACATGAACATGGCAGTATTGGGCAAACCACTGGTTCGTGGTATTCATTTAGGGTTGAAAGGACATCTCTTCATGGGATCTTATGAGAGGATCCTCTGAAAGGGCCTTCAGAGGGTAGCTGCATTTAGTCCAATCCTCTCATTTTATAAAACAACACATGATCAAAAAGGGTATTGGATTTGCCTAGGGTAGTAAGACAGCTGGAATTTGAACTCAAGTCCAGTGACTTGCAAATCCAGTGCTTTTGCCTCAAAGCCATGTGGCTTCTCCCCTGAAGACTCAGTGTTATTGGCCTCTGTGGAGTCTGGCTCTTTACTGGCTGGCCAGTGGGGGTGAGTGGGGCCTATGGGTTAGGATATGTGTGATGGGAAGGGCTTGTCCAGGACCTGACCTGTCCTCTCTCCCTACAGCTTGAGGGAGCCTTTCCTGACACCATGACCAAGTGTGCAGAGTTGCTGAACCGGACTGTGGAGGTAGACTTTGTGGACATCAACGTCGGCTGCCCCATCGACCTTGTATACAAGAAGGTAGTGGACCACTGACTGCTGAGGCTTCCACAGCTCTGGGCCCTCTCTTACCATCAAACTGAGGGTGTCCCAGTCAGCCTCTCTCCCACATCCCTGACTAATGACAGCCTTGGATGAGTGGGGTAAATGGAATCCTTGAACTGTAGAGGAAGAGGGTCCTGACAGGTCATATGGTCCCCATCATCCCCCTGCCCTCTGCTCCTGTCCTTTTTTTTTTTTTTTAAAGCAATTGGGTTTAAGTAACTTGCTCAAGGTTACACGGCCAGGTATTTCTGGGTGTGGTGCTAAGTATCTGAGCCCGGATTTGATCCCCAGGTCATCCCAACTCTGGGGCCAGTGCTCTTACTCACTGAGCCACCTGGCCGCCCCTAAGCAATTGGGGTTAAGTAACTTGCTCAAGGTTACACGGCCAGGTGTTTCTGGGTGGGTGCTAAGTGTCTGAGCCCGGATTTGATCCCAGGCCATCCCGACTCTTACTCACTGAGCCACCTGGCCACCCCATCCTGCTCCTGTCTTGTAGCAATCTCTTCATCAGTCCCTCACCGAGTGGTCACCTTGCCTCTTCTCAAACCCTTCCAGTGACTGGGAGCTCACGCTTTTATGAGGCATTCTGTTACCTTGTTGTGAGGTTTATAGTTCTCATCATTGAGACAGCAGCTCTTGACTGCCCTTGCCTGTACCCCTGCCAAAGGGTTTGGAAGCCCAAGGGGGAAGTGCTAACGAATCAGACGGTGGGAAGGTGGCCCAGTTTGCTGTCTCAGTGAGAGCCAGCGATGAACTTGTCTCCAGCATAACCTCCCTGTCCTTTTCCAGCAGTCTGTCCTCCTCTTCTTCTCCTTCCTCCTCTGTGCAAGCTCCCAGCTTCTCCTCTTGCTCACCCTGAGCAGGATGTTGGCCCTTCGGAGCAGCTGTAACTTATGTGCTCCTTGGGCCCCCAGAGTAGAGCTGCACAGTCGCCCTGTATCTCTTCTGCCTCCACTCTCTCTCTTTGCCTCAGGGTAAGTGAGTCACACGGGATGAGCAGACGCAGAGGGCTTGTGGCAGGGCACAGATCTCATTATGTTGCCATTCTTCTCAGTCTTCCCTCTTGAGACCTTAGCCATTACTGTCCTGGGCATGGCACCCACATTCACAACTCTAGTGTTCTCCCTCATTCTTGCCCCAGGTTGTCGTTTCTGTTTCTACAGCTCTAGCATCCATCCCCTTCCCCATACTGAGAGTCACCCCCTAGTGCAGGCTCTTGTTCTCTCACTCAGATGGCTTCTGCAGTCTCTAGTCTATCGTCCACACAGGTGCCAAAGTCATTTTCCTGAAGTGTGGTTCTGACCACATCTCTCCCACACTCACTAAACTCCGGCAGCAGCTTATTGGCTCTAGGATCAAATATTTCATCTTTATCTCATTCTTTTTTCAATTCTATTTTTTGCATCAGTTTTGTAATGTACACAGATACAATTTATAAATAAGTAAATCTACGTGTTGGAGTATATACTCACATTTTTTAAGTATAGAAGTGTGTGATCAAAGAAACTTTGGAGACCACTGGTCTAGGACTCAGAATTTCCCGATGCTTCTTTTGTAGGGTGGGGGCTGTGCCTTAATGAATCGCTCCAACAAATTTGAGCAGATTGTTCGAGGGATGAATCAGGTAAGTGCCTGCACCTGTCTCTGAGCCCTGACCTGAGAGCCCAGGCCTGGGTAAGCCCTGTCATAGTCTCCTGTCTTGTCTTTTCCAGGTGCTAGATGTGCCTCTGACGGTGAAGATCAGGACAGGGGTGCAGGAGAAGGTCAACTTGGCTCACCGACTTCTGCCTGAACTTCGAGAGTGGGGAGTGGCCCTTGCAACGGTGAGGGAGGGTGCACTGACCTGGTGGGGAAGGGGGAGCCGCTCCTAGATCCCAGGGTGGAGCAAGGGCTTTATTCTTCCTTGTACCAAAGTACAAGGCTTCACATCTGTTTGTCTTCTGCCACAGTGCCTCATCTGGGCTGAAGCAGGGCATATACACAAACCCATAATAAGGGCTATGGACCCACTCCCTGACCTGGAGTGGAAGGGAATGTGGCCTAAATCTGAAGGTGCAAGGTAGAACCAAAAGTCAAAGAATTTAGAGCTGGAAAGTACCTTAGAGATCCATCTATTCCAGCCTTCCCATGGCACAGCTAAGGAAACTCAGAGCTGGAGAGAAGTTCCAGAAGAGGCAGAAGTGGGCTCAGAATTCAGGGTTCTTTCATGCCTCCAAGCCTCTGCACACCAGAGGTACCACATGCCAAGCCTCACCAACACTAGGGGCCTCCTGAGGGCTAACATCCAAGTGGAGATGAGCAGGGAAACATTAGGAATTGGGGGGGGGGGGTTAGGGAGGTGGGCAACATGGAGGAATGAAGGAAGCTGGTACTTAAAGTGCTGAACTTGGAGTCAGAACATCTGAGTTCAAATCTCAACTCTGCCATTTCCTACCTGTGTGACCTTAAGTCCCCTAGAGTTGCTGTTAAGGTCAAAGCCCTGAACCTTTCTGCTTTGGTTTCTTTATGTGTATTATAAAAGGGGCTTGGACAAGATGACCTATCCAACTGTCATCTGTGATGTTGCTATTTTGTGAGATCAGGGGTCGTTACAAGGAGTCCCTGGGCAACAAACCACTGCACCATCAGTGTGATTCCCCCAAGGCTGTTTGCCTTCCCTGATTTTGAGGTCTCCAGGCTCCCACCTCACACCAGCCCTGGTCTTGGCAGAGTTGATACCTCCTATAGCCTCTGTCACAGCCCTGAATCATGCTCCTCCTTGGGAGTTGCCCCTCTTCCTTCTCTGTTGAATCTTAGGACACTGACGATGGTGTCTTCTCTCTCTCCCCTCCCTGCTTGTGGTCAGCTCCACGGCCGCTCACGGGAGCAGCGCTACACCAAAGGCGCTGATTGGCAGTACATACAGCACTGTGTAGATGTGGCCAGCCCCATGCCCCTGTTTGGTATGTATGTCCTGGGCCTGCCTCCCTTTTGTGTCACGGCTTCTCTCGTTAGTCCTGTCTTCCATAAATCATTTGTCTCTCTGAGGATAATAGGGTTTTAAATAAAGCTAGGAAACTAGTTCAACCTCTTCACTTTTCATCTGGGTCAGGTCAAGTCTGTGTTAGGTACTGGGGCTACAAAGCTGGCTTGCCAGAGGTCAAGTAACTGGTAATTGGTAGAACTGGGATTGGAACCCAGGTCCCCAAGTCCACATACACTGTATGCCAATGTCACCTTCTAGGTCTTATGCCCCTTCCCCTTCTTCTTCTCTCTCCCTCACTTCCTTGTACAGATGGCCAGAATCCTCTTCTCTGAATTCAGTCCTGATCATATAACCCCACCTGGAACCCCAGGAACCACTGTAGATGGATCTCCACTACCCACAGGAGAGGTAGCATAATAGAGAGAGTGCTGTTCTTACAGTCAGAAAAACTGAAGTTCAAATCCTACCTTAGCTACTCAGTTGTGTGATCCCAGGCAGGTTGATTAGGCTCTCTCTTTCTCACTTAGCTCATCTGTAAAATGGGGACAATAATAGCACCTGTAAAACCCATTGTGAACCTTGGAGTACTATATAATGGAAATATGTTTTGTCTGGTGGCACATGTGTAATCTATATCAAATTGCTTGCTTTCTTGAGATTAAAAGGGAGGAAGGCAGGGAAAGATTTGGAACGCAAAATTTTTTAAAAAATGAATGTTAAAATTTATTTTTATATTTAATTGGAAAAAAATAAAATACTAAAAAAACATTTTTAAGTGCTATATAAATGTGATTATAGGATTATAGTATAATGCACAGGGTCCAAGACTTGGTATCAGAAATTTGAGTTAGAATTCAAACTATTTGCTACTGCACAATCCTGGACAGATAGATCAATTTGACTTCTCAAGGTCAAGGCCAGAAAGCCAAGGTTTTACGTCCTTTATGAAATGTAAAGATTACACTCAGTGAGTTCTGCAGTCCTTCCCAGCTCTGAATGTTTTGTCCTTTGATTCCCTGGATAAAGTCGTGGAATCAGAGGTTTAGAGGCAGGAAGTCCAATCTGACTCCATCATTCCACAGGCAAGCAGTCAAGCCCAGTTTCATGACCACACACTGACCTGGGCTCTGGATAAGGGATGATGCTCTCCAGCTTTCCCGGTCACCAGTGGAGTGAAGCAGGGCTCTGTACTTGCTCCGTGCTTTTTAGCACAATGTTTTCGGCACCATCGTCAGACACCTTCAATGAGGACGAAAATGGCGTCATAGTCTGCTACTGCACTGATGGTAAATTATTTAACCTGAAAAGACTAGAAGCCACGACCAAAGTGGAGGGAGAATTGGTGTTTGACTTTTTGTTTGCAGGTGATTGTGCACTGAGTGTAGCTTTGGAGGCTGAGATGCAGCAGAGTATGCACCGATTCTCTGCTGCCTGTGCTCATTTTGGCTTGACAACACCAAGAAAAGCGAGATTCTCCACCCGCTGACGCTGCCCAGTCCATACGTGGAGCCATCAGTTACGGCAAGTGGAGAAGTTTGAATGATGCAGCTAAGTTCATTCCCCTTGGCGGTGTACTTCCAGGGGCATACACAGAGATGAGGAGGCTAATTGCCGTGCGCTGCCAGAGCTAGCTCAGTCTTGAGGAAGCTCCGGGGACAACTGTGAGAGAGAAGAGGCGTCAGGCTGCCTACAAAGCGGACAGTCTGCTGAGCCGCTGTGCCAACCTCATGGTGTGCCCCTGTGAAGCCAGCTCCGAGCTGGGAAACGGAATCACTTCCGTCTGCACTGATCAGGAAAGACTCTCACTTGGCAAGATAAGGGATTGGACACTGAGGTTCTTTCTCCAGCTGAACCACCAAGCATCCGGACTCTGCTGCAGAGACCATGACTGAAGAGCTGGCTGTGCTGTTCGAGTGTCAGACGTATGCTTGCCTAAAAGACTGTTTTACAGAGAACTCACACAAGGCAAGTGCTCACATGGAGGTCAGAGGAAGAGCTACAAGGACTCTCAAAGATGATGCTGGCCTGTCCACTCCTGCACTGTTAGACCTGGAAAGGACCTTCGAGGCCATTGGTCCAAGCCTTTCATTTTGCAGATGAGAAACAAGGTCCAGAGGGGTTGATTTTCCCAAGGCCATGCAGTTTAGTGATAGAAGTCTAGGACTCAGGTCTTTCTATTAGACTTTATTGCCTCCCCCAATCCCTAGTATACCATTCTCCTATTAAAGAGTGCCCACCCCAAGATAGTTCTGTACCAAAGGGTCTTCATCTTTTTTTGTGTCATGGAACTCCTCTGACAATCTGGTAAAGTCTGTAGACCCCTTCTCAGAATGACATCTCGAAGTGTGCAAAACAACATACAGAGGATTACCAAGGAAACCAGCTTTTAAAGGTGTAATTTTTTCCATCCAAGTTCAAAGGTTGCCCCTTCCCTCCCGTATTGAGCCTCAAATTAAGAGCCTCTACTGTAGACCAAGTTAAAAGGTTTCACTGCAGAAGTAACTCATGGGCCCAGGGAAGGTACTTTAGGTTTAGAAGAAGCAGGAAGCTCAGGGCAGAGGGTAACAAGGAACATTTTTCATCTGAACAAAGGTCATGTCAGGAGATAGTCAGCAGGGCCCAGTGACATCTGTAATTCCTGGACAGAGGGCTTAAGGCTTTAGATGCATGCTTGGCTTCATGGTCACCCCAAAAATGGACAGCCCTGTGCCTGGAGATGCCCATTGCAGCAGCCTTGGAGGGGTCTCAAGCTATACTTGGCTTCCTGTGAGGTGGGCTGATATATTCCAGTGCTCACAGCATCTCTTGGCATGCTGCAGTGGAAATAACTGAGACCTAGATTTAAGTTGTTGCTCTGCTGTTGACTGCTTTGTGAGCTTAGGAAAGTCATTATACTCTCTAGGCCCTCTTGTCCTTCTCTTCTACAGGGCAGGGCAGGGCTGGGCCCCAGGGCACTTAGGCACTTTAACTTTAAAACTGTGTTTTCTCCCCAACAGGAAATGGAGACATTTTATCTTACGAAGATGCCAATCACGCCTTGCAGACTGGTGTTTCTGGGATTATGATTGCTCGGTAAGTGGTGATCCTTCCTTCTGAAGCTGGCAGACCTGTGAAGGGGGGGGGGGGTGGAGAGCTCATGGGAACAAGGGGGAGGAGAGTTAGAAAAAAAAGATGAGCCAATTCTTAGCAATGGCACCTTCTAGCTGCTGTCTCAGCATAGACCTTGAGCTCCCCCATCTGGTACCTTCAGGGCCATAGATGAGCAATGTTTCCTGGCACCCACACGGGCTTCTGCTACCTTGAAAGTACCTGCCTAGACCATACTTGGGCTCTCCATCATCTGATACTTCGATGTGATGTGAAGACCCCTGGGGTCTTGAAAGCCATGGCAAAACAGCATAAGCTCTGGCATTTCTTATTTGGTTTTATAGACTTCAAGTTTGGACCAGCCAGGCTCCGTTGTCACCAGACAGTTTTGTCCCCAACAGCTGGTGAAAATGCCTACTTAACCCTGAAATGGCTGCCATTTGTGTCATTGAGGGAGACAGATTTTGGCATAATGTAATGGAAAATCCTTCCTCAGAAGGGGAGCTGTCCAGAATTAGGGTGGGCTGCCGGGGGAGGTGATGGCTCCCCTGCCCCAGAGGCCACTTGTTGGGGATGTGATGGAGGTGTGGCTTGGACTGGCAGAAGGGTGGCCCCCAAGGGCCTTCTGCTGACTGTTATTCTATGAAGGGCTGACTCCTTGATGGAAATAAGGCTCAACAGCTCAAGAGCTTGCTTCTTCAGCACTGGGCATTGTGCTGTAAGCTCCTGGGAGCAGGAATTGGACCTTCTGCGCCTCCCCAGAAAGCCAGCCCCACTCAGAGCTTGGCACTCAGTTGGCGCTCCTTGAGATCCTCGGTTTCTGGGGTGAGGGTCAGGCCAAAGTCATAGTTCTGGATTCAAACTATAGGTTCTTGCTTTGGAATTTCTGCAGCTGCAGCATTTGGGGTGAGAGTCTAGTTTGAAGTTTAGGGAGTCCAGTGTTTTGTTCTCCTTCATTTTAAGTAGGTATCATTTTAAGGTGAGTGTCTAATTTTGGCATTAGTGGCTTGGAAGAGGCAGCATGGTGTGGAGGAAAGTATAAGGGTCATCTGGGCTCCTCTTCCACCCTGATTACCTCCTAACTGATCACTTTACCTCAGTGTCCCTGGCTGTAAAACAGGCATGATGATCTTGATTGGTATCTTTACCTCACAAGATGGTTAAGAGGAAAGGGTGTCATGAAACTTCCTGGCTGTAGAACTACAAGGTATTAGTTATTTGGTTGTGGAGAATGGGCAGCTGGTATTCTGTTGGAAGCCTGGACTGAGCTGTTTCTTCCTTGCTACCAGAAAGAACATAGCAATCCAAGGCCCTGTGGCTTAGCTCCCAGTCTGTGTGATTCCGGGGGTGGGGAGCTGCAGCCTCAAGGCTACAAGTGGCCTTTTAGGTCTTTGGGTACAGCCTTTGGACGATGTTCAAGTTTTACAGAACAAATCCTTTTGTTTAGGGGATTTGTTGTGTGAAGTCTGGATTCAGTCAAAGGGCTGCACTTGAGGCCCTAGAGGGCCACAGGTGGCCTCAAGGGCACAGGTTCCCCACCGTGGGGTCTCTAGACCTAAGATCCCTTCCCTGGACACCAGCCCCTAACAGGTGTGTGTCCCAGAGGGCAGGGCTGGTTTCATTTGTATGTTCCCAGCTCGGTCACTGGTGCTCCTATACTGGGGGCCTGAGAAATGCCTGTTAACTGATAGATTTCTGATTGATGTGCTCACATCTGCTCTGCAGAGGTGCCCTGATCAAACCATGGCTCTTTACTGAGGTCAAGGAGCAGCGGCACTGGGACATCTCCTCCAGGGAGCGATTCGACATCTTACGGGACTTCACCAACTATGGCCTAGAGCACTGGGGCTCTGATACACAGGGTGTGGAGAAGACCCGCAAGTTCCTGCTAGAGTGGCTGTCCTTTCTGTGCAGGTACAAGTCAGGAAGAAGGCCGACACACAGGGTGGGAGGGTCTTCTGGGCCCTGTCCAATGCAGGGGCACAGTGAGGACTCACCTGCCTTATGAGCACTGACAAAGGAGGCTGGATCAGAGCAGTGTCATCTTCCTCGTGTATCCCATGGCAGACTGAGCAGGGCTTTTTTTCCTCACACCTTCACCTAAGCTTTATTTCTGGCACGGACAGGTACATCCCAGTGGGCTTGCTAGAACATCTGCCTCAAAAAATCAATGAGCGACCTCCCTATTACTTGGGGCGGGATCACCTGGAGACTCTGATGGCCAGCCAGAATGTGGACGACTGGATCTCCATCAGGTTTGTCCCAGATGCGGCTCCCCACCCATGTCCCCTCCACTTTGTTCTGGTTTGTGGCTTTCTGGGATCGCCTTCCCTGACTACCAGTCTGATGCTTATGCCTTTGGCGAAGCACGATTTCATCATTTAGTCCTCACAACACGCAGGCAGAGCTATTACTCCCATTTTATAGAGAAGGAAATGGAGGTTCATCAAGGAGGAGGAACTTTCCCCAAAGTCACACGGCAGGCTGGCCAGTGTCCCGCTTCCTCCCCTGTCTGTTTTTGATGCCCTGTGCTGTGTTTGTCATTTCTGTTTGAAACTGTTCACCGAGTGCCTGCTGCACACTAGGGTCCTTCTCAAGGGGGTCTTAGGCGAGAGGTAGTGACTTACAAGCTCTGACCTCTCACCCAGCTCCAGGATACAAGCAAAGCTAGCCTAGATCTGGCCCTGCTTTGGTTCTGGGGAGGACAGAGTGGGAAGTTCATAGCTTGAACTGGTAGGCATGGGATCTCAGTGTGAGTCCTGGCTCTGTCACTGTGTGAACATGAGAAGCTCCTTCCATACTTCTCTGGGACTCAGTTTCCCTACCCATAAAGCAGGTGAGTTGGAGGAAATACTCCCTGAGATCCAGCCCATCCCACTGTGCAGTTCTGCGGGCCCCGAGTCTAGGCAGGGCTGTTGTGTGGTCAGGAGGAGGAGCAGTAGGCAGCCAGAGCCTCACTCACATTCATGCCTGGCTTCTTTTCAGTGAGATGCTCCTGGGACCTGTCCCACCCGCCTTCACCTTCCTGCCCAAGCACAAAGCAAACTCCTACAGGTAGCAGTCCGAAGTGGAGCCGCAAGGGGGCAACCCTCCCCTGCCCTCACCTCTCCTCAACACAGGCATCTCAGGAGGGTTCTGGGTCTAACAGGTTCATTAGAGGAATAAATTTTAATATTTTATAAAGCCAGGGGTTTTGTTTGCCTGAATCTCCTCGGTGGCTGGGAGTTGTCTCCGAACCCTAACCCTCTAGTTATATCTCTGTGTATTCCCGGGTCTCCAGCTTCTTTCAGCTGTCACGTATAGAAACTCCAACCCTCTTGTAGAGAAGAGGGGTGAGTATGCTGTGTTTAGCTCTGTTTGTGAGGCTGGCTGATTTGGGACAAAGGGCTCTTGATCAGTCATCAGTCAGGCAGCTTTTATTAAGTGCTTCCTGTTTACTGGGCACTGGCACTGGGATACAAAGAACGACAAAAAATAGTCCCCTGCCCTTAGAGAGCTCACAGTTTAATGGGGTGGGGGTGGCGTGCAACATGTAAACAACTAACTGCATATATGA